>NC_081182.1:20130512-20467857 GCF_029867415.1 Vicia villosa | reverse complement strand
CTCTGAAGCCATCAATAGCACAGGTTCATCATCTGATCCTCCTCTGGCTATATTTGCTTCTTCTGATCTCCTTCCTTTGTTTGCCAAACAGTCTCTAGCAAAATGGCCAAACTGTTTGCAACAGTAACATTGAACTTTCTTCTTATCCTTTCCCTTCTGATATCTCTTCTCATCAGAAGTTGAGGATTCCTTCTGGAATCTATCACCACGTCTATGCTTCCGGTCCTTCTTGACAAAAGAAGCCTTCAGAGCTTGCTCAACTTCTCTCTCAGAAGTTCTCTCAGTCAGACGCAACTCTTGTGCTTCTAAACTGCTTTGCAACTCTTCTATTCTCATGGTTTCCAGATCTTTAGAATGTTCAATGGATACAACAATATAATCAAATTGAGGAGTAAGTGACCTCAATATCTTCTCTATGATTACTTGTTCAGAAAGAGTTTCTCCACAAGCCTTCATCTCATTAGTGATCACAATCACTCTAGAGATATACTCAGAGACTTTCTCATTGTTCTTCATGTTGAGATTCTCATATTGCTTTCTCAGGGATTGAAGCTTCACCTTCTTCACTGTACGTCACCACCGTAACACCTGACCAGTATATCCCATGCCTCCTTTGACGTCATAGAATCAGCAATCTTCTCAAACACATTCACATCCACACACTGATGGATGAAGAACAACGCCTTTTGGTCTCTCTTCTTCGTCTCTCTCTGCGCTTCTCTTTGTTCTTCCGTTGCATCCGCTGCAGCCGGAATATATCCTCCAGTGACAAGATCTAGAACATCTTGAGCACCAAATAATACACGCATTTGAATCATCCATCTATTCCAGTTTTTACCATCAAGAACTGGAAGTTTGGTATTCAAGTTGCTTCCACTCATCTTTAAACTTGTGCAGACAAAAACAGATTTCACTCACACTCACACAGTGTTTCCCCACCCACAAACAATCAAGAAAAATGTGATTCAACACAACTTTGTTTCCCAGAAACAAAATCAATCACACACTCACACAAACTCACGTTCACTCGTGTTTCCCTGTGTTTGGAACCGGAGCTCTAGATACCAATTGTTGGTGCACAATGAATAAAGATGGTGACAAAGAGAATAATAGAATAACGGCGCAAAAGAGATAGAGAATAAATGTTGTATTCTTCTATTAATGATAGCTATTACAAGACTATTTATAAGAAAGAAAATCTTGCCACATAAGCCCTAAAACAGTAAACTTAGTGAACAAGTCTAAGGTACAAACAGTACAGTACTGCAAAAATACTAAAGTACCCTTACTACTAAACAGCTAAGCTAATGGGACCCAGACAGCATCTTCTGGTCAATACTATCTTCTGAGTAACCATCAGAAGATCAGTCATCTTCTGAATATTGAATTACTCTTCAATATGGATAAGAAAAAAGAAAATGCACACGTAAGCTCTAATAAGAAAAAAATTGGATATAGATAAAAAGATGAACATCTCAATGCTTATACGATTTAAAAACAAATTTAATTATCAATTAATATCATATATTTTATAATTAACAGTCTATATTATTAACATCTAAGTTAAAAAATTTATTTTAAAATCTATATGTATTTTAGATTTAAACAAATATGCATATATTATTAATTTTTTCCTATATTAAAATACAATAAAAATTTCAATATGAGTAAATAATATTTAAAATAATTATACAACGTATTTGTATAGTTACAGATTCGATTTGTACAGATTCAAAGCATTTGAATATTAATATAAATATGGAGAAAAAACATGGACACATATTCAAAACTGATAAGCTATAAAAAAAAATGGGATGTGGATACACATCAGCGCCAATAGGATAAAAATATAAATGGAATATTGAGGCCATATATAGTTTGCTAAAATTATATATATATATATATATATATATATATATATATATATATATATATATATATATATATATATATATATATATATATATATATATATATATATATATATATATATATATATATATATATATATATATATATATATATATATATATATATATATATATATATATTTATATATATATATATATATATATATATATATATATATATATATATATATATATATATATATATATATATATATATATATATATATATTTTATATATATATATATTATATATATATATATATATATATATATATATATATATATATATATTATATATATATATATATATATAAAATATATATATATATATATATATATATATATATATATATATATATATATATATATATATATATATATATATATATATATATATATATATATATATATATATATATATATATATATATATATATATATATTTCAAATGTCAACTTATCATACTTACATTTTAAAAAATAAATTTTATAGTAAATGAATCAAAAGAATCCTCTTTTTTTCGGATAAGATAAGAATCCTCATTTTAGTTATTTTAAAACTTTTTTTGAATCTTTAAATTTAGTAATTTGAAACAAAAAAATTACAATATCAAATATGTTAAATGAATTATCTTAAAAATACTCATCGTTATAATTTTTAATACTGACACTGACACTACTCTTGGACTATCACTATGATGAAATTGAATTCAAATCATAAAAAATAATCTACTAGGGTCGTTTTTCATATAAGTAATCTTTTTCATAGAATTGTTGGTATTACATATAATTTTATTTATTTATTTTGGTAAAATTACATATAATTTTTTATAACTATCTTTTATATATTAAAATGACGCATAATTAATTTTGAGAATAAAAATGTAAAAAGTAGATCATGACTTTTTGAATTTGAAATAAAATGTTTATTTTTCGTAAATATATGTATTGAAACTATAATTTAGCCAATAATTGATAATTTCATCTAAATTATTTTTTTATAATTTTTTTACAATGAATAATTAAAAAATGTTGACATAAATATAATTAGTAGTATTTTAAATTGGTAAAATTATAATTAAGAATACCAAATTAATTTCAAATCATTGATACAGAAAAATATATAGAGAGATTAATAAATGACACTAATAATCATACAATGTCATTAGGATAGATCCTCCTCATTTCAATCCTCACACTCAAATTTATTTTTCATTCCCCTCTCAAATCTCTTCAATAGGAGATATTTTCCCTTCAATACTCAAATATTAATTTTATGAAATTAAGAAACTAATCATCACAATAAATATATTATTTTAAAATATTTAAATATATTATAATCTTCAAATTTAAAAATATTTTAAAAAATAATTAAAATTCTCATATTTTACTACCATTACATATATGTTCTTAAAAAAATAAGCTATAAGCTCAAAATATATGACTTGTCAAACATAGTTTGTGGAGCTAGAATCTGTTTGGTAAAAATAGCGGTTGACTGATAAGCTAGCTTATAGCTTATGACTAATGGCTGATGACTGATAACTTATAGCTTATAGCGGATGGTTTAGACTGGTAGGTTATAAACTAATTGAAGTGTTAGGTAAAATTAGCGGTTCAATTAACTTATAAATGTAAAATGACATAAAAGATATTTAATATATAATTATTTTATTTTAAATTAAATTAAATTATAAGGGTTAAAAATGGATTTTAATTAAAATAATAAGGATAAAAAGGAAGAAAAATAATAAGCTATAAGACATAAACTAAAACGCTATTTGAAATAGCGTCTGAAAAATAAGCTACAAGCTAGTAAAATAAACTATAAACTTATGATGAAACGACTGTTATCAAATAAGTTTTTTATTTTCATACGAGTTTATAAGCTATAAGCTCAAAATATGACTTGTCAAACATAATTTGTGGAGCTATAATATGTTCGGCATCTCTATATTTGAATTGTTTCGGGTGTTGAGCCGTCTCAACTTTTTTAAAACCATGTGCAAGTTAGCCACAATTTAACCATAACAAAAATAAATATGTCTTATTTAATCATAATTTAACTTGACCGAAATTTTATAAAATCCTATTTAACTATAGTTTATCCATGAGAAAGACGGCCCCTATTCGGATGGATTTTGTTTTTCATCCCAATCTCGGTAAGAATTTTTTTTTTCTATTTTTAGAGTCCTAAAGGAAAGAATCTCTACATGAATTCCTACTAGTAGATAAAAGTTGACATCCTGGCATATATATCTCATATATTATATATCTTATCGACATCAAGGTGTAGTTTTTATCCATATAAATAGTTTTTTTTTAATTATATAAATGTTTTCTGTAACCGGATCACAATGGCACGCATGCATGGCTTACAAAGGTAAGAAATTTACTACCAAAAACAACAAATGTATGTCCTGTATAAAGGAAAAAGAAAAATTGCGCGGCAAAAAAGATTCCACATTGTCTATATATTGAGATAGAACTGTCATTAAAAAACACAAAGCATAAACACACATAAGCACATAATCAGCATCACTCACAAACACTAATTCCCTCAACCCAACTCTTCTTCCTCTTTTGTCCAAAAACCGATTCCATCCGTCCAATGGGAGATCCTCAATTCGACCTGATCATCATCGGCGCAGGCGTGATGGGTAGCTCCACCGCCTACCAAGCAGCCAAACGTGGCCTCAAAACACTCTTGCTTGAACAATTCGATTTCCTTCACCTGCGTGGCTCCTCTCACGGCGAATCCCGCACGATTCGATCCACCTATCCGCAAAGTCATTACTACCCTCTGGTGGTCGAATCATACAAGCTCTGGGAAGAGATCCAGGCTCAAGTTGGCTACGATGTTTACTTCAAAGCCCAACACCTTGACATTGGTCATCTCGATGATCCATCCTTCCGTGCAGTCATCGAAAACTGCCGGAAGCATGGTGTCAACCACCAGCTCCTGAACGCCGAGCAAGTCGCTGCGAAATTCTCCGGAAAACTCAATTTACAGGAAGGTTGGTTGGGTCTGTCCACAGAACATGGTGGCATGTTAAAGGCCACAAAAGCTACTGCCATGTTTCAGACACTGGCTCACAAACACGGTGCTGTTCTCAAAGACAATACAAAGGTTGTAGATATCAAAAACAACGGCGGCGAGGTTGTGGTTTTCACCGAGAACGGTGAAAAATTACGCGGTAAGAAAGTCGTGGTAACTGTGGGATCATGGGCTAATAAGCTGATTAAGAAAATCAGAGGTATTGATCTACCGATTCAACCTATTGAGACTCACCTTTGTTACTGGAGAATAAAAGAAGGACATGAAGGTAAATTCCCAATTGGTGGCGATTTTCCGACTTTTGCTAGCTATGGGAAGATTTACTACTACGGAACACCAACTTTGGAGTTTCCGGGTTTGCTTAAAGTTGGTGTCCACGGTGGTCGGAAGTGTGACCCCGATCAGAGACCATGGGGGCCGGGTGAGATGATGAATGATTTGAAAAAATGGATTGACAGGACATTCTCTGGAATGATTGATACAAGCGCGCCTGTTGTGAAGCAGGCGTGTATGTATTCAATGACCCCAGATGAAGATTTCGTGATTGATTTTTTGGGTGGTGAATTTAAGAATAATGTTGTCTTGGGAGTTGGGTTTTCCGGCCATGGATTTAAAATGGCTCCGCTTGTTGGTAAGATATTAACCGAGCTGGCGGCCGATGGGAAGAGTGATCAGGCTGACTTGAAACATTACAGAATCGGAAGATTCCAAAGGACATCTAAGATTTAGGTGTCTTGCGTTGTGATCTTTGCTGGAATCTTATGGTGAGGGTGAAGTTTACGACTAGCATAAAATAATTGGATCTAAGGGATGGGAGTTTTCGACTCGAATCCGATGGTTTAACTCCGTTGCGTAATTGTTCATTTCTCATTTTTGTTATCTAGTGTTTGGAATCTTTTCTAGTATTGTGATGAGAGCCTCAACTTGGCTGCTTGATCCTTGTAAGTCCTATTATGAAATAAAATTTGTTTGGTTTGTAGGAAAAATTAATAATTGCAATTTGCATAATTCCACCCCACAAAATAAATGTTTGTTGGGATGCAACGTCAGAATCTCCAATGATTTGCATTTAGAATCTTTTAAGGTATAACTTTGTTTTATTATTAAAATAAAATGATTCTGTGTGCCACTCAGACAATCATAATGTCTTTCAAGATTTATCACTGTTGAATTATTTTGATCTCGAATTTAAAATCTCCGATTAAATTGGAAGAAATATGTGTCATCACGTCAATTCATCACTGTTATCCGTTTACATTTCAAACTTATTTCAACATGTAACGATTAATTAATTAACTAACTGACGGTATAAAATCATTTTACATTATCAGTATCTTTCAATTAAATTCATAATAATTGCATGCTATAGTCTATTCACAAATTAAACGCACACGTGAGAGTGCAACTTTAGATACGTTCCAATCAGCTTTTGTTGTTATTGTTTTCCTTTTGACAATAATAGCAGAGTCGTATGAGTCTCTTTTGTCTATACAGAGAATCCCATTCAGCATTAGTATATTGCATGTTTGATTCTAATATCTTAAAAAAGAAGTTCTCAACTAATGGATTAGGTAGGATTAGTTTTATTTTAGACAGAGAAATTCAAAAGTATTTTATGCTAAGAGGTATTTCTTCTTATCTTTATCGGGTGTTGTTTTGTTAGTTTTATAAATATTAAGAAATAATTAATTTTATATGGAAATTTTGTTTATATGTTATTTTATACATTTATTTTATTATTTGTAAAAAAAAAAAAGTTAAAGGAAGAAAGAGTGACAGATATTAATAGTATAATAAAAAAATAATATTAATTATTTATTAATATGGAAAATACTAAATTATATTTTTCTGTTTCATATTATTTATTTATCCATTTTAAAAATTCTAAATTAGTATTTATTCCTTTTTTTCTTTAAAATACTTCTAGTTTTTGTATTTGAATAGGGATGCTGATCACATTCTGAGTTTTTGTAATTTCCTTGGTTTTGATACTGTGGAGAATGTTGAGCTTGTAGCGGTTTTAATGGCTATTGAAATGGTTAAACAGAATAATTTCTCTAAATTGTGGCTGAAAATTGACTGTATATTTGTAGTTAATGTGTTTAAGAATCATGCTTTGGTGCCTTGAAAGCTTCGGTCTCATTGACCTTTGTATTGGGACTACACGCTTAAAATTGATTTCATGATCACCCACATTTTTAGAGAACTCAATTTTTATGCAGATTCTTTAGCTACCATTGGTTTAACGGGCAAGAAATTTAGTTTGTTTAATTTTGTTCATGAAGATATCAAGAGAGATTACTTGTTAGACAAGGAAGACACTCTAGACATAGAATTTGTCATTAATGGGTCTTATCCATTAAATGAATCATGACTTGAATCAATTGCAAATTAAAAATTAAATTAAATGATAAGAAACTAAAAATATACTATTAAAATTAACTTTATATATGCATAATCAATTTTAACAAATACAAAATATAAAATAAACATAGACAAAATAATTACACTAAAAAATAAATTATAGATACCAATTTATAGTAAAAAAAAAAACATGAAAGTAAAATCTTTCTCTTATTTGGGCACTATAATTCAAATATTTTAACAGATAGAGCATTGGAGTAGAAATGAGATTTTTATCCTCACATTGTTTTTATTTTTTAATTACATTATTTAGGTATTTCAAAAATGATTGATAATCTATGAAAAATAGTGTTTTTTCTGAATACAAACAACCTAACCACTGTTGAAAGCAACGAGCACCACCCAATATTTAAAGTACCCCGAAAAAGCCTAAATAAGTGTAGGTGTTTTGGCCAAATATGTCAGCATTTTTAGCATCAAGCCAGCCTGTCTCATGTCTCATAGTAATAACTCAATCATTTCATTGAAGAATGTTTAACATAAGATTACAAACCATATAATTAGATGCCTTTTAGAAATGCAATTTGAATGTGATTAAAAAAAAATAATAGTACTAAGTAATTTTTAGAGATTTTTTTACAAATTTTTAGAGTAAATAAAAAATCATTTGACGTCGTAATTAAGGAGATGTTTATTTCAATTTTCTTAAAAAAAAAAATTCAAATAAAAAACTGATTAAAATTGATAAGTGAGGTAGCATTTATTTATATGTATTGATGTAGATAATTTGTTACTATTTATAAATTAAGAATTTAAAAAAAAATGTTAAAATAATTATTCATTTGATATTATTTTAGATATTTCATTATTTTACTATTTTTTTTGAGATAATATTTTTTGAAATATTATATGATTTTACTTATATATGTTTAATCTTCAATAATATATATTTATGTTATTATATGTCAAAACTAATTTTTTAATTTATAGCGAGTAAAACACGCCCCTTCGCATGGGTTGAACAATATAGTTATAAATAATAGATAAATATAATATAGTGATGGTTAAAAAATGTATATAAAAAATATAAAATTAAGAAGAAAAAATATTTAAAATTATGATTATCATATAAATATTAATTTAATTTAGAAGGTAAAAAAATATAGATATCCAATATATATATATATATATATATATATATATATATATATATATATATATATATATATATATATATATATATATATATAATAAATATATAATATAGATGAATAAATTTATTTGAAATTCTGTTCATTGTTATCTCTACCTCTTCACATATTTTAAATAAAAAAACCAATAAATTAATAAATTTATTTTTAAATTTATATATTAATATTTGCAATGTTTAATTTTAATATTTCTATTATTAAACTAATTTCACAATAATTTGTCTATTCTTAATATTAAATTAAAATATAATTTTTATTTTAAAAAGTTAAAATGTTTGGCTACATAACTTAAAATCCGTTTGTCATTTTTATAGAGAGAATTGATCAATTTATTATCTTTTCATAAATATTTAATTTATAATAAAATATATTAACAAAATTTAAGTACAATAAATAGAAATTATAATTTTAGGCCATGCAATTTGTGATTGCCGCGAGGAGGTCCTCAATATTTGAGGGGTGAGGTTGACACTGAGGTTGTGGTTCTGTAAGCATAAAGGTTGTTTTAGAGCTATTCAACTATCCAATTGAATGAGGTGCAATTACCGTGCATAGATAAAAATCTATGCACTGTGCATAGATTATTATGGACCCTTGGATTATTGGATCAAATTCTAGACATTAATTGTTATTACTCAATACTCAATATTCACCACTCAATACTCAATACTCAATACTCAATAGTCAATAGTCAATACTGGATTAAAAATATGATCCAATGGCTTATGTAGGCTTATGCATGGTGCATAAGGAAAATCCTTATGCATATTAGCCAAAGCCCAATTGAAGGTTGTTTTACGAAATTCTAAAAATACTTTTAAATTCTAGAAATATATTTTCGGAAGCACCTTACACTTATATAATTTATTCGTTTTTGAGCTACAATTTAATTTACGACTAAATTTATTTCAAAAATACATTTTTATTTTTTCAAAAATACATTTATGAAACATACTGACAAACATAAGAGCTTCATGGTCATCACCCCATAAAAAAAACCATTATTTTTTATAAATGTAGTCATATAGGGTCTAACAAAATCACGTCAAATAAGTAGGTATCAAAGATTAAATGCATTACTTTTCAAAATATTTAACATGCATTTTAGGTAGGGCTCGACATCGGTTGGTTTGGATTGGGTTCGGGTCCAAAATGTCAATTCAACTAAAATCATGGATGTATTTATCAGGCCCAATTCTGACCGAGTTTTTTTCGGTTTGTTCAGATTTTGCTTGATCGGTTTGTCGGTTAAAATGGATCGGTTTATTCGGTTAATTGATTTTTAATTATCATACAAAAATCCAGCTAAATAGTAAGATTATGAAATTCTAAATACACATTTTGCTAAAACCAGTTCTCATTTTTAATTGCTTTACAAAAATCCAGCTAAATAGTAACATTATAAAATACAATACCAATAGAATCTAATTTACTGCAACAAGCAGATCACAACACAATCTAATGTAGATATTATCATATTACAATCATTCAATTATTACACTTTCAAATATTTTACAAATAAACTCATGAAACCAAATATCCATGGTAGAGGGACTAATGCAGCTTGTTTCATCAAACCAACATAGTTAAGCTACCTGCAGTACAATAATTTGGGTTTATAACACATTGTAACACAAATGAACCAACTTTAATAGTGGTGATGTTATTGAAATGAACAAAATAACATACATGTAATAGGTGAAAGCTAGGGTCCAAGAATGCAAATCAGTGTGTTATAATGAAAACAGAAAGTCCAAATATCACTATCAAGCAACAATAAAAATGATCGTAGAAGCATACACCCCAAACTGAAGGAGGTTCCTTAAAATTCTCACTCCATTGAAAATCTGTCACCGATGTTGTGAAGGCACCATAATCACTAGCCGCCTTCATTAGTAGTTTAGAGAAATCTTTCTCCATACATTAGAAAAATATATGACACAAGCATTACAATATGTCTTACATTGACGAAAAATTATAATTTATCAATAATTTACTAAAATTGTGTTTAAGGAATTCCTGTAATATTTTAACCAATTTCTGTCATAACGGTATGGTCTGATTACTACATTGACAGAAAATATGTCTTAATTTCACTCACCACATTCTGATTACTATTCCTGTAATCTTCTTTGGCCATTGCAGACACGGTTGCACGATTAGTAAATTGTGTAGCATCCCGAGAAGCAGTGACAGTTTGTTTCACCTGCAAAAAGTTGAAGCATCCAGCACCAACATTCAAAGCACTTCTAAGAACTCGTCAAAAAAAGAAGGAAAAGAAGAACAATTCATTTCACTCACCACATTCTGATTACCATGGTGCAAAAGCATGAATTGTTGATTTCTCAATAGCCCATTTGCAATAAAAATTCCAGCATATTGTCCCATCGTACCACATGTCAAAACACGAATTGGAAAAAGTGACTAAAAAAAGGCTTGTGTTGTTGAATCACAAAGTGACTCCAAAATATTCAAAAAAAAAAAAATCACACCTACAAATAAATTTATAAAATAAAATTATTATGGTTATAACCATGTAACATAATAAAAACTCATGTGAGATAACCAAATTCGTACCTAAGAATGAATTAAACAGGCCTAGCCTGTGTAGGAGCAGCTGCTCCAGCAGTAACTGTTACTTGAAACTTTACAAGTTAATAAAAATAAATAATAATAAGGCTTAATTTTAATAAAAAGATACTTAAAACTATATTAAAAAATATTCTTTAAATACCTGAAACAATTAAATCAGTTATCTTATACTCCCTCCGGCCTGAATTATAAATAAATATTCTCTTTTTAGGTTCATTGAGTAATGAATGTATCTGGTCTATATAAAAGATCAGATACATTAATTATTCAATGAATCTAAAAAGAGAATATTTGCTTATAATAATGGCCAGAGGGAGTATTCTTCATTCATATTCAGGACTTTTAGGTCGTCATCAGAAGGTTTCAACCAATTTTGAGAACAAATAAGGGCCTCGACCATTTCGGGACTCAAAGATCTCCTATACATATCTAAAATCCTCCCTCCCGTGCTAAAAGCACTTTCTGAAGCTACGCTTGAAATAGGAGTTGCCAACACATCCCGAACCAATTTTGCTAAAACAGGATAACTAGTGCAATTCTCCTTCCACCAACTAAGAATGTTAAAATTCCCCACATCCACACACACAAGGGTCACCTAAGTACTTCTCTATTTCATTTTGATTTTCAATTGCTTCTTTCTCCTTCAAATGCCTTTTAAAAGCATCATCCCTTGAAAAAATTTATGAACCTTTAGATTGAGAAGATGTTTTTCCAAGGGAAGTGCTCCCCAATGGTAGGGATAACAACGGATCGGGTCGGGTGCGGGTTTCACACTACCCAAACACGCACTCAAAATCACCATCCGAACTCAAAGACTATTCGGGTGGTAAAATAACACCCACGCCCACACCCGTTGGGTTCAGGTTTTTTCACCCG
This sequence comes from Vicia villosa, assembly GCF_029867415.1. Lineage (NCBI taxonomy): Eukaryota > Viridiplantae > Streptophyta > Magnoliopsida > Fabales > Fabaceae > Vicia > Vicia villosa. The sequence continues at coordinate 20,455,847 of NC_081182.1, read as the reverse complement.
AACCCGAACCCGCAAGCAAAATACATAAAATATATTTTTCCTATAATTTTCCACTATATATATATATATATATATATATATATATATATATATATATATATATATATATAAGCGGGTGTGATTTCAGGTTTCGAGCGCGAGTTTCACACTACCCAAACACACATCTGAAATATCGGGTGGCACCCAAACCTGAACCCAGTCAACTCAGGTTTTCACATGTTGAATCGGGTTCGGGTGCGGGTGGGTCCCGCGGGTTTGGGTCTGCTTTTCATCCCTACCCAATGGTCCATTTAAGAGACCAGCCCCAACATTCTTATCATGCTCGGATTTATACCAAATGTACAGTTTAAAGAGACTAGTTTTGACACACTCAAGATTTTTCATAGCTTGTTCACTATAAGTCCCATACATTTCATTAAAAGACCATTGAATATAGTCAAACTTAAACCTAGGGTCAAAGATCACACCAAACTATAGAAAATGATTCAGTTTTACCACATTCCCCCAATACTTATCATATTTAGTCTCCATACTTGAAACCATTGGGGCCAAAAAAGTATTCATAATCAAAGACACTTCTTGAAGCTCAAACAAAATTGAAGACAAGTTATGAAAACCTAATTGCAAGGACACTATTTGTAAAGTTAACAAATACTTTTGTTGCTTTATAGAATTTTTTTAAGAAAATCACAAAATCCCTAGCTTTTTCCCAATAAATAGAACAAGGTGGACCGGTAAGGTGAAAAAATTCCATGTATCCAGGATCCTCATCCTCTAACTTTTCAAATGTTGCCTCAAACTTTTCAGCAGCATACAACATTAAGTAAGTGGAATTCCACATTGTAGAAACATCAAGACAACATTTTTTTTTACACATTATCTAGGAAATTTCAACACACTCCTTAAATTTTAAAGCCCTTTGTGGAGAAGACCTCACAAACCTAACAGCGTCGTGGACACTTTCAATAGAAAATTCACAGTCTTCTTGTTCTTAAGTTTTTTTCCAAATAAGTCACAACCACATCATTACTTGTTGCATTGTGTCATACCCCAAAATTTGCCCACCATATTTTCATGCAAGCATCAAAAGCTCAAGGCTCAATTGAGAATGCACTCTCCTAATCAAAGGCTCCTAAAACTAGGGTTTTGAATTTCTTGGTGAAAAAGGATAAGTCAGGGCCTTAAATGAACCCCAGGGATTCTCATGTGCCTCAAAGGATCCTCGTGCCAATTTTCAAGCTCTGATTCCAAGATTAATCAGTCAATTGCTCATAAAGTCAACAGTCGACTAGTTTGACCTAAAAGTCAACTGTGGTCAAAGTACAGTAAAAAATCTTTATTTTTGGTCAACGTCCTCATTTTGAAGTATCATTCATCATTTGATCAAGGATTGATCATGATTCATCAAGGAAAGTTCAGAAATCAACAAAACCTAAAGTTTCTAAATTAGGGTTTTTTGACCTAAAGTCAGCTGAACTTTGACCAGCCATAACTTTCACATGGAACATCAAAAATTTTCCCTCCAAAGCTCAATTGGAAGGAAATTGAATTCTCTACAACTTTGTCTCTCACATGCCAAGTCTAAAAATGCTTCATTTGAGAGATATGGATCAAAAGATTATAGGTCCTTTTTGAAAGTCAACTAAAAGCCGTTTTTTGTCAAAGCCCATATCATCAAGATAAAATCTCCAAATGCAAAAAAGCTTCCAAAGTGGCTTGTAGAGGACATCTTGAGCTTTCCAAAAAGTCCTATAACTCTTTCAAATCCTATAAGTTGAGAGAGATATGCCTTGTCAAAGTTGGACAATTTTTGGTGAAAAATGTGAAACAAAAGTGGCTCAAAATGAATTTTCTTGCAAATGGGCCCAATCCTTTTTGATTCAATCTTGACCCTCAAGTTATTCAAGACATTTAACTCAATTTCCACGAATTTATAAGTTTTATTTGATTTTATACTAATTTTTATTCATTTTAAAAGTGGTTAAAATCAAATATTCAAGGGATTATGGAAAAGAATTGACTTGGATTTGATTCTCAATCAATTTCAATCCATTAAATGTCAAATATTTCCTACAAATTCGTGCAAAGAGATTGAAGAGATATTGAGACCGAAAATAGAAATATTTAAGTTATGTTTCTCAAATTTTCAAGCAACAACAACCTAAGTATCCAAGCCCATCTTTTACCCTTATTAAATTCTTATATATCTGTGAGCATATGCTGAGCACAAGGGGACGAAAATGGAGAGAGCAACTAGGGTTTACAAAGAACAAAAAAATCAAGAAACTAGGGCGTTCAAAATATTTCTCCACAGCCTCATTTGATCCAAGCCAGCCATCCCATCACGCTTCCAAAGATCCCAGGGGTCTTTTCTAACCAGTTTTGAAGCTTGCAAGCGTTCAGAACAAGCTTGCTCGATTTTGCACTACTAGTAAGTTTCTTGAAACTTGAAGCTTCTATTTTATGGCATTTAAACAGTTTTGAAGCATATATTCATGTTTACACTGAAGTTTGTGAATGTTTAGAACCATCGAGCATGAGTTTAGACACAGGGTTACACAAATACCATTGTTAGGGCTTCTAGAGGTTGTTCTTTGAACCTCCATGTGCAAGCATTTTCAGAATAAAAAAACTACATCATTGAATTCGCAACACCTGTTTTAGTGTATCTGGGTTGTATTGGTGCTCTTCCCTTTTGATTTTTGCAACTGAAGCAGTCATCGATGATAAACCGTGGTTCCACGACATCAAACGCTTCCTTCAAACTCAAGAATACCCACTTGGGGCATCAAACAAAGATAAGAAAACTCTAAGGAGGCTTTCTGGCAGTTTCTTCCTGAACGGAGATGTGTTATACAAAAGAAACTTCGACATGGTTTTGCTCAGATGCGTGGATAGACACGAAGCAGACATGTTAATGCATAAAGTGCATGAAGGGTCCTTTGGAACTCATTCAAATGGGCATGCAATGTCCAAGAAAATCTTAAGAGCAGGTTACTATTGGTTGACAATGGAATCTGATTGTTATAAACACGTGAAGAGATGTCACAAGTGCCAAATCTACGCAGATAAGATCCATGTGCCACCGACTCTACTCAACGTTCTCTCATCTCCATGGCCTTTTTCCATGTGGGGGATCGACATGATTGGAATGATCGAACCAAAAGCTTCAAACGGTCATCGTTTCATCTTGGTAGCCATTGATTACTTCACCAAATGGGTCGAAGCAGCATCTTATGCCAATGTTACAAGACAAGTGGTTGTGAGGTTCATCAAGAATAACCTCATTTGCCGATATGGTATTCCCAGCAAGATCATTACTGACAATGGTTCAAACTTGAATAACAAGATGATGAAAGAATTATGTGAGGAATTCAAGATTGAGCATCATAACTCTTCTCCTTACAGACCAAAAATGAACGGCGCCGTCGAAGCTGCTAACAAGAACATTAAGAAGATCGTCCAGAAAATGGTCGTCACTTACAAAGACTGGCATGAAATGTTGCCATTTGCTTTACATGGATACCGTACTTCAGTGCGTACTTCAACAGGGGCAACTCCCTTTTCTCTAGTATACGGCATGGAAGCTGTGCTCCCCGTAGAAGTTGAAATCCCATCAATGAGAGTCCTCATGGAGACTAAGTTATCAGAGGCTGAATGGTGTCAAAACAGATACGATCAGTTGAACTTAATCGAAGAAAAACGTATGACTGCTCTATGCCATGGACAGATATACCAAGCAAGGATGAAACAAGCCTTCAACAAAAAGGTTCGACCTCGTGAATTTCAAGAAGGCGACCTCGTGCTTAAAAAGATCTTGTCTTTTCAACCAGATTCTAGGGGCAAATGGTCTCCTAATTACGAAGGCCCATATGTTGTCAAAAGAACATTTTCTGGCGGCGCCATGACTCTTGCAACCATGGATGGTGATGAACTCCCACATCCTGTGAATGCTGATGCAGTCAAGAAATACTTTGTCTAAAAAATACAAAAGAACAGCTCGGTAAGTTGAAAACCCGCAAAGGGCGACTTAGGCAAAAATGAGCGTCTCGGTGGATTGAAAACCTGAAAGGGCAATCCAGGCAAAAATTAGAGACAATAAACAGAAAAAATTCATCCTGGTAGATTGAAAACCTGAAAAGGCAATCTAGGCAAAAATTAAGGATTAATGACAAAGTAACTGCATCAGTCCATACTTCGTCACCTGAAAAGTCTGTACTTCATCGAAGAATCTACGAACAAACCATCGCCAATCTGAAGCGACAAACACAGTTGGAACTCAAAGTTGTTAAGGGGATAGTGGTTATTGCTTTCAATGTAGCCTTTTCCGCATAATTACCATTTCCAACTTTTGTAAATACTCCATGGAATCACGCCTTTAGCTGATTTCCATCCTATTAAATAAATTTGAGCCTTGTGCCCATTTGTTTGCAATCTTTAATTTCTTTCAGCTTGCAAAATGACGCTTTAATTGTGTTATTCGCTTTTGAAACAAAAAAAGAAAAATAAGTTTTAAGTGAATTTACTTCACTTTTCTTTTCAAAATAAAAGCGAAATTTTCCTTTGAGTTGTGAACAACGGAAGGAACGTCGGCAGTCGTCTCCATAGGATGAACAAAAGGATTCTCCCTAAAAAATTGTTGAAACAACGGTATTCTGGTCCCAGTAAAGAATTCTTGAAGCAATTACCCCTCGAGGTAAAAAAGCTCTTCTATCCCCAGTAAAAAAGCTCTTCTATCCCCAGTAAAGAAGGTCTTTTATCCCCAGTGACGAAGATTTTCCATCTCCAGTGAAGAAGTTCTTTCATCTCAATAAGAAAAGATGCTTATCTTCCCCAGAGAAGTTGAAAACACGCAACACCATTCATCACCTGTGTTATCTACACCGTGTTGAAGAACATTTGCCGAGTATCTGGTTGTATTGCGACATCGGTCCCTCTCCAGTATATACTTCTTTGTCTGTCAGTATTGTCAGTATGCATGCTACAGTCATGACATTCATCATTCATACATATTTGCATCATTTATGCAGTCTTGCATTTTTCAGTGTTTTCTTCGAAATTACTTGTTCAGGATATATCTGTCCCAAGAAAAAAAAAAGAGAAAGAAAAAAAAGAAACAAGTATGGGCGTGTCATCTCTCCATTAGGTTGTCACCCATAAGCAGAAAGAACATCTTCTTTCTCCAATTCCCCACTGAGATCATTCCTCGTGGAAGAAGGTTGCTTTAGTTTTCTCCTCTCAAAACGAAAGAGAAAATCCCATCGAGTTCATTCCTCATGGGTACAAAGTCTTGTTTGACTGTTTCTTTCCAATTCATTCTTGGATAGAACCCTGTCTTTACCAAATATTCAAATTCCGATTCCTCAAATAGAGTCGTGAAAAAAACAGACCATAAACAATAGCCTCATCATCTGAGCAGTTTATGTTTCTTTCAAAAGATTTTCCTCTCAAGGAAATCAATCATGAAGACCATTTGACAATCAGGGCCTTATTACTGTTCACAAGGCTGAATAACCAGTAATTCCCCTAACAAAGTCTCCAGAATCATTTTATCACTCGGCTGATAATTGATCATGTCTTCAAAACCACTATCACGAGGCTGGTAGTCGGTAACCCTTTTTGTTCTGGTTATATTATTAAACATGTCTATCACCATGCTGATAGTCGATAATATTAACCAAACCTTTGAGATGTATTTACCTTGTCAAGTCTATCACCATGCTGATAGTCGGTAATACAGTTTCATATCTTTCACCTTCGCATTATTAAACAGGTCTATCCCCATGCTGATAGTCGATAATGTCGATAGGTAAGCTTTTCTTACAAAGCTATCATTCCCAGGTGAAGCATACACTTGCTTTCCCGAAGGAAAAACAGATTCTCTTCCTAAAACGGATGGAGACATCCTTCCCAATCTCTTTTCCCCAGTGGAGTCAGTTCTTGATATTCCCTCGGTAAAGACATCCTGGCATCATTCGCAATTTTGGTATCTTAGGTCCAAAATTCGCGTCTTCTGATATTTAAGTCTCTTCCACCCTATCAAAATAAAGATTTTCAATCTTCATGTCTCAGGTTGAAGAAACTTAAATAGGGGCATCTGTCATACCCCAATTTTTGACCTAAGATACCACCTCATATCATCTGCATATGCATCATTTGCATCTCTAACAAATTGCATAGCTTGTGTTTGCTACTTGTGACTCAGCAGGATTTGATCAGGAAATCACTCATCAGTACAAGTAACAATCAATTAGGGTTTTGTTCTCCCTTCATTTCAGATGAATCATCTTCATCAACAATCAACATTTGGTCCTCAGAGATTCATTTCAACAAGCTCAAAGGCTCTGAATCGACTGAATTAGGGTTTTGACTGAAGACAACATACTCTTGACTTTTACTCAGAATTTGACATAATGACTTGGGACATGACCTCAAGACCCCAAGTGCATCATTTTGACCTAATCCATTGGCTCAGAACATCTCCTATACAAAGATTGATCAGACAAATCCTCAGATCAGGGTTTTTGAACTATCAGGGACTGAAATCAGGGATCACATTTGGGAAACCCTAAAAATCCCCAGGAAGTCAATAAAAGGTTTCAATCATCTTCAAATAATCCCTATGACAATATACAATGGAAATTATGCCTCAATTCAAGACCTACAGTCATCAATTTCATCAGGTCGACAATTAGGGTTTTTTGACCTAATTCATCTGAACAACTGACTTTTTAATCAGGACATGGTGTCACAACTCAAACTATGGTTCAATATCCTCTAATGCCTCAATGTGATTCATTCATACCATTCATTTGATAAGGATAGCTTGGTTCATTTGAAATCTCCAGAAACGCGATTCGTCTGAAAAAGTCAACTGTACAAGATCACCATTGACTTTTGGGGAATTTTGGTCAACCATGACTTTTGAAGTTTTAAATCATCAATATATGATATATGAAGTCATTTGATCAAGAAAAATCAAGAAAATCAATCAAGAATCAAAAAGTCAAAAGTTTGACTTTCATACTTAGAAAATTTTTCTAAGTGTTTTTCATGGTTTTTTCCAAACTTTGGGAGGGAATTTCTCAAAATTTCACCTACAAACTGAAAAAAACTTCCAACATGAAAGTTGTAGATTTTGATCCAATAAACAACTTTGACACATATAATTTTTTTCCATAAGATCAACCATTTAAGAGATATGGAGCTTCAAAGTTGGTACTTTTTGAAAACTTCACTTAAAACTTCATTTTTCTCAAAGTTCATGGATCTTTTTCACCCATTTCCTTAAAGAGTTTGAAGAAACTTTCAACTAGGGTTTTGAAGTGTGTAATATGAGCTTTCCAAAATGTCAAAGAGCATGAAAAAATATGGAGTGTAGCCATGGTTTTGAATTTTGACATTAGTGAACTTTTCACTTGAAATTTCAAGTCATTTTGCCAAAGTTATGAACCATTTTGCCAAATGATCCAAGTAATGATGCATAGATGCAATAATTGGTAGATATTTGCTGATTTGAGATCAGAATGGAAGAGGATAAGAAGCTTGAGAAATAACCATGGTTAAGTCACTTTTAACCATTTGCATTTAATGTGAAAGATTCCATTTTATCTCTTAAGCCAAATCATCACTTCTTTGATCAACTTGCAAAGCTCTTCATTCAGAATCCTTGGCCTATAAATAGAGGTTCAAATCACTCTTCAAATCACACCAAAACCTCATAAACATAGGTTTTCTCTTCCTTTCTTAGAATGCAAGTTTCATGGTTTTCAAAAGAGGTAAAATTCTCAACCTCTAAACCTTTGAAGTTCTAAGCAAAGTGATGCTTCTAACACTTCCCAAATACCATATGGAAGTTGTTTGAACCTTTGAAACCTTCCAAAAACACCTCAAACTCAGAATCATCATCTCACCTCCATATATGCATATAAAGAACCTTATCATGCCAAAATCCACACAAGCTCATTTCTGTCCAAACTAATGCTTCTAACACATCCTATATACCATATGTGAGCTATCCCAATCATCATCCCTGACCTGTAACTCCAAAATCACTAAGCTTGATCCTCACTTGAACCATACTGCAGATCGAGTGCCATGGATTGATCAAGAGGTTTTCAAATTGTTCCAGACATCCAAACATGTTCCATAAGGTCCACTGAAGGTGTTCAGATCAAGAAACAACATCTGGAATCCCTCATTTGCAGAATTCGATTTCCAGTTTTGCCATTTTTAAGGTAAGCTCTCTTGAACTTCAAACTCATACATACATGCATCATAAACTAAATATTGATATACCATCTTGTTTCTGCACCTATGAGGATCATTAACCCTCAATCAATTGCATCATAACTTGCACCTACACGATTTCAGATTGAATCATAGAATTAGGGTTCTTCACGATTTCCAGAAAATTAATGATCTTAGAGTGAAAATAAATGAAATTAAATGCTATCATCATGTTCCTCGTCCAAAACCGAGCAAGATAGACCCTTCACTTGATCAATTTGGTTCAGTTTCAAGAATTTTCAAAATCAAATGGGGATGGTGTTCTTGGCGCCATTTTCTGTTCATAAATTTCAAATATCAGTTTTCAAATATAATTAAACGAAGTTGTTATAATAACAAGCTGCGCGCGCAGCTGGGTTGGCAAGTGTTTTGGCTGGTAAACACAAGGGCGTGGGTTCAACACCTCTAGGGACCAAAACAATTTTTTTTACAACTATTTTTCTTTCATTTTTTAACAAACTTCAATTAATTATTTAACTAACCAAATCAATTCATTTTTCATTCATTTTTTACACATCTCTCATTTAATATATATATTTTAAGAATATCAAAAAAAATCATCAAAAAATATTTATTTAATACATTTTTAATTAGTTTTAAAATGACTTGTTTTTAAGTAATTTTAATACTTTTAAGTACTATTTTTCATTTGATTTTCAAACTTAGTAACTTGTAAATATTTTTTGAAGCAAACCCTAATCATCTAAGTGTTAATTGAGGATGATCTTTTGATTAAATTGACTTCTTTCAAAATTCAAATTGTTTTAAAACGAGCGATCGCGATTCTTTTCAAAAACAATAAACCATTTCTTTTTGAAACTATTGATTAAATCTTTTTAATTGATCAATTAATTTTCAAAACGATGTGGGGCCTCTCGAATATTAGAGAGTATAAGACCCACTCTTTTTTCTTTTATACAGTTTTTTCTTTGTACAGAAAACTCAAACAAAAAACTTTCAAACGGTTTTTCAAACCTCGCGTCTGTAAATAAAACGATCAACCATGTTTTATAAATATACCATGGGCCTCCATGTAGGTATAAGTCCCGAGCCCTTTTGTACATACCCATTCCAGTACATGAAATTAGGTATTTCATTGTACGCTTTTTTGTACATACACTTTTTTTTACATACCTCGATCAGTTTGTTTTTTAACTTTGAATAACAAACCAAAAAATGAAGGTTTCTTTAAATCTTCCCAAAAATACCATGGGCCTCCATGTAGGTATAAGTCCCAAGCCCCTTTGTAAATACCTGTTTACATAGCTTTGAATAAATTCAAGTGGACCTCTCCCCGAGTGTGAGTCCCGAGCCCTATGTATACAAATGGATCATGCTTACAGGTATATTTCCTTCATAAACTCCATTATATACACACACTTTGTCATATATATATGCTTATTCATAACCTGTTCATACTTGTTCATGTTTGTTCATATGTGTGATATGTGTGCTTGTTCAACTTAGTATAACACTAGGTTCCCCATAGCCTCCTATTGGGCTTCGTGCAAAGAATCTCCACTAGTTTAGGTTAGGACATAGAGTATGGTTTCCCGGTGAAATCGCTCTAAGAGCTCAAACCAACTATACCATGCCTCCCCTTGGGCTTTGTACAAACGAGTGACCCTCCCATAGCCTCCTCTTGGGCTTACAATGCAAGGACCCTGGATTGTCCCTCCCATAGCCTCCTCTTGGGCTTACAATGCAAGGACCCTCGGATAGCCTCCTCTTGGGCTTCGTACAAGGACCCACGGGCTTCTTATAAGCATCCCCAATATCCAAATCAAATACCCTAGGAGATTAGACATTTTTCATCTCTATGCTAGGAGTATCTCTTCTATATCATCACAAACAATCAATCAATCAATCAAACTTCTTTTTTGCCACAAGGCTGGCTAATCAATCAAACTTCTTTTTGCCACAAGGCTGGCTAATCAATCAAACTGTTTTACCACCGTACTGGATGATTAATCAAAGTTTTTGTCACAAGGCTGACTTCATTGAAACTTTTGCCACAAGGCTGGCTGATTAATCAAAGTTTTTGTCACAAGGCTGACTTCATTGAAACTTTTGCCACAAGGCTGGTTAAACACAAAAACATCTTTATCATTCTAAGCACCCAAAGTGGCATGGCCCCGGGCTTATAATGAAAAGATTTTCAAACAAAAATCAAACAGATGTATGTGATGATATAGATTAGATACATCTAGCATTTAGACGACATTTGTCTATTTTCCTTTGCTTCCACTAGCATAAGTGGGAACTACGATTGCTCTGACTTTCTCAACATCCCTTTGAGAATACGTAGGCACAAGGTCGATCCTTGGCGAGCAAAACAAAACAAAACAAAAAAACCATTCAAACCTTAGCACCCGTAGACCCCGAGCTACAGATGCTCTGATTCCCTCTAAGGGATATGTATGCAGAGGATCGCGATGATCTTTGCGAGCATAATCAAACAAACACCTTAGGTCCCACCTATTTCACAACAGAACCTCCACCGTAACATGGAATGAAAAACAATAAAGAACCCTGTAGAGTACTACAGATACGTTGGGTGCTAATACCTTCCCTTCGTATAACCAACCCTCTTACCCAAGATCTCCCCCACTTTTTAGGTTATTGCAGCTTTTTCCCTTTTCCTCCTTTGGAAATAATAAAAAGTTTGGTCGAAATAAAAGAAAAATCATTTTTATGAGCACTCGAGCCCAAAGAAGGCATCAGGTGTCTCATCCCACAAAACAGAGGAACAAAACGATTTTTCGCCCGCGACAGAAAAATGGCGACTTCACTGGGGACCATCTTTTTATTGTTTCCAAAGGAAGGGTTATTTCTAATTATTGTTTTCATTTTAATTTTTGTTACATGTGTGATTCTTTGGTTCTGTTACTTGTGTGGTTCTGTTACAAGTGATACATTATGGACAAATCCTAACCCGGATTAAGTACACATAAGAAATTAGGTGGAGGGTATAGTCATGTGCAGGCGCACGTGAGAATCCTTCCGCTCAGTGGAGGTTCCTTGTTGGTAATATATGTTTAGCATGTTTCGTAGCGAAGACATTATTACTTTCATTGAACTGTAGAAGCTGAGAGACCGTAGAACCCCAACCCATCCTGGCCTTATTAGGACGTGGTGCAGAAACGATCCAGGTGAAGACTTGGATAGTTGTCATGCGGAGAACCACACTCAGACGAGTTTTTCTTGAGAATATTTCTGGCTCATCAGTTTAGTCGTGAAAGCCGGTAATATCCGAAAGAAAAATGTAGACTCTGACGTATCAGTAGAACATGTTGTACAGGTGATTAACTAGATCTATCCCTATTTGGTTCTCTGACCTCATGCTCGTGACGCTGGACCTTTGAACCTGTGTGTACTATGTTTGAATTACCATGTTTGTGTACCATGTTTGCGTTACCATTACCATGTCTGTTTTACCATGTTTGAATATGTGGCATTCATGCATCCACGCATTCATACATTCAAAAAACCCATTTTTTTTTCCATAAAAACATGATTTTTCCAAAGATTTAGAGAAATTTTCTTTGCAAACATTTTAGGATTTAGTCATGGAAGAAGTAAAAAGGCATACCAAAAAATACGGTTTCAAAGCGCCTGATGTGGGAAAACTGATAGAGTTAGCATCTTCTGTACAAAATCCTTCCAATTTTAGGAAAAGTTATGGAAAACTTTTGCCTATCCTGAACACTCATGTTGATGAAGGACTTCTCAAAACTTTGGTTCAGTTCTATGATCCCGTCTATCGTTGTTTCACCTTTCCAGACTACCAGTTGGTACCGACCTTGGAAGAATATGCCAATCTTTTGGGTATCCCTGTGTCTGACAAAATACCCTTCAATGGTTTGGAAGCCATTCCTAAGTCACATGTCATTGCAACAAATATCCACTTGAAGAAATCTGAAGTAGAGAGTAATTGGACTACCAAAGGAAACCTCCCGGGTTTAACCTCACACTTCCTGATAAAGAAAGCCTTTGATTTCATCGAAACTGGTAGCATGATAGCTTTTGAAGCTATACTAGCCTTGCTCATCTATGGGTTGGTTCTGTTTCCCAATGTCGACAACTTTGTTGATATCAATGCCATAAAGATCTTTCTGATTGGAAATCCTGTTCCGACTTTGCATGGTGACATGTATTTCTCTGTCCATCATAGGAATCGCCAAGGCGGTGGAATCATTGTATGTTGTGTACCTTTGTTGTTCAAATGGATTGTTTCACACTTACCTGAGTCTCCTATTTTCACAGAAAACCGAGAAGGTTTGCGTTGGCCTCGAAGACTTATGTCTCTTACTAATAATGATATCCGTTGGTATACCTTGGCTCGCTGTGGTACAGAAACCATTGATAGTTGCGGAGAATTCGCCAACGTACCTCTCATTGGTACACAAGGAGGAATTAACTACAATCCGATCTTAGCCCGACGACAACTCGGGTATGCAAATTCAGTTAAACTTGTTGGTCTCGCAGTAGAAAGCTACTTCTATCAAGAAAGGGAAGATCCTCAAAGGTTGAAGACAAGAATGATGAGAGCTTGGTACGACGTCCGATGGAAAGAAAAAGGTGAGGAAAGGAATTGCATTGCTACGGACGCCTACACCTGCTGGGTAAAGAAAAGAGCAAAGGAATTTCAAATGCCTTATGATTATGAAAAACCCATGTCTCTTGTGGTACCTCAACTACCCAATGTTCCCATTCCCACTATGAAGGAATACCAAGACACTTTAGCCAAGATGAGGTTAGAGAAAAATGCTTGGGAGCACAAGTTTCGTAGGACCGATATGGAAAACAGAAGGTTGAAGAAACAAGTGAAAGATCACGAAGAAACTCTCTACTGTCAAGATGGATGGCTCATGAGTAAAGATGAGAAGATTCGTCAGAAAGACGCTGCAATCAAGAGGTACATCAAAGAAAGCAAGAAAAAACCTGAAGGTTCAACAAGCAACGCTCCAACTCCTGACGATTGGAAGAATATTGTTGACAAGCTAAAGACCGAAAAGGCCGAATTGAAAGCTTACTATGGGAAAGAAATCATGAAGCTCAAGCTGCACAATGCATTTGGTTCTTCGTCTGATGAAGATGCTTAAGATTGTTTAGCTTTTTATTTATCATTTGCTTTTGTAAGGAGCTACGCTCCAATGTTGTAACATTTCCCATTTATTGAATAAAAGAACAGTTTGTGTTCAAATGTTTGCAAGGAAATAATCTTTAAAATATTTGGAAAAATCATAAAATTTCTTTTTTGCATGCATCATTCTGCATATCGAGTCTGTTGTATAGAGTCTCATCTTTTGGATCTTTCTCCATTAGATCGTCAAGCTGTCGCGTCTCAAAGTTTCTCGACCGCGCTCGCAATCAGATCACAGATACAATACTCGTTCAAGCAGAAGAAGAGTAATGGAACACTCTGAACAAGAGAATATTGAGCTTCGTGGTACAGTGACCACCCTTCAGGAAAAGTTGGAAAGTCTCACTACTCTGGTTGACTCCTTGATGGCCGCACAGAATCAGCCGCCACCACCCAACAGCCAAGCGACGGTAACATCTGAAGTCACTACTCCGGTTTCTACAGTTGCGTTCGGTATTCCATCTTTCTCCATGCCAGAAGGTTGGGGCCCGCCTTTCAGCTTTGGTACAGGTTTCCGCCATAATTTCTCTGGGGTTCAAACAGCTACAATTGAAGCACCTGCTGCACAAGGTTCAGCGTTTATTCCACATTCAGGGGTAACCTTTTCCCAAATCACTATGGCACTTTCTCAACCCACTATGACGGTTCCGACCCCTACGGTTCACACTGTTCCTTATGACGGTAATGAGATTTATCATGATCAGGGTGATAGCACGAATCAGCGTAACCTTGTGGAAGATCTCCAAGAGCAGTTCAACAAGATTCAGCTGGAAGTTAAGGCTATTCGTGGGAAAGATTTGTTTGGAAAGAATGCCCAGGAGCTATGTTTGGTTCCCAGTGTACAGATACCTGCTAAGTTCAAGGTCCCAGACTTTGAGAAGTACAAAGGTAGTTCTTGTCCGCAAAGTCATCTTGTGATGTATGCCAGAAAGATGTCTACTTATGCAGATAATCATCAGTTGCTTATCCATTACTTTCAAGACAGTTTGACTGGTGCCGCACTGAAGTGGTACACAGGTCTGGATAGCACCAATATTCGGACTTTCAATGACCTAGGTGAGGCCTTTGTCCGACAATACAAATACAACTCGGATATGGCTCCAGACAGAGATCAGCTTCGGTCCATGGCTCAGAAAGACCATGAAGCTTTCAAAGAGTATGCTCAACGATGGAGAGAAACTGCTGCTCAGATTAATCCACCATTAAAAGAGAAAGAGATGACAAAGATCTTCTTGAATACTCTCAGTCCGTTTTACTATGAACGCATGATTGCTAGTGCTCCAAGTGATTTCACCGAAATGGTAAACATGGGGATGCGTCTAGAAGAAGGAGTCCGAACCGGACGTTTGACTAAAGAAGGTGGATCTTCAAGCGGAACCAAAAAGTTCGGAAGTGGTTTCCCAAAGAAGAAAGAACAAAGTGTTGACATGGTATCCCAAGGAAAGCCGAGAGGAAATGTCAATCGTCAGCGACAGGTTGCTTCTATCACACCAGTCGTTAACACAACACCAAATCCGGGATTCACTCCTCAGTTTCAACAACAACAGCCTCGACAACAGGCTCAGCAGTTAAACAATAATCAGAATCGAGTACAAAGAGCTCCACAGTTCGATCCGATTCCAATGACCTACACAGAATTGTACCCTGCTTTGGTTGAAAGAGGTCTTGTTCAAACTAAAGCACCACCACCAGTACCTGAGAGACTCCCATGGTGGTACAAAGCTGAGGTTTCATGCCCTTATCATCAAGGAGCACCTGGCCATGATCTTGAGCATTGCATAGCCTTGAAATATGAAGTTCAGAGGTTGGTTAAATCTAATCTCCTCTCTTTCAGAAATTTGAATCCTAATGTGCAAGCAAATCCGCTGCCCAATCATGGAGGGCATGTTGTAAACATGGTATATGGATGTCCTGGCCAATACCGAGTCTATAATATCAACTTCTCAAGAGCAGATTTGGTACAAATGCACGCCACTCTTTGTCGAGGGCCGAGTTTTCGCCAGCATCACTATGGTTCCTGTAGAATATGTTGTGTAGATCCTCACGGATGTTCGATTGTGAGAAGAGATCTCCAAGTACTGTTGGATAATGGTACTATCCAGATCTACAGAAATAGGGATGAAAATGAAGTTAACATGATAGGATGTTATCCGCATGAGCTTTTAGTCTCAGATATCAACTCGGAAATGCCTACAGTTAACGTCATCGTTCCTCATTTCAACATGCCTGAGCGCATGGAAGTTACTTACAACAAGCCGAAGGTTCCTGTTGCTCCTTTAATCATTTGTCTACCTGGACCTGTTCCTTATGACTCTGACAAGGCAGTTCCATACAACTACAATGCCACAATGATAAAGGACGGACAAGAAGTTCCTTTACCTACTCTCTCATCCGTTGTAAACATTGCTGATGTAAGTCGTGTAACAAGAAGTGGACGTGTGTATACTCCACTACCTCCAAAGCAGCCTGTTACTCCTGCAACGGGGCAAAATCCTGTTGGTACACCAGTGGGGAATCCTGTGGAAACTCCTGTCAGTAATACGAACACTGATGTTGGTCAATCCAGTGGAACCAATGTCAATCCTGACTTTGATGAAATTTTGAAGCTCATCAAAAGAAGTGAATATAAGATTGTGGATCAGCTTATGCAGACTCCTTCAAAAATCTCAATACTTTCATTGCTGTTGAATTCAGAAGCCCACAGGGAAGCCCTGATGAGAGTCTTAGATCAAGCTTTTGTAGACCATGATGTGACTGTTGATCACTTTGATGGGATAATAGCCAACATAACAGCTTGCAACAATTTGAGCTTCTGTGATGAAGAACTTCCCGAGGAGGGCAGAAATCACAATCTTGCTCTGCACATTTCTATGAACTGTCAGTCAGATTCTTTGTCTAATGTGCTGGTAGACACCGGATCTTCCTTGAATGTTATGCCAAAGACAACTCTTGCTCGTTTGTCTTACCAAGGAATGCCTATGAAATTCAGTGGTGTGGTAGTCAAAGCATTTGATGGATCGCGAAAATCTGTTATCGGCGAAGTCAACCTTCCCATGACAATTGGTCCACATACATTTCAAATCACCTTCCAGGTCATGGACATTCAAGCTGCTTATAGCTGTCTGTTAGGACGACCATGGATCCATGAAGCAGGGGCAGTAACTTCTACGCTCCACCAAAAGTTAAAATTTGTAACAAATGGAAAATTGGTAACGATAAGTGGAGAACAAGCCTTGATGGTGAGCCATTTATCCAATTTCTCTTTCATAAGTGCCGATGATGTGGAAGGAACGCAGTTCCAAGGTCTCTCTTTAGAAGACGAATCTTCCAAAAAGAAAGCATCAATTTCTTCATATAAAGAGGCAGTAAAAGTAGTGAAAGATGGAACTACCACTGGCTGGGGGCAAGTTGTGATCCCGACCAAGAATGAAACTAGAGCAGGTCTCGGATGTTCACCAACATTCTCAAACTGCACCAAGAAGGATGAAACCCTTCGTCCGATCAAAGAAACATTCATTAGTGGAGGGTTCCTTAACCCAATTCCTCAAGAGGTTAATGTCCTTATCGAAGAATGCATCGAAGAAGGTCTCTCCAATGATGAAGAAGAATGGAAATGTTATCTCAATGACTCGGGATACGTATCTCAGGAAGAACCATGTCCTCCTTCAGAGAAATCCAAAGGCAAAGAAACTGAGCCTGTTCCTGCAGAAATCTGGGACACCTTGGGACAACCAAGTGGAAAATTTGATTACATGGTGAAGTATACTGCACCTGAAAGTTACAAGATTGCGATTGAGGATATCCAACCAACTGGATGGGGAGATTCCTTTGAATATGATAGTCAACCAGAAGAGGCTTACCAATACTGTCAATTTCCTCAACAGCCTGAAAATTTCAACTTCAATGCATCTGCCAAGGTTTATAATCCTGAAGATGGTTATTATCACATAAATGCCATTTTTGAAGATGAAGGGGAAGATGGTCCCGTAGTTGACTCAGAAAGTGTCGCTGACAATGAGTCTCTTCATCCTGAAGACTGGGAAATACATCCTGAAAATTCTGAAGATTGTGACTCGTCTTATGCTCTTCAAGAAGTAGAAGAAGACCGTTTCAACTCTACAAAGAACAAGGTTGACAAACCAGAACCTTCAAATCCTGCTCGACCAGCGGTCAATATCAATGCTAGAGATAACTCTGAGGAGAATTTTCCTGAATACATAATACACAGAGGAGTTCGTTGCTACTGGAAAGCTGTCGACGTTCCGAATGTTGTTCGCCGCTCAAAGTAATCACCTCGCTGTTATTTTGACCTCCTGCCTTGCCCAAAGCAGAGAGATGTTTTATAGGGCTTTGCTTTTAAATGTTTCGCCCAAATAACTTTGTGTATAGGGCTTTGTTTTAAAAGTTTCCCTCTTTGTCCTGCCCAAGACAAATGAGTTTGTGTTTAGGGCTTTGTTTCAAAAATGAATCATAAATAAAGCGTCATTTTGAATTCCCTACATTATGTGTTTTATTTTGTGCTTTTTTTCTGGAAACGGTAATCCTAAAAAACCAAAATAAAAGAGAAAAAAAAAACTTTTTCAAAAAAAATCTGCATACACTCCTGCATTCATAAATTTTCTGAAATAAATATAAATCACATGTGCAGATTTACTATTGATAAACCCATTGAATGCAATAACCCTATGCCCTCTCCCAACTTTGAGTTTCCTGTGTTCGAAGCCGAAGAAGAGGAAGAAGAGGAGATCCCGGACGAGATCTCTCGATTACTTAAGCACGAGGAAAGAGCCATTCTGCCTCACAAAGAGCCTTTAGAAAAGATCAACTTGGGTTCTGAAGAAGACAAAAAAGAAGTGACCATTGGATCACTGCTTGATGCTGATATCAAGAGTAAGTTGACAGTTCTTCTCAAAGAATATGTTGACGTGTTTGCCTGGTCCTACCAAGACATGCCTGGGTTGGATACCAATATTGTTCAGCATTACTTGCCATTGAAGCCAGAATGTCCGCCAGTTAAGCAGAAATTGCGAAGGACTCACCCTGATATGGCTAACAAGATCAAAGTGGAAGTTCAAAAGCAACTCGACGCAGGTTTTCTTGTCACCTCCGAGTATCCTCAATGGTTGGCTAACATAGTGCCAGTTCCGAAGAAAGATGGAAAAGTCAGAATGTGTGTTGACTACCGTGACTTGAACAAGGCCAGTCCAAAAGATGACTTTCCATTACCTCATATCGACATGCTGGTTGATAACACCGCTAAGTTCAACGTCTTTTCCTTCATGGACGGGTTCTCCGGTTATAATCAGATCAAGATGGCTCCTGAAGACATGGAGAAGACATCTTTCATCACCCCATGGGGTACCTTTTGCTACAAAGTAATGCCGTTTGGATTGAAGAATGCAGGCGCAACTTACCAAAGGGCAATGACTACTCTCTTTCATGACATGATGCATAAAGAAATTGAAGTCTATGTGGACGACATGATAGACAAGTCCAGCACAGAAGAAGAACATATTGAATACCTTTTGAAGTTGTTTCAACGACTAAGGAAATATCAGCTTCGCTTGAATCCTAACAAATGTACTTTTGGGGTTAGATCTGGAAAACTCTTGGGTTTCATTGTCAGCCAAAGAGGTATTGAAGTAGATCCCGACAAAGTCAGAGCTATTCAAGAGATGCCTGCACCAAAAACTGAAAAGCAAGTAAGAGGATTTCTCGGACGATTGAACTACATCTCCAGATTTATCTCTCAAATGACTGCTACTTGTGGGCCGATTTTCAAGCTTCTCCGCAAAGATCAAGGGGTTGTATGGACTGAAGATTGCCAGAAAGCGTTCGACAGTATCAAAGAGTACCTGTTAGAACCACCAATATTGATTCCTCCAGTTGAAGGAAGACCATTAATCATGTACCTTACTGTGTTAGAAGAATCCATGGGTTGTATGCTTGGACAGCAAGATGAAACCGGTAAGAAGGAGCATGCCATTTATTACTTGAGTAAGAAATTCACAGACTGTGAGTCTCGTTACTCCATGCTCGAAAAAACATGTTGTGCTTTGGCTTGGGCTTCAAAACGTCTCCGCCAATACATGATCAACAATACTACTTGGTTAATCTCCAAAATGGATCCGATCAAGTATGTCTTTGAAAAGCCTGCCTTAACAGGAAGGATTGCCCGATGGCAAATGTTGTTATCCGAATATGACATTGAATACCGTGCTCAAAAAGCGATCAAAGGAAGCATTCTCGCCGATCATTTGGCGCATCAACCAATTAATGAATATCAATCTCTCAAGTTTGACTTTCCTGACGAAGATGTCATGTACTTGAAGATGAAAGATTGTGACGAACCGTTACCTGAAGAAGGTCCTGAGCCTGGATCAAGATGGGGCCTAATTTTCGATGGAGCTGTTAACGCTTTTGGCAATGGAATTGGGGCAATCATCATCACTCCCAAGGGTACTCATATCTCGTTCTCCGCCAGATTGCTATTTGATTGTACCAACAACATCGCAGAATATGAAGCTTGTATCATGGGTCTCGAAGAAGCCATTGACTTAAGGATCAAGATCCTCGACATATATGGAGATTCAGCCCTTGTGATCAACCAAATCAAAGACAAGTGGGAAACTTACCACCCTGGCTTGATTCCTTACAGAGATTATGCAAGACGTCTGTTAACTTTCTTCAACAAAGTTGAATTGCATCATATACCTCGAGATCAGAATCGAATGGCAGACGCTTTGGCTACTCTATCTTCCATGTTCAAAGTTAGTCACTGGAATGATGTGCCTAAAGTCAGAATCACGCGCCTTGAAAGGCCCGCCTATGTGTTTGCAACTGAAGCAGTCATCGATGATAAACCGTGGTTCCACGACATCAAACGCTTCCTTCAAACTCAAGAATACCCACTTGGGGCATCAAACAAAGATAAGAAAACTCTAAGGAGGCTTTCTGGCAGTTTCTTCCTGAACGGAGATGTGTTATACAAAAGAAACTTCGACATGGTTTTGCTCAGATGCGTGGATAGACACGAAGCAGACATTTTAATGCATAAAGTGCATGAAGGGTCCTTTGGAACTCATTCAAATGGGCATGCAATGTCCAAGAAAATCTTAAGAGCAGGTTACTATTGGTTGACAATGGAATCTGATTGTTATAAACACGTGAAGAGATGTCACAAGTGCCAGATCTACGCAGATAAGATCCATGTGCCACCGACTCTACTCAACGTTCTCTCATCTCCATGGCCTTTTTCCATGTGGGGGATCGACATGATTGGAATGATCGAACCAAAAGCTTCAAACGGTCATCGTTTCATCTTGGTAGCCATTGATTACTTCACCAAATGGGTCGAAGCAGCATCTTATGCCAATGTTACAAGACAAGTGGTTGTGAGGTTCATCAAGAATAACCTCATTTGCCGATATGGTATTCCCAGCAAGATCATTACTGACAATGGTTCAAACTTGAATAACAAGATGATGAAAGAATTATGTGAGGAATTCAAGATTGAGCATCATAACTCTTCTCCTTACAGACCAAAAATGAACGGCGCCGTCGAAGCTGCTAACAAGAACATTAAGAAGATCGTCCAGAAAATGGTCGTCACTTACAAAGACTGGCATGAAATGTTGCCATTTGCTTTACATGGATACCGTACTTCAGTGCGTACTTCAACAGGGGCAACTCCCTTTTCTCTAGTATACGGCATGGAAGCTGTGCTCCCCGTAGAAGTTGAAATCCCATCAATGAGAGTCCTCATGGAGACTAAGTTATCAGAGGCTGAATGGTGTCAAAACAGATACGATCAGTTGAACTTAATCGAAGAAAAACGTATGACTGCTCTATGCCATGGACAGATATACCAAGCAAGGATGAAACAAGCCTTCAACAAAAAGGTTCGACCTCGTGAATTTCAAGAAGGCGACCTCGTGCTTAAAAAGATCTTGTCTTTTCAACCAGATTCTAGGGGCAAATGGTCTCCTAATTACGAAGGCCCATATGTTGTCAAAAGAACATTTTCTGGCGGCGCCATGACTCTTGCAACCATGGATGGTGATGAACTCCCACATCCTGTGAATGCTGATGCAGTCAAGAAATACTTTGTCTAAAAAATACAAAAGAACAGCTCGGTAAGTTGAAAACCCGCAAAGGGCGACTTAGGCAAAAATGAGCGTCTCGGTGGATTGAAAACCTGAAAGGGCAATCCAGGCAAAAATTAGAGACAATAAACAGAAAAAATTCATCCTGGTAGATTGAAAACCTGAAAAGGCAATCTAGGCAAAAATTAAGGATTAATGACAAAGTAACTGCATCAGTCCATACTTCGTCACCTGAAAAGTCTGTACTTCATCGAAGAATCTACGAACAAACCATCGCCAATCTGAAGCGACAAACACAGTTGGAACTCAAAGTTGTTAAGGGGATAGTGGTTATTGCTTTCAATGTAGCCTTTTCCGCATAATTACCATTTCCAACTTTTGTAAATACTCCATGGAATCACGCCTTTAGCTGATTTCCATCCTATTAAATAAATTTGAGCCTTGTGCCCATTTGTTTGCAATCTTTAATTTCTTTCAGCTTGCAAAATGACGCTTTAATTGTGTTATTCGCTTTTGAAACAAAAAAAGAAAAATAAGTTTTAAGTGAATTTACTTCACTTTTCTTTTCAAAATAAAAGCGAAATTTTCCTTTGAGTTGTGAACAACGGAAGGAACGTCGGCAGTCGTCTCCATAGGATGAACAAAAGGATTCTCCCTAAAAAATTGTTGAAACAACGGTATTCTGGTCCCAGTAAAGAATTCTTGAAGCAATTACCCCTCGAGGTAAAAAAGCTCTTCTATCCCCAGTAAAAAAGCTCTTCTATCCCCAGTAAAGAAGGTCTTTTATCCCCAGTGACGAAGATTTTCCATCTCCAGTGAAGAAGTTCTTTCATCTCAATAAGAAAAGATGCTTATCTTCCCCAGAGAAGTTGAAAACACGCAACACCATTCATCACCTGTGTTATCTACACCGTGTTGAAGAACATTTGCCGAGTATCTGGTTGTATTGCGACATCGGTCCCTCTCCAGTATATACTTCTTTGTCTGTCAGTATTGTCAGTATGCATGCTACAGTCATGACATTCATCATTCATACATATTTGCATCATTTATGCAGTCTTGCATTTTTCAGTGTTTTCTTCGAAATTACTTGTTCAGGATATATCTGTCCCAAGAAAAAAAAAAGAGAAAGAAAAAAAAGAAACAAGTATGGGCGTGTCATCTCTCCATTAGGTTGTCACCCATAAGCAGAAAGAACATCTTCTTTCTCCAATTCCCCACTGAGATCATTCCTCGTGGAAGAAGGTTGCTTTAGTTTTCTCCTCTCAAAACGAAAGAGAAAATCCCATCGAGTTCATTCCTCATGGGTACAAAGTCTTGTTTGACTGTTTCTTTCCAATTCATTCTTGGATAGAACCCTGTCTTTACCAAATATTCAAATTCCGATTCCTCAAATAGAGTCGTGAAAAAAACAGACCATAAACAATAGCCTCATCATCTGAGCAGTTTATGTTTCTTTCAAAAGATTTTCCTCTCAAGGAAATCAATCATGAAGACCATTTGACAATCAGGGCCTTATTACTGTTCACAAGGCTGAATAACCAGTAATTCCCCTAACAAAGTCTCCAGAATCATTTTATCACTCGGCTGATAATTGATCATGTCTTCAAAACCACTATCACGAGGCTGGTAGTCGGTAACCCTTTTTGTTCTGGTTATATTATTAAACATGTCTATCACCATGCTGATAGTCGATAATATTAACCAAACCTTTGAGATGTATTTACCTTGTCAAGTCTATCACCATGCTGATAGTCGGTAATACAGTTTCATATCTTTCACCTTCGCATTATTAAACAGGTCTATCCCCATGCTGATAGTCGATAATGTCGATAGGTAAGCTTTTCTTACAAAGCTATCATTCCCAGGTGAAGCATACACTTGCTTTCCCGAAGGAAAAACAGATTCTCTTCCTAAAACGGATGGAGACATCCTTCCCAATCTCTTTTCCCCAGTGGAGTCAGTTCTTGATATTCCCTCGGTAAAGACATCCTGGCATCATTCGCAATTTTGGTATCTTAGGTCCAAAATTCGCGTCTTCTGATATTTAAGTCTCTTCCACCCTATCAAAATAAAGATTTTCAATCTTCATGTCTCAGGTTGAAGAAACTTAAATAGGGGCATCTGTCATACCCCAATTTTTGACCTAAGATACCACCTCATATCATCTGCATATGCATCATTTGCATCTCTAACAAATTGCATAGCTTGTGTTTGCTACTTGTGACTCAGCAGGATTTGATCAGGAAATCACTCATCAGTACAAGTAACAATCAATTAGGGTTTTGTTCTCCCTTCATTTCAGATGAATCATCTTCATCAACAATCAACATTTGGTCCTCAGAGATTCATTTCAACAAGCTCAAAGGCTCTGAATCGACTGAATTAGGGTTTTGACTGAAGACAACATACTCTTGACTTTTACTCAGAATTTGACATAATGACTTGGGACATGACCTCAAGACCCCAAGTGCATCATTTTGACCTAATCCATTGGCTCAGAACATCTCCTATACAAAGATTGATCAGACAAATCCTCAGATCAGGGTTTTTGAACTATCAGGGACTGAAATCAGGGATCACATTTGGGAAACCCTAAAAATCCCCAGGAAGTCAATAAAAGGTTTCAATCATCTTCAAATAATCCCTATGACAATATACAATGGAAATTATGCCTCAATTCAAGACCTACAGTCATCAATTTCATCAGGTCGACAATTAGGGTTTTTTGACCTAATTCATCTGAACAACTGACTTTTTAATCAGGACATGGTGTCACAACTCAAACTATGGTTCAATATCCTCTAATGCCTCAATGTGATTCATTCATACCATTCATTTGATAAGGATAGCTTGGTTCATTTGAAATCTCCAGAAACGCGATTCGTCTGAAAAAGTCAACTATACAAGATCACCATTGACTTTTGGGGAATTTTGGTCAACCATGACTTTTGAAGTTTTAAATCATCAATATATGATATATGAAGTCATTTGATC
Source organism: Vicia villosa (assembly GCF_029867415.1). Lineage (NCBI taxonomy): Eukaryota > Viridiplantae > Streptophyta > Magnoliopsida > Fabales > Fabaceae > Vicia > Vicia villosa. The sequence continues at coordinate 20,431,310 of NC_081182.1, read as the reverse complement.
AAGAAAAATCAAGAAAATCAATCAAGAATCAAAAAGTCAAAAGTTTGACTTTCATACTTAGAAAATTTTTCTAAGTGTTTTTCATGGTTTTTTCCAAACTTTGGGAGGGAATTTCTCAAAATTTCACCTACAAACTGAAAAAAACTTCCAACATGAAAGTTGTAGATTTTGATCCAATAAACAACTTTGACACATATAATTTTTTTCCATAAGATCAACCATTTAAGAGATATGGAGCTTCAAAGTTGGTACTTTTTGAAAACTTCACTTAAAACTTCATTTTTCTCAAAGTTCATGGATCTTTTTCAGCCATTTCCTTAAAGAGTTTGAAGAAACTTTCAACTAGGGTTTTGAAGTGTGTAATATGAGCTTTCCAAAATGTCAAAGAGCATGAAAAAATATGGAGTGTAGCCATGGTTTTGAATTTTGACATTAGTGAACTTTTCACTTGAAATTTCAAGTCATTTTGCCAAAGTTATGAACCATTTTGCCAAATGATCCAAGTAATGATGCATAGATGCAATAATTGGTAGATATTTGCTGATTTGAGATCAGAATGGAAGAGGATAAGAAGCTTGAGAAATAACCATGGTTAAGTCACTTTTAACCATTTGCATTTAATGTGAAAGATTCCATTTTATCTCTTAAGCCAAATCATCACTTCTTTGATCAACTTGCAAAGCTCTTCATTCAGAATCCTTGGCCTATAAATAGAGGTTCAAATCACTCTTCAAATCACACCAAAACCTCATAAACATAGGTTTTCTCTTCCTTTCTTAGAATGCAAGTTTCATGGTTTTCAAAAGAGGTAAAATTCTCAACCTCTAAACCTTTGAAGTTCTAAGCAAAGTGATGCTTCTAACACTTCCCAAATACCATATGGAAGTTGTTTGAACCTTTGAAACCTTCCAAAAACACCTCAAACTCAGAATCATCATCTCACCTCCATATATGCATATAAAGAACCTTATCATGCCAAAATCCACACAAGCTCATTTCTGTCCAAACTAATGCTTCTAACACATCCTATATACCATATGTGAGCTATCCCAATCATCATCCCTGACCTGTAACTCCAAAATCACTAAGCTTGATCCTCACTTGAACCATACTGCAGATCGAGTGCCATGGATTGATCAAGAGGTTTTCAAATTGTTCCAGACATCCAAACATGTTCCATAAGGTCCACTGAAGGTGTTCAGATCAAGAAACAACATCTGGAATCCCTCATTTGCAGAATTCGATTTCCAGTTTTGCCATTTTTAAGGTAAGCTCTCTTGAACTTCAAACTCATACATACATGCATCATAAACTAAATATTGATATACCATCTTGTTTCTGCACCTATGAGGATCATTAACCCTCAATCAATTGCATCATAACTTGCACCTACACGATTTCAGATTGAATCATAGAATTAGGGTTCTTCACGATTTCCAGAAAATTAATGATCTTAGAGTGAAAATAAATGAAATTAAATGCTATCATCATGTTCCTCGTCCAAAACCGAGCAAGATAGACCCTTCACTTGATCAATTTGGTTCAGTTTCAAGAATTTTCAAAATCAAATGGGGATGGTGTTCTTGGCGCCATTTTCTGTTCATAAATTTCAAATATCAGTTTTCAAATATAATTAAACGAAGTTGTTATAATAACAAGCTGCGCGCGCAGCTGGGTATTGCTTTAGAGATAAACAGTTTCGAGAGGATACGTGATTGTATTAATCAGGAATAGGTTCATATATATAATCTTTAGAGTACATATGAAGCAAACTAATGAACACTAATCTTGACACAGTTTTACCAAATCGTTTTTAAACCCGAATTTATTGTCTTTAATTTCTTTAATGTTATTTATCTTTCATGATACTAAACACATCCAGAGCCTTAACTCAAAATACACTAAGCTGTAGAACGGCGATAATATCGCATCAATCACTAGAACACTCTTATTTTTGTACACAATGGAAGTCCACTCACTTATCTAGTTTTGTCCTATTTTTGATTCAAACACAAACAAAATTTCTAAAATGCAATGTGATCAAAACTTTGTGTAAAGTCCTTAATTCATAGTCACCTTATAATCTACAAAGCAACAAAATACTTACCTTGGTATGAACATCATCAAGAATATCATCATCACCATCCAAATTTTTGATGTTGACACACCTTATCACTTTTTCTTCTTTAGAGCATCACTTCTATTCCAAGACAAACACAAAAAATTATATACACCTTAACATATAATATATGTACACTATTCTACTACTAAAACACAATATTATAACAACAAGGGCATAACTTGCCCACACAAGCACATAAACCAAATACTTAAACAACAAAGGCATAAGTTGCCTACAAAATATGTTCGGGTGGCACCTACGGCCACCAAAGTACAACAAACCTCATCCTCAGATGGATGGCACAAAAGTAGTTACTAATACTAACAAAGGTACTAGAAATTATGCTACTAGTTCAACAACATAAAAGCAACTAACAGAGTATTATAAAACTAAACATAAACTACATAAACAACAATAAAAAAGAATCACTGAAAATCCTCAATCCTCCTCATCATCCTGCTCCATGCCATCTCCTTCCTCTTCTTCCTCTTCACCATCCCCCTCTCTGAAAAATGGCCTCTCCGCAGGCCATGCACAATGAGCCTCATAATCCTCATTAGTAGGAAAAGAGGGAACATCCGCCGGGTTGACTTGGTGGCGATAGAGCTTGCACAGTGAATCATGAATCATCGCCTGCGATCTTCTGTTGGCATCAAAATACGCCCAATTGTACCTGCAAGCTAATTCTTCATTATACCTACCACCAGCAGGAGGAGCCATGTTCTGTGGCTGAGGATGCTGCTGGACACCTAGCTTGGGAGAGCAGTGCCTATGCACATAACCTGTGTCCACAACACTAGTGGACTTCATGCTTGCAACATTAGGGAACTCCACACCTGCATTCCTACACAGCCCCATAATCAAACTTGGAAAACCAAGCTGAGCAGACGGCTTTGTCCCTCTTTTGGTACCACTTGAAGCCACAATCCTAATCTCCTCAGAAATGATTTGAGCCACATCCACCTCTCCACCTGTCATAATCCAAAACAAAAGACAAGACATGTCAATGGTTAGGTCAGATGTATGGCTCCTCGGCATGACATTGTTCAGGAGGAAAACTGTGTACAGCTGTGCCATTTGAGTCATGTTCTTCCTGTCCATCTTCTGAATATAACCGGAAGGGTTAAGAGTGAACCCTCGGTGCTCAAAGGATAGCAGATCAGCAATCTCCTGCATATTCCAAGTCTTTGCAGCCTTTTTTCTTGCATACTCACACTTCTCACCTGCAGCACGAGGAGACGGTCTTCCCAAAAAATTGTTAATTGCATCCCTTGAAAAAGAAATGCCCCTACCTCTCACATAGGACGTGTAAGTGTACACCCTTCCCTCAACCGGAATCGCATTTGCATAGAACTCGCGCACAAGGTCCGCATTGATTTGAGTATCTGGAGAAATCAGAGCTTCCCAATGGCGTTCCGCGATATTCTCCAGAAACTGATAAAAGTTACCTCTATGCGGGAGGTCAAACACCTTTTCTGGCCAAATCTTCCGACCAACCAATTTCTCAAACCTCTCCTGCTGCTCTGGTCCTAGAAACCTATGGGAATCAAAGGGTGGTGGCGGAGCAGCTCCTGAACTCGAGCCTGCCAATTGCCTAGCTCGCTTTCCCCGATCACTTCTTGACGACATCTACAAAAAAAACAACACAACATCGAACAAACATCGTCAAAAGCAACATTTATAGCATATTACAAGTCCATTGGTAGTATTAAACCAGGCCCTAAACCATTGCATACCCAACAGAAAACAGAATTGAAATTCTGCATTCAGCAGGGTCCGCTCAGCGGAGGGGGTCCGCTCAGCGGACCTGCGCAGAAAATCAAAAATTCTGCAGAACAGAGGTCTGCGCCAGGAACAACCATGGGGTTTCAAACCCCTTTCAAGCACAAGGAAGCAAGCACATAAGCAATGGAAAACCAGAATATTAACATCCAATTCAAGGAACCCTAACATTTACAATTTAATCTAACCTAAATCTAAAACCTAAACAGAATTTCTTTCTAAAATCAAACCTAATACACAATCTATTCTTAATTCTACTACTAAATCACACCGATTCCTAAAAGAAACATATCTATGCAACCCTAATATGCTTTAAACAGAAAATTGCAACATTAAACACCACATACCTTGTCTGGAACTGAAGAGAACAAGATACAGCAGTTGATAGAAAAGAAATTGAGACTTGAAGGTTTGAAAATGGTGGAGATAGAGAAGAGAGCAAGTGGAGGCAAGTGAGTTTCACAAATGTGGTGAGTTAGGGTTCTGAACCCGCTCAGCCACAGACTTCTTTCTTAAGTGGGCCTTTGGACCGGTTTGGTCCATTGGGCCTCTTTTTTTTTTCTGGTTTTTAGCAGGTCCGCTCAGCGGAGGGGGGGTCCGCTGAGCGGATGACAGAAAACAGCATTTTTCTGGTTTTTTCTCAGTCTGTTCCACTCGATTCTTTCTCCACCGACTTTTCAAATTTCCCAAAACACAAAAAAACAGAGAATACTTACAATGTTGGGGTGCCTCCCAACTAGCGCTTTGTTTAACGTCGGTTAGCTCGACGGTCCGAGGCGGCTTTACGGATCAAAAATCGGAACGGATTCCGAATTTCGATCGACTTCACCACCAAGATACGGCTTGAGTCTTTGGCCATTCACGGTCCAACTTTCATTTGTTGCCGGATTTTCAAGCACAACCGCTCCATAGTCTTTTACTTCTTTGATTCGGAACGGACCCGACCATTTGGATTTCAATTTGCCCGGAAACAACTTCAACCTTGAATTAAACAATAGAACCATTTGGCCTTCTTTGAAATCCTTCTCCACAATCTTTCTATCATGATATCCTTTCACTTTCTCCTTGTAGATTTTGTTGGATTCATAGGCTTGTAATCGCAATTCTTCCATCTCAAGCAATTGCAATCTTCTCATTTCACCACTTGCCTTCGGATCAAAGTTAAGCAACTTCAAGGCCCAAAATGCCTTATGCTCCAACTCCACAGGTAAATGACAACTCTTCCCGTAGACCATTTGAAATGGAGTAAAACCAATCGGTGCCTTGTATGCCGTACGGTAAGCCCATAAAGCATCATCCAACTTTTGTGACCAATCCTTTCTTGACGACGAAACTGTTTTTTCCAAGATTCTTTTGATTTCTCGGTTGGAAACTTCGGCTTGACCATTAGCTTGTGGATGATAGGCCGTGGTTACTTTGTGCTTCACACCATATTGTTGTAAGACTTTTTCAAGTTGTGTGTTGCAAAAATGTGAGCCACCATCACTAATGAGAATCCTTGGTGTTCCAAACCTTGTAAAAATGTTTTTCTTCAAGAATTTGATTACGGTCTTTCCATCCGCCTTTGAACACGCTAATGCTTCCACCCACTTTGAAACATAATCAACCGCAACCAATATATACTCACAACCAAAAGATGAAGGAAATGGTCCTACAAAGTCTATTCCCCAACAATCAAACACTTCCACTTCTAACATATTTGTCAATGGCATTTCATTCCTTTTACTCACTCCACCACTTCTTTGACAATTGTCACAACTTTGTGCATGCAAGTAAGCATCTTTGAACAACGTCGGCCAATAGAACCCGGATTGAAGAACTTTTGCCGCCGTTCTTTGCCCACCATAATGCCCACCATAAGGTGAATTATGACAATGCCACAAGATTCTCATTGCTTCTTCTCTCGTCACACATCTTCTTAGCACACCATCCACACCAATTTTGAACAAGTATGGATCATCCCACACATAGAATTTGGCATCATGGAGAAACTTCTTTATTGCACTTTTACTCCAATCTTCCGGCATCCAACCCGATGCCTTATGATTAGCCATGTCAGCAAACCACGGCCTTTCTTCCACCATGAACAACTTTTCATCCGGGAATGATTCCAAAACCTCTTCTTCTTTGTTTGTTACCTCTTCATTCACCAACCTTGATAAATGATCCGCCACCAAGTTTTCCGCTCCTTTCTTGTCTCTAATCTCTAAGTGGAATTCTTGTAGCAACAATATCCACCTAATGAGCCTTTGCTTTGAATCCGGCTTGGTAAGCAAATACTTTATCGCTGCATGGTCAGTGTAAACAACAACTTTCGAACCAATTAGATAGGACCTAAATTTTTCTAATGCATATACAATAGCTAGTAGTTCTTTTTCAGTTGTTGCATAATTAATTTGTGCTTCATTAAGAACCTTACTAGCATAATGTATAGCATGAAAAAATTTTCCTTTTCTTTGACCCAACACCGCTCCTACCGCATAATCACTAGCATCACACATTAGTTCAAAATCAAGTTTCCAATCGGGTGCTATGATTATGGGTGCGGTGGTCAATCTTTGTTTTAATTCATTAAAAGCTAAAAGGCATGCATTATCAAAAACAAAAGACTTATCTTTGTTGAGCAAGTTGCTCAAAGGCTTTGCAATCTTTGAGAAGTCTTTGATGAATCTCCTATAGAATCCCGCATGGCCTAAGAAGCTTCGGATTCCTTTGACATTCGTTGGCGGTGGTAACTTCTCAATAACCTCCACTTTTGCTCGGTCGACTTCAATTCCTTTGGAAGAAACTTTGTGACCAAGAACTATGCCTTCAGTAACCATGAAGTTGCATTTTTCCCAATTGAGGACCAAGTTGGTTTCAACACATCTTTTCAACACGGCATCCAAATTCTTCAAACAAAGATCAAATGAGGCTCCAAAAACGGAGAAGTCATCCATGAAAACTTCCATTGTCTTTTCTATGAAGTCCGAGAAGATAGCTTGCATACATCTTTGGAAAGTGGCCGGTGCATTACACAATCCAAACGGCATTCGTCTATAAGCAAAAATTCCAAAGGGACAAGTGAACGCCGTTTTCTCTTGATCTTCCGGATTGACCGAGATTTGGTTGTACCCGGAGTAGCCATCCAAGAAACAATAGAACTCTTGACCCGATAACCTTTCCAACATTTGGTCCATGAAAGGTAAAGGGAAGTGATCTTTCCTAGTAGCTTGGTTAAGCTTTCGGTAATCAATACACATCCTCCAACCCGTCACGGTTCTTGTCGGAATCAACTCATTCTTTTCATTTGTGATTACGGTCATTCCTCCTTTCTTTGGTACCACTTGGACTGGACTCACCCATGCACTATCGGAAATAGGATAAATCATTCCGGCTTCCAATAGTTTCACCACTTCCTTTCTTACAACTTCTTTCATTGTAGGATTCAACCGGCGTTGAGGTTGAGCTACCGGTTTAAAATCCTCCTCCATCATAATTTTATGCATACAATAGGCCGGACTAATTCCTTTTAAATCGGAAAGAACCCATCCTATTGCTTCCTTGTTAGCTTTCAACACATAAATTAATTTCTCTTCCTCCTCTTTAGACAATGAACCACTAATTATCACCGGCTTCTTACCACCTTCTTCAAGAAAAACATATTTCAAATGGGGCGGTAACATCTTCAATTCTAATTTGGTTTCTTCCACCTTTGGCTCATCTTTCAACTCCTCCATCTTTGCTTCAAAAGGACTTATCTCTTCAAAAACATCAAGATCTCGCAAACACTCTTCAATCTCTTTTTCTTCTTCTTCATTGAGAACATCAAGAGCTTTGGTTAATGTTTTCTCAAGAGGATTGAACATATGAGCTCTACTTTCAACTTGCATGATAACTTCCTCCATAGCATCAATTCTAAAACAATCACTTGTATCATTTGGATGTTTCATTGCTTCCGAGAGATCAAAACACACTTCCTCATCTTGGAACCTCAATTTCATCAAACCATCATCAATGTCTATCATCATCCTTGCCTTCTTCATAAAAGGTCTTCCTAGAATCAACGGGGTATCAACATCTTCCTCCATATCAATGACAACAAAATCAACCGGAAAGAAGAACTTGTCAACTTTCACAAGTAAATCTTCCGCTATCCCAAAAGGCATAGTTGTAGACTTATCGGCTAATTGAAGTGTCATTCTTGTATTTTTCATATCCACAATGCCTAACCTCTTGACCATGGATAAAGGAATCAAATTGATACTTGATCCCGTGTCAACCAAACCTCTTCCAATATGAATGTCACCAATAGTAACCGGCAAAGTAACTCTTCCTGGATCTCTTTCCTTCCTTGGTAAAGTACTTTGAATGATGGCACTACATTTAGCATCTAGGACAACCGTTTCGGGCTCAGTGTAACTTCTTTTCTTTGTGAGAATGTCCTTCATAAACTTGGCATATTTTGGCATTTGCTCTAAAGCTTCTCCAAAAGGAATATTAATTTGCAATTGCCTAAATATGTCAAGAAAACGAGCATATTGCTTCTCATTATCTTTCTTCGAAGGCGCACGAGGGTACGGTAAATTACGAACGGGAGGACTCGTAACTTTCTTCTTTCCCTCTTTAATCCTTCTCTTTTTCTCTCTATTTTTTTCTTCTTCTTCCTCACTTTTTTCTTCACTCTCATTTTCAACTAAGACTCCCTCATTTTTCTTTGGTTCTACTTCACTTTCCACCTCTTTCTCCTTTTCTATCCTAACTTCCTCCTCCTTGACCTCCTTCTCCACTTCACTTTCAAGCACCCTCCCACTCCTAGTTACAACCGCTTTGCAATGCTCCTTAGGATTGGTTTGAGTGTTTGCCGTGAATGATGGTCCGGGTTGCTTCTCGGCTAATTGTTTTGCAAGTTGGCCGACTTGAGTCTCTAAATTCTTTATTGCCGCTTCATTACTCTTTTGATTCGCCATTGATGCTTGCATAAATTGATTTAGAGTCTCCTCCAACTTTGAAGGCTTGTCTTGAGAAGGTTGTTGTTGTTGATAAGGACTTTGTCTTTGTTGATAATTATCTTGTCTCCACCCTTGACCATATTGCGGTGCATTAGGCCTTTGTTGGTATCCACCTTGGTTTTGGTAAGGAGCTTGTCTTTGTTGATAGCCTCCTTGATTTTGATTCGCCATGTAATTCACTTCATTCACCGGTGGACAATATCCGGTAGGGTGGTCTCCACTACAAAGCTCACACGAAGCAACTTGTTTGTTCTTGTTAGGATCATGTAATTCCTTGAGTTGTTGAGGTAACCTTGCCATTTGTTTTGTAAGCTCCTCCACTTGTTGAGAAAGAAGCTTATTCTGAGCAAGAATAGCATCATTGGTTCCTAATTCAATAAGTCCCGGTTTCTTTTGAACAACTCCTCGGTTATGTTGCACCTGATGATCATTCCTGGCCATTTTCTCAATTATCTCTATTGCCTCCTCTGCTGTCTTAGCCATCAAAGAACCTCCAGCAGTAGCATCCAAAAGAAGCTTCGGTTGAGGTTGTAAGCCATTACGAAAAATATGAATCTGGGTGAGTTCATCAAAGCCATGACTCGGACATTTTCTCAACATTGACTTATACCTTTCCCATGCTTCATTAAGAGTTTCATTCACACCTTGAGAAAACACTGAAATTGCTGTTTTTGCTTCAAGCAACCTTGACTGAGGAAAGAACCTATCCAGAAACTTTTCTTCTAACTCATTCCAATTTGTCATGGTTTGAGTAGGTTGATCAAGGTACCAATCCTTTGCTTTACCAATCAATGAGTGAGGAAATAATCTTTTAAACACTTGCTCTTCCTCCCTTTCAGGTGCTCCGACTGCTCCGGCAATTTCATAGAACTTTGTCAAGTGTGTATATGGGTCCTCATGATCAAGTCCTGAAAAAGGACTAGCATAAAGTAGTTGAAGAATGCCAGTCTTCATTTCAGAATTTCTTGCATTGTTGTCATTTCGTGCAAACTGGGCTGCTCTTCTTGGACTGTTAGCACATGGTGCTCTTGGAGGTGGTGGTGGTGGTGGATCCTGATCTCCATTCCCTGCCATCTCTTCTTCTATAACTTGTGGTGTTGATGAAGTAGTTGCTTCTTGGGCTAATCTTCGTTCTTTGGCTAGTTTCCTTCTTCTTCTGGTTTTACTGTTCAATCTCCTTGCAGTTCTTTCAATTTCTGGATCAAAAAGAAGCTGATCTGCTGGGACACTCCCACGCATAAACCAGAGCTGAAACACTAACCAAAAAGTGAGCAAAGACTAGGTAATAATAATAATATTTATACTCAAAACACACAAAAACTATTGCTATGCTTATAATATCTTAACGCCAATCCCCGGCAACGGCGCCATTTTGTTAGAAAGTATAGGATAAGTATTTTTAGTATCGTCTCCTCAGGGATTGATGCGATATTATCGCCGTTCTACAGCTTAGTGTATTTTGAGTTAAGGCTCTGGATGTGTTTAGTATCATGAAAGATAAATAACATTAAAGAAATTAAAGACAATAAATTCGGGTTTAAAAACGATTTGGTAAAACTGTGTCAAGATTAGTGTTCATTAGTTTGCTTCATATGTACTCTAAAGATTATATATATGAACCTATTCCTGATTAATACAATCACGTATCCTCTCGATACTGTTTATCTCTAAAGCAATATCGTGATTATTATCATATTCACCGTCAGATGATCTCTCATGCCGACAATCAACATGATAATCTTAAAAGCTTGATACTTGTGAATATCAACTCACAAATCTATCTCTAGAGTTTGTTTATTGATAGATGAATATCTTTTAGGTCTAGCTTTGAAACATATCTCTCAATAGTGATCCAAAACAACAAATGAAACATAAATAACAAGATATTCACCATGTATTAATCATTAACCAAGTTCATACATAAAAGATCAAAGAAAGTACATATTTACAAACTAACTACCTCTAATCTTGACACAAGATGAAACTTAGCCCTCCATATCCATGGAAGCTTCAACAACAAGCAACAAACCAAGATTTAGTGACATCAAACTCAAGAAGATCAAAGAAAGATGTTTGGAAATCTTGATTTTCTCTTAAGAACAAATGGTTTTTTTTTTCTTCTCTTGCCCTAACTTTCTTTTCAAATGTGTGTTATGATAAGAACAAAACTAACCATGCTTAATCATCAATTTTATGTGGCTAAGAACAAAAGTTGAAAAAGTAGGTCCGCTGAGCGGAGGGAGTCCGCTGAGCGGAGCAGTAAAAATATTTGTTTTGTCTTCAAGGTCCGCTGAGCGGAGGTAAATTTTCTGCTCTTCACTGCCCGCGTCCGCTTCAGCTCCGCTGAGCGGACTTGCTGATGGAAAAAACTGCTGCATCCCTGCCTGGGTCCGCTTGGACTCCGCTGAGCGGACCTCCTTGCACAAAAATTCTTCTTTTTGCATTCCATCCTCATTGCAAGCTTGTTTTGATCATTCTTCTCATTCCATCTTGTTCAAAAATTGTTAAAACCTAAAGAAAACATAACACGAGTTAATAAACTAACTTAATTTAGAAAATAAACATAGAGTTATTTATTTACATACTATTATATCAAAAAGTAATCAAATTTGGCACAAGAGTTTCAGAAATACCACAAAACATATATACAAACTATGCACAAATGGGATTCTAACACTGGGTTGGCAAGTGTTTTGGCTGGTAAACACAAGGGCGTGGGTTCAACACCTCTAGGGACCAAAACAATTTTTTTTACAACTATTTTTCTTTCATTTTTTAACAAACTTCAATTAATTATTTAACTAACCAAATCAATTCATTTTTCATTCATTTTTTACACATCTCTCATTTAATATATATATTTTAAGAATATCAAAAAAAATCATCAAAAAATATTTATTTAATACATTTTTAATTAGTTTTAAAATGACTTGTTTTTAAGTAATTTTAATACTTTTAAGTACTATTTTTCATTTGATTTTCAAACTTAGTAACTTGTAAATATTTTTTGAAGCAAACCCTAATCATCTAAGTGTTAATTGAGGATGATCTTTTGATTAAATTGACTTCTTTCAAAATTCAAATTGTTTTAAAACGAGCGATCGCGATTCTTTTCAAAAACAATAAACCATTTCTTTTTGAAACTATTGATTAAATCTTTTTAATTGATCAATTAATTTTCAAAACGATGTGGGGCCTCTCGAATATTAGAGAGTATAAGACCCACTCTTTTTTCTTTTATACAGTTTTTTCTTTGTACAGAAAACTCAAACAAAAAACTTTCAAACGGTTTTTCAAACCTCGCGTCTGTAAATAAAACGATCAACCATGTTTTATAAATATACCATGGGCCTCCATGTAGGTATAAGTCCCGAGCCCTTTTGTACATACCCATTCCAGTACATGAAATTAGGTATTTCATTGTACGCTTTTTTGTACATACACTTTTTTTTACATACCTCGATCAGTTTGTTTTTTAACTTTGAATAACAAACCAAAAAATGAAGGTTTCTTTAAATCTTCCCAAAAATACCATGGGCCTCCATGTAGGTATAAGTCCCAAGCCCCTTTGTAAATACCTGTTTACATAGCTTTGAATAAATTCAAGTGGACCTCTCCCCGAGTGTGAGTCCCGAGCCCTATGTATACAAATGGATCATGCTTACAGGTATATTTCCTTCATAAACTCCATTATATACACACACTTTGTCATATATATATGCTTATTCATAACCTGTTCATACTTGTTCATGTTTGTTCATATGTGTGATATGTGTGCTTGTTCAACTTAGTATAACACTAGGTTCCCCATAGCCTCCTATTGGGCTTCGTGCAAAGAATCTCCACTAGTTTAGGTTAGGACATAGAGTATGGTTTCCCGGTGAAATCGCTCTAAGAGCTCAAACCAACTATACCATGCCTCCCCTTGGGCTTTGTACAAACGAGTGACCCTCCCATAGCCTCCTCTTGGGCTTACAATGCAAGGACCCTGGATTGTCCCTCCCATAGCCTCCTCTTGGGCTTACAATGCAAGGACCCTCGGATAGCCTCCTCTTGGGCTTCGTACAAGGACCCACGGGCTTCTTATAAGCATCCCCAATATCCAAATCAAATACCCTAGGAGATTAGACATTTTTCATCTCTATGCTAGGAGTATCTCTTCTATATCATCACAAACAATCAATCAATCAATCAAACTTCTTTTTTGCCACAAGGCTGGCTAATCAATCAAACTTCTTTTTGCCACAAGGCTGGCTAATCAATCAAACTGTTTTACCACCGTACTGGATGATTAATCAAAGTTTTTGTCACAAGGCTGACTTCATTGAAACTTTTGCCACAAGGCTGGCTGATTAATCAAAGTTTTTGTCACAAGGCTGACTTCATTGAAACTTTTGCCACAAGGCTGGTTAAACACAAAAACATCTTTATCATTCTAAGCACCCTAAGTGGCATGGCCCCGGGCTTATAATGAAAAGATTTTCAAACAAAAATCAAACAGATGTATGTGATGATATAGATTAGATACATCTAGCATTTAGACGACATTTGTCTATTTTCCTTTGCTTCCACTAGCATAAGTGGGAACTACGATTGCTCTGACTTTCTCAACATCCCTTTGAGAATACGTAGGCACAAGGTCGATCCTTGGCGAGCAAAACAAAACAAAACAAAAAAACCATTCAAACCTTAGCACCCGTAGACCCCGAGCTACAGATGCTCTGATTCCCTCTAAGGGATATGTATGCAGAGGATCGCGATGATCTTTGCGAGCATAATCAAACAAACACCTTAGGTCCCACCTATTTCACAACAGAACCTCCACCGTAACATGGAATGAAAAACAATAAAGAACCCTGTAGAGTACTACAGATACGTTGGGTGCTAATACCTTCCCTTCGTATAACCAACCCTCTTACCCAAGATCTCCCCCCACTTTTTAGGTTATTGCAGCTTTTTCCCTTTTCCTCCTTTGGAAATAATAAAAAGTTTGGTCGAAATAAAAGAAAAATCATTTTTATGAGCACTCGAGCCCAAAGAAGGCATCAGGTGTCTCATCCCACAAAACAGAGGAACAAAACGATTTTTCGCCCGCGACAAGGTCCCCAGCTCGATCCATGGGGGGGATCGTTTAGTTTTTTTAATTTGTTTGGATTCTGTGATTCAGCGCATCCGTTCCCAGGCACCTCATGATGTTCCCTCTGCGCCAGCCGTTGGATTCAACACAAGACAGATCCAATGATTCCAGGAGATGATCCCTATGGTGAACCTTCAGGAGGCGTCCACACAGAACTAGAGCTAAGTTTTCTTTAATTTCCTTTTTTAGTTTAATTACATAATTCTTGTCTTTATTTATTTTTCCTTCTTTTTTCTCATTAATTATTTTCTCTAAAATTTATATTTACTACTAATGATATATTTTGTCAATTATTTAATCGAAAACCCGATTTTTCTTATAACATTAAAAATAATTGTTTCTAACCATAAATATTATTATTTTCGTATATACTTTCAATTAATTAAATTAGTTAGGATTAATCCAATAATTATTTAATTTAATCGAACTTTCGATTTTCTTTAACCTTTAATGATTATTAAAAAACATTAAAATCATTTATTTTACATATTTTGTTCAATTAGGGTTTATAGACTTTTAATCCATTAGGGTTTGTAGAGCTTTAATGCACTAACCTTTCTCTTCTTTATTCTTAATTTTCCAGGGTTTGCCAAAAATCAATGAAGGCTCAAGCCATCTGGATATTTTGAATTCCTTCCATATTTTGCCTCTTTTGCTCACAGGTGTTTATTGTAATAGTTTAGGTTTATAATTCCGCTTTTATTTTTCTGCCCACAGGTGTTTATTGTAAAAGTGTAGAACTTTATATTTTCTGCCTTTTAATTTCCGTATGATATTAATTGCATGGTTAGTAATCCTAGGGAGTGCAAGATAATTAATCGAATGTAGCTAACATTATTTACAAGATAAATATCTGAATTGAAACCATATGATTGTGCCACACACACACCTTTAGGGTAACCTCTTTTGTTGCCTTAGTGTTGCCTTGCTTGTGAAAATAGTCAAGTCCCTCGATTCCGAGGATACCTAAAGCAAATGTTGCCCTCAGTTCATTCATCATCAAATTTGTCCCTCGATGTTGCCTCGGTAAATGATGATTTGTCCCATTGCTAAGGTATCCTCGCATGTTGCCTAAAAAAGATTAAATGACTATTATATCCTTCCCTTAGACTACCTGTCCTCTTTATGGCAGGGACAGTCTTGTGGCGAACGATAATTTCTCGATGACCCTTTACATCCAATGAAAGGACTTCCTACCCTCTTATGGTATGGATAGCCTTTTCAAACTGAAAAGCTAAAATTCAAATTACTTTTCACACCTCCTTTTCAAAATGATTTCCAAAAGGCTACGCTTATTTACAAGCTAAAGTCCTTATTCAAAAATCTTTTCTAAACACATTCGACACTTCAAACATTTCAAACAAATTCAAAAGTGAGTTAAGCAATTAATAGCCCATGGATACAAAGGGTGCTTTAAAACTTCCCTTTGTATAACTTACCCCCCGAACTCAAAATCTTTCAAAGGTCTTTCGTGTTCTTTTTGCCTTTCCTAATTGGATAAAATAAAAGTCGGTGGCGACTCTTGCTATCCGCAACATTTCAAAAAAAGTCAATTCTCCCACCGTATTACACATTGTCAAGGGTAATTGTTGACACTTTCTTAAGCCCCCATTCCTTCAAAACCCCCTCAACTTTCTTACTAATTGTTTCACCTTTGTGATTTGGAACTAAACTAAAACTAATAATTTTTTTTGGTAGTTCCATGAGTTGTCAATGAATTGTGCAATTGTGGCCATATAACTAAGGTTTTGAATGGAAGTCCAACAGTCTGTGGTTAGTGCAACCTTAGTACAATCAGATTTAAAAAAGGCTTTAAGTCGTAACTTTTCATCTAGGTAAAGCTTAAAGCAATCCCTAGCAACAGTCCTCCTTGAAGGGATAGCCATTTGCAGTTGCAACTGTTTACATAGTTTCTTAAATCCCTCACCTTAAACCACTCTAAAAGGATGCTCATCATGGATGATAAATGTGTTAATAACCTTCCTACATGCAGTAGCACTGAACCTTTGGCTTGTAGGAACTAAAGAACCACCCTCACCACTAACAAGGATTCTTTGAGTTGGTTCTTTCAACAAAAGGGCTGGGTTTTTGTGGCATACTTTTGAGTGAGCTAACATGTTAGATGTTCCATGTGTTTTAAGGTCACATCGGTATCGTTTGTGACAATGTTTACACGTGGCTACTGGTTCAGGCTCATCGGGTAAAATGTTGAAGTCAGCCCAAACAGGAGAAGTTTTCCTATTTCCACTAGCATTGGGTTGTTGTTTTTTTCCTACCATCGGGAAGGGTAGGAAGTGCATCTGCTATTCGAGTAGGTTCCATCACTGAAAATATATAGATTTAAACATGCACACTAACAATCAGTAATACACATTAACAAACAACCATACACACTACTTTTAGGTCATGCCATGAACACAATTTTAAACACTAACAAACAGCCATATACAATACTTGTTTTTTAAACATAAATAAACAAACGTACCTTGCAAGCTAGCACTTCCGACTCCATGTAAGCTACCATATACAACTCCTTGAAAGCTACCTTCTTGTACTCTTTGTGAGCTACCTTCTCCAACTCCTTGTGAGCTACCTTCTCCATATCCCATCTTCCAATAACATAAATATAATAGAATTCAGATTTAAACAATAGTTCAATCAGAGTTAGTTTAAATAGAATATATATCATATTTACCTATCAAATTTAAATAGAGTAGATATCAAATTTAGCATGCTTTAATTTTGAACGGCAGGATATGTTTTTCTTAAGAGGTGCAGTGAATCATGCTTCTTAACATTAAATGTCAAGGTATTGACATGCTAAACAACTAATTAGAAAAGAGTTGATGATTAAACTTAAAATTAGTTTAATGAATAAAAAGATCCAAATGAATCATTTCAACTGAATAAAAACAAGAATCCAACATAAATTCTAACAGAAACCAAATAAATTCTAACAAAATCATTTCATAAACTACGTTAACATATTTTCATCTCATAAACCCAAAAGGAAATTCTAACATAATCATTTCCAATGAATAAAAACAAGAGGCTTAAATTTATTTATAATCTCTCTGTAAAAAAATCAGTTATAAAAATATATTTGTGCTTAAATATATTTTTAATCTCTTTTTATTTATTTTTTTAAAAATAGTTTGGATAAACAAGCATGTGACCTCAAATGTTATTGCATTTATTTGTAAAACTTTTAGGGATGGATTTGAAATTAGTATCTAACTTTATACTATTTAAAGGTAATTGCATTTATTATGCTTGCTCCCGCTTCCATCAATAGTGTGAGAAAATTAAAGAGGATTTTTCATTGCAGTTAGTTTCGAAAATGTATTTTTGGAAAAATTCCGAAATTACATTCTCGGAATAAATTTGTGGTAAAAATGAGGCGTAACTCAAAAACAAATGAATGATATGTGAATGTTGTGCGTAAATGAATGATATGTGAATGTTGTGCGTTTGGCAATGTATTTCTGAAATTTAAAGATATTTTTGAACTTTCATACAATTCGCGAGAAGATTATATGGTGCATTAAGAAATTCTAAAATGAAAGTTATGAAATTCAATTATTCTTATTGCTTATGGTTATGTTTTGATGGGTTTGTTCTTTATGGTTCAATAATTTATGAATTAATAAGGTGAAGTTCAAATTTGAATTTAAAAACTTCAAGTTTGATTATTGAAACTAAGACTTTACATGTATACAATAGTTACGGGAATTTTTTTTAACCGAAAGTTGCAATATTAAAACTTTCAATCCGAATATTCAAACGAAATATATAAAATTTATTAATTTCTCATATAATAATATTAAAATCGAAAGTTCAATAAGACAAAACTTTCAAAAATATTACATTTTCTTACTAGAATTTTTGAACCATAAGAGGCGTAAGTTTTTGAAAAAAAGTATAAAAAAATAATTAGAAAAACACTAAGGGGTATTTTAGAATTATCCTATTGAAAGGGTAGTATAGAATCGAAAATGAGGGTATGAAAATCAATTATCCTAGTTGATTATGATTTTGTTTTGAATAACTTGTTCTTTTTGTTCTAATAATTCATGAATTTTCAAAGGAATTTCTCATCGCACCTTTATACCTTCTTTCAGACCTCTGGTAAAATGTCAAAAAAGTCCTATATTTTTAAAGATACATCTTCGAACGCACAATTTATTCATTTTTGCTAAAATTTGGTTTAATCTCCAAATTTTTCTGAGGTGAATTCAGAGATTTATCTAAAAAAATATACATGAAATTTCCAATCTACAGTTAGAAACACACTGATACACAATAATAACTTATACACAATAAGGCCATTAACATTAAATCATGTATTTTATTTTCAATGTAAATTATTGTTGTCATACCCCAAAATTTGCCCATCATATTTACTCATATTTCAGCCCATCTGATTTTCAAATACTCAAAGATACACAAGGAGGAAGCATGCAGTCTCTCTCCTAAACTACAACCCTCCAACTAGGGTTTTGCTCCTCTCAAAGTAAAATCCGGTGCTGACACCTCAAGTGGACCTAATGGTCTCTCACATGCCTCAAAAGATCCTCATGCCAAGTTCAAGCTCTGACTCACAAGTTTGATCAATCAACTGCTCAAATAAACAACAGCCGACCAATTTGACCTAAAAGTCAACTATGGTCAAATCACAGTCAAAACTCCTGATTTTTGGTCAACATCCTTATTTTGAAGTCACATTCATCATTTGATCAAGGTTTGATCATGATTCATCAAGGAGATCTCAGAAATCATCGAAATCCCAAGTTACTAATTTAGGGTTTTTAACTAAAAGTCAACCCAACTTTGACTGATCATATCTCTCTCATACTTTATCAGAAATTCCCCAACCAAAGCTCATTCTCAAGGAAATTCAATTCTCTATAACTTTGATATTGGGCCAAAGGTCAAGAAATGCTTCCGCATAAGAGATATGTGCCAATACATTACAGGTCCTTCTAGAAGCTCGCAAAAAGTTGTTTTCTTCCAGGAGCCATATCTTCAAGATAAAATCTCCAAATAAAAAATATGTTCCAAAGTGGCTATTAGAGGACATCTTTGGCTTTCCAAAAAGTCCTAGATCACTTCCATACCATAAAAAATAAGAGAGGTATGATCGGTACAAGTTGGTCGATTTTTGAGAAAAGCATGAAACCTAAGGTGACTAATTTCAAGTTTTGGAGTATTGGGCCTTAACTATTGAAGCATCCACGTGATTATGAGCCCAAAAGGAGTCCATGGAGAAAATATTATTATTTTTATGATACTATTTTATTTATATTTGATTTTAATCATTTAAATTCAAATAAAGTCAAATAAAATCATAAAAATAAATATATAATCAAGGTTTTAATTTTTATGGATTCAATTAGATCTTATCATCACCCAATGGCCACAAAAACGTGAGAGAGAGTGTACCAAATAAATCAAGGGGCCAAAAATAGAAAGATTCCAACATATTTTCAATCAAATTTTTTGTGATTAAAACATCAAGATTTGCTTTGATTTCTTTCAAGTTTCAAACCCTAAATTCCATGCTCTATAAAAGGACAACAAACTCAGCCCCAAAGGGGAGGAAAGAGAGAGGTGAAGAACTAGGGTTTTGAGGTTCCAAAAATTCCAAGAATGAAGAGAAACTTGCAGCCATCATTCAAGCCACATTCAAGCCAAAGCGATTGTTTCAATCAACTTCCCAAGTAACAAAGAGTACAAATACACTCATAATTCATCCCTATAGTGCCTAGGATATATGCCTCACGTTCATGACTTCCATGCATATTGTTGATTTTCATATCCTTCATGCTAACATGATTCCATGCGATTTAACGATGTATTTGAGTTTTTGATGGTATTTAGCAAAGCTTAGATCCCGGAGCTTGGAGTTTTAACGCAAAGAACATGTGATGCCATGGCTAGGGCATAACCTTGCTCTTGCTTCGTATCAGTGTTTACAGGCCATTACAGGTAAAACGAAGCATACCATCGTGCTCGCAGGGTCCAAATTAGTTGACAAGGATATTTCTTGTTTCTGTTTTCACATTTATTTGCATGTTCCAAAGTGACAGCCATGGAAGAAAAATAACCTGCGGAAAAATCCGCAGGTAAAAGCGCATGAATTTTCATGGAAGAATCCGCAGGTGAGAGGAAGAAGAAGATGAACAGTGGATAGGGATTTGCGTCGCACGCGTGGACACACTGGATTAGGGGGTCGAATTCTGATCTTCCTCTTTGAGCGCGTGGAATGGCCTCACTGGTTGGTCAAACCTTCCAACAACTCTTTCTCCTTCCAATTGGTTCACGCATGGGGCCCAGACGGTGATGTTTGACTTTTCACCAAAATATCTTATCATTATATATTATTTATTCACTTGATTCAAATAACAATTGATGAATTTGGCATAGATGGCAAGGCGCTGTTGGTATTGGCAAGCAAAACCTAGGTTCGATCCCCAGGTCATACAATTCTTTTTTTCCATTCATTTGAACACTGATCCAGTGCTTTCAGTTCATGTACAACCAGGATGCCCCTTCACATGCTGACCCTTGGATCTCCACAGCACCAGATCACACGCTCCGGATACGCCACACTACCATGGACCTTAGAAGAGTCGGTCACACATAATCATAGCTAAGTATTTTTAAATTCTTTTTTTAATTTTAATTACATAAACAATCTTATTTATGTTCCTTTTCTTTTTTTTTATTATAACTCTTTTTATTTATATTTTTTATTTTAATAAATTAGTTTTATAGTAAAATTATAACTATTGATTATTTAATCGAAAACCTGATTTTTTTTATAATATTAAACATAATTATTTTTTGTTTTTTTGTTTTTAATCTAATAATTATTTTGGGGCAACAATTTACTTCTGGGCTAATTAAAATTATTTTTATGGCTTAAACCCTGATTTTAGCATGATAACTAATCACTGTCATTGGTAGGTGTTGTCCATTAACCTTAGTCTAGATTTTTATCCGTTACTTCTATTAACCATAGTTAATTTCTGTCCCTTTTGGGGTTTGCCTTTTACCTTGACATTTTTTGCTTATCACTGTTTTAATTTTTGACTTGCCATGTTATAATTGTTGAGATCACTCATACACTAAAACCTCTTCTCTTCTTTGCGCAAATTTTCAGGGTTACCTAAAGTTCTTCAGCCACCCGCGTTCAAGTCAAAAAGCTAAGTTTCTAACTATCTTTTTGTTTAAATATCATTTTAATTTTAATTTTTTGCCTTTTGATTAAAATAGGATTTGTTCCGATCGCCCATGAATTTCTCCTACACTCACCCCTATTATTTTCTGTATAATTCTCAGATGTTAAGAGTCAATCGAAGGTTCGAGGAAGATCAAAGCGTCCAAGGATGTTTAAAACTAATTATTGATCCCCTCTTATTTTTCCGCCTTTTAATTTCCCCCATCCCCGCAGGTGTTTATTGTAATAGCGTAGGAAATTTTATTTCTGCTTTTATTTTATTTTAATTGCGTGGTTAGTAATTTAGGGAGTGATAACCATGAATTGAACGTAGATCACCTAATTACAAGATAAATGTCATCGAAGTTAACCACATGATTGTGCACCCACACACCTTTAGGGTAACCCTTCTTGTTGCCTGTTGCCTTATATTGTTGCCTTGTTGCCTCTAAGTATACTAAATAGTCAAGTCCCTCGATTCCGAGGATACCTAAAGCAATGTTGCCTGTTGCCTTCAAAGTTATTGAAACTCCCTCGAGGTTGCCTTATAAAAGATGATTGTCCCAATTGCTAAG
This sequence comes from Vicia villosa, assembly GCF_029867415.1. Lineage (NCBI taxonomy): Eukaryota > Viridiplantae > Streptophyta > Magnoliopsida > Fabales > Fabaceae > Vicia > Vicia villosa. The sequence continues at coordinate 20,409,481 of NC_081182.1, read as the reverse complement.
GTATCCTTGCATAATGCCTAAAAATATTAAATGACTATTATATCCTTCCCTTAGACTACCTGTCCTCTTTATGGCATGAGACAGTCTTGTGGCGAACAATTATTCTCGATGACCCTTAAACATCCAATTGAAAGACTTCCTGCCCTCTCAATGGATAGACCCTTTCACCCTGAAAAGCTAAAAGAACAAATTTCAAAACTTAGGGTAGTTGCTACTAATTGTTTGCTCTAAATTCAAAATCTTTTTCAAAATCAAATTCAAAAAGACTACGCTTATTTACAAGCTAAAGTTCTTCTTCAAAACCTTTTCTTATTCACACTTCAAACATTTCAAACAATTCAAAAGTGAGATAAGCAATTAAGAGCCCATGGATAACCATGGATATAAAGGGTGCCTTATACCTTCCCTTTGTATAACTTACCCCCCGAACTCAAAATCTTTTTAAAAGGTCTTTTTCTGTTCTTTTAGCCTTTCTATTAATTGGATAAAATAAAAGTCGGTGGCGACTCTTGCTATCCGCAACATTTCAAATAAAGTCAGTTCACCGTATTACAGAACTGGCGACTCTGCTGGGGATTTTTCGAATAAAAGAGGGGTTACCTTAAAAGTTTAGGAACACTTTAAATATTTTCTATTGTTTGCTTTGCTTGCTTTATTTTTCAGGGCTATTTCGGGAATTAACTGAAGGACGAATCCTACACCCGGATTCAAGTACACTTAAGATAGGAGTGGCATAGTCATGGAGACCTCTTTCACATATGTAGGAGATGAGTCAATATGAAGTTCACGCTTGAGTTAGGACTCCATAGCTATATGCACACCTTTCTCAAATGAGGGAGGTCTATGTATGTGTCTGTGGGTGCGCCGGAGCTCAAGGACCTTTAGTTACCTTTAACCCATCTTGGCCTTTAGGAACGTAGTGGGGGGGACTACTCTTGACAAATGTTGAGAACTAGTCGCTTCCTGATACTACAATTCAGATAGGTTCTTTCTCAAAGTATCATTGCATGATGCGAATGTATCATGTCCGAGGGTGCTTTAGAAGGGCTGACAATTCTGAATAACTCATAGAACCCGTTGCTGATATCATCCTTATCCTTAGAAATACCTTTGGGGAAGGGTATCTCCCATGATCTAAGCTCCATGCAAGACAAGCCTAAGGAAATTGTGTGACTTGTGTGACTTGTTTGTGTTTGCTACTAACCTTCGTTTCCTTGCAGGTTTTGTTAAAAGGACTTGTTTGTCCTTACTATCTCGCACTATGCCTAATGAACTGCATTCGCATAACATCATGATATCATGACATCATAAGCATAACATGATTTAACTAACCCTTTCAAGGATCTTAGGGATTTAGGGTGCACAATTTCAGGTACCTCTATCAAAGGTTGAATTCCTAATCAAGGGGTAAGAGGATCTATTTTCCTCTGGCCACATACCTTCCAATTCAAAGACACAGTGCCTATCAAGGGGCAAGAGGATTTATTTTCCTCTAGCCATATACTTTCAAATTCAGAAGTATCCCGAATCAGAGGCGATGACCCACTTGATATGGTGAGCTTGATTCTCAAAGAAGGACGTTCAAAGACAAGATTCAGAATTCTTCAAACAAATATGCGACCAAATCATTCTCTAAATGTGCTAACTATATTCCTTAAAGATCCTTGAAAACATTGCATCTGCATTCATAACATCGCATAACAGGTTTCTTACAATAGGTCTCTCATCCTCCCTCGCTGTTTATTTCAGCATCATGGATCTCGAGCAATCAGTCAAAAATCTTTAGGCTCAGAACAACCAGTTCCAAGAGATGATCCTTAACTTGGCCAAGGGGCAAGAAGAATTGAAGGCACTTCTGATCAAGAAGGATAAGAATCAACAAAAGCATCAAGGTAGTAAAGATAATCGGATATCCAAACCTAAGCGATCATTTACTCTATTACACATGCCGCTGTCTCAAGTTCTGCAACAACTGCTCAATCAGAATTTGATAACTCTATCGCCTCCATATTCATTTCCTACCAATCCCACTCCTAGGTATAAGTACCATGCGAGATGTGTTTATCATTCGAATAGTCCTGGTCATGATACAGAGGATTGTTGGCAATTAAAGCATAAGATTCAAGACCTCATTGATAACAAGATCATTGACTTAAACTCACCTGAGGGACCTCATGTGGCTAATGCTGTGTACAGTCAGAAAGGTCGTAATAAACACAACCAATTTGTGGGGACAGTTCTGATCTCTACACCAGTTCCACAACAAAGACGCAAGCCAGATGCACCTAAGCGTCAGTTCACAAAGATCAACATGTCACTGGCTCAGGCATTACAACATTTGTTAAAAGCAAACTTGATTACTGTGAGGGATCCTCCTGTGAAGCCCAACACTTCCGCCCCTAGCTATAAGCCCAATGCAAGGTGCGCATACCACTCCAATAGCCCTGGACATGATACGAATGATTGTTGGCCATTAAAGAACAAGATCCAAGACATGATCGATGCTGGTGAAATTGAATTCCATCATCCCAAGACTCCTGTAGTGATCACTACTCCCAGGCCTACTCACGACAAGACTGATTAATGTATAAGTGGATGAACTTTTAATCATTAGCTCTACTTTCATTTGCAAGTTTCTTTTCTGTTTGTTTAAACATTCGGCTCATGATAGACATTATCTGTTTTAATAATCATCATCAGTGCATTGCATATGTTTGTCTTGAATAAATTGTTTCGCTATCACTCATTTTAAATTGTGTACTTACTTTGCATATGTTCTGTGTTTATTCAACTCCTGCTAAGCTGTAAGCCTTTGGAGGGAGGATGACGAAAATGATACCGCAACCTCATACAGTATGCTTTTGAACGGACTATGTTGACGATGTACGGGCATTGTTTCAATTCCTAAACAGTGGAGATATAAGGATGTTAATCCCTCGTCAACCCCTTTTGAGCCGAAGAAGTGGAAGTTTCTTTCTAATGAAAATTAAACCCTTAATCCTAACCTGGGGCAGAGTAGTTAATCAGTTAACTCAATTGTACTAGCTGTTGTTTATACAAATAATGATGGGTTCCCGCAACCATTAAGTCAGGTAGTCAATGTCCACCAGAAGGGAAAAGATGTTAAGTCAAAACCTATGAAGGAGACTTATCAAAAAACAAAAACATTCCGCTGACTGTAATCTCAAAACAAGCAGTTCAGGCAAAAGTTAGGGATAACAAAATCAAAGAAGAGGTCGCTACAAATCCTCGACAAAAGAAAACATTTCAAAAGACCTACAAATCCTCGACAAAAAGAAAGTATTACAAAAAAGGGATGACTGCCTGTCCAAACAAACTCCCGTTGCTTTACCCATCATCAAATATCAATGTTACGACGTCATGCTTTGCTAAAGCTGAAACGCAAAGTTAACTGAGCATAGGATCGAAGAGCATCACGAAGATTGGGATGGGTATAAATAAATTTTTGAGCCATTATCCTTTGTTTCTTAAACCGTGAACCAAGCCGCGTTACAACCCTTGAAAGTCCTAACTGAAGCATGGTTAGTTCGAAAGCATACTGTCACCAAAAAGGTATCCTGACTCCTTAAGGTTTACCAAAAATGCTGAGTTGATATTTCATTTTTACAAACATCATGTTTTTACAAATATCACGCTTTTACATCTCCTGTTTTAATGTTTTTTCTAAAACTCAAGACAGACGTATGCATTGCATCTCATGAATTCATTATTTAACATATTCTGCTACATAATTTCAAATGTTAGCAACAGAAAGAATTTGCACAGGGTATGACTAATGACTCAAAGTTATCCCGACCAACAAAGATTACTCCAAGAAGCAATGTCTCTTACATATACAAGGGGCATGACACGTTTTGCCTAATCAATCTGAGGCAATTAAGTCAAGATTCCAAGAATCTCACTAATGCCAAACAATCAAAGGCATACATCCCAAGTGGGTTTCAAACTATTTCCCGATCAATATGGGGAAATCAAGTCAAGATCCCGAGAACCTCTCAAGGATGCCAAAACAATCAGGGGCATGCATCTAAGTAGATCTGAAACTACTTCCCAATCAACATGGGACATTGTCTTGGGCCTATGATTACTAGGGGCATGTTGCCCATAGTGCACATCTCATAAAGTCCTTGCGAGGCGAATTTTTCCAAAGTCCCTAATAGCTGGGGCAAAGATATGCAAGGCATATTCAACACTTTGATATTTACTCATTGGTGTGTTCCAATCAATACGAGTCCAGGAATGGCAAGTACTATAATCACCGGGGGCAACGTTCAATACATCCATGTCTTCCCACAGTGCCAGTTTCATAGGATCATATCCCCACAGAGTAATCCTCAAGAAGATGTCTCCAAAGATTCTCTTCCCAACAGAGATTCAGTTCCTCAACAGAGTTTTCATCTTCGACACCGCCGGTTTCCCGACACTTTTCTCTTTCAAACAGGGTTATTCGTCTCCCTCATCCTTAGTCAGGGTACATCAAGATCAATCATTCAAAAGGCTCGCATCCCCAAGCAAAAATCATAAATCCCCAGCTGAGCATCTTCAAGACAAGATCAAAAATCAAAATCACAATGCTATAGAGATTTATTTTCTCAATCAAGACAACATAAATCATGTTCATACATCATATATTCATACATCACATACATTACCTCATATTAAATTCATACATAACATATAAGTTTCTCATTTAAAACATGCATCATGACATTGCATAAAGACTAACTTTACTTTTTCGGGATACAAGTACAAGCAGATAAACAAAATCTCCAATTTTCAAAAGTCTAATTCAGTTAATACGAATGGTGCTGACACGACAAGAGATCTAATTCTATCATCAAGAACGGTGTAGACACGATCATCTTTCCAAGATCTAATTCAGCTACTACGAACGGTACTGACACGGTCAACACTCGAAGATCTAATTCATTTACCACGAACGGTGATGACACGATCATTCTCAAAGATCTAATTTAGTTACTACGTGTCATACCCCAAAATTTGCCTTCCATATTCCATTTACAATAATTCAAAGTTCAAGATTCAATTCCAAAGCCTTGCTCAAACAACCCCAAGATCCACAGTCAACTGATTCAAACCTGAAGGTCAACTACAATCAAAGCATGATTCAAACCTATGACCATTGGTCAAACATCAGGTATAGAGGTGCATAACCATCATTTGATCAAAGATTGATCATGATTCCATTAATAGAAACTCAGAGATGAACAAATACAAAAAGGTTCAAATTAGGGTTTCTTAGGAGAAAGTCAACCCAACTTTGACTGGGCATAACTTTCACATGGAACATCAAAAATTCTCCACTCAAAGCCTATTTTGAAGGAAATTGGATTCTCTACAACTTTGTGTCTCACAAGCTAGGGCTAGAAATGATTCATTTGAGAGATACAGTGCAAAAGATTACAGGTCATTTTCAGGCATCCTCCAAAAGCAGTTTTTTTGTCAAAGAGGATATGATCAAGATAAAAGCTCCAAATGAAAAATATATTCCAAAGTGGCTTGTAGAGGACTCCTTGAGGTTTCCAAAAAGTATTAGAACTCCCTCATAGCTTGAAAATTGAGTGAGATATGCTTGATCAAAGTTGGGTGATTTTGGAGGACTAAATGTGAAAAAAGAAGGTTCAAACTGAGAAACTTTGCAAATGGGCCTATGGTTTTTTGATGCATTCTTGGTCCACAAGTCATTAGCATGCCCAAAATCATTTGCCACGAAATTTAGCATTATATTTGATTTAATATGATTTTTTATTTCATTTTAATGATTTAATTAAGATAAAAATCAAATATTTTGGTAAAAATATATTTTGATGATTTCCAATCACCATTTATGACAAAATATATTGAAATTTTCGTGACTAAATGATTGGAAGGAGATTGATACAATTTTGGCCAAATATAGTAGCTTATTATTCAAGAAACAAATAAAATTTCTCAACTATGGCAAGATTTGATTTAAGAGATTCTAGGGCTCCTCTTTAGACCTAATTCACTCTTCTATAAGTAGTGAAGGCATTGCATAGGATTAGGGGACGAATTTCTGAAGGGAGGCACACTTGCAAGAACAAAAAAAAACACCAAAGAACTCAAAATCGTTTTCAAAGAATTCGTGGATGTCAACAAGAATTAAAGGTTTCACAAGCTTCTTCAGGTGATTTGGAACGTGTCTGGATACTAGCATAGCATCAACAACCCCAGAATTGTCTCCGATTTGTCAAAGTAAGTCATTCTGAAACTTGGGTCGATTAGCATGATATAGGCATCTCCATGATGATTTAATTGCATGATTTGCTTTGATTGATTGTTGTGATTATTTCTGGAATTTTAATTGGATGGTTGTGCGTGTATACGCAATCCGCCATTGAAGGCCGAATCAAGCTCTAGGGTTTCAATTTGGGGGTTTAGATTAGAAGTAAAATTAGGGTCAATTGGGTGTGTGGTTAGATTCGCATGGCCCAGACGAGGAGAATGGAGAGGTCGCGAAATGTTTATGTGAAGGAGGGATCGATTCGCTATTTTTCTGGGTTCGGTTTGCTACGGTGCAATCCCTAGTTAAATCGTAGCAAGTTTTTGCAGAAAATACAGGTATACTTGGGAAGATGATGATGTGTCTTCACGCTATTGGATTGATTTGAATTTCGCGCTCGTTTTTCATTAGTGTTTGTTCGTTTTTTTATATTTTATTGAGAGCGTTTCACTAACGCATGTACATCCTGGTGGAGTTGGCAAGGACGTTGTGTGAGCCTGGGGGTGTGGGTTCGAGCCCTCACTCCCACATATAATTTGCTGAAATTTTCAAGTTCCTGATCCTATACGCCTATGGTCCCAGCGTCTACTATACACCCCTCAGATCTGGACCATAGAACCAGCAGCCATATAGATCTAACGCCCAGAGTTTAGTCCTCTATACCATGCACCCTAGTGACAATCATACCAAATCAAAACCCTAATAAACTAAAATAATTTTAATTAATTATTTGTTTTAATTAATCTCTTTTAATATATTTATTTATGTATTAATAATTATTTTTATAAATAAATTAGTACATGATAATAATATTAAAATGTCAATTTGTTGTTCGTTCCGATTAAATCGATTAATCGCTATGGGCAATAATAATTTTAATTAAAATATTATTTAATTAAAATATAATTAATTTCTATTCGATTAAATGGTTTCGACTATCTCATTAGTCGCGATGATTAATCTTTCTATTTTCCTTATTCTAATTCGTTATTCTTTTTAATCGAATCAATCGATTGCGAGGGGTAATGATACAAACTAATTATTCATAAAATTATTAAAAAATACCTTAATTCATTATTAGTGATAATCAAATCAATCGATTAAAATTGGTAGTGATGCAATTTCAATCTTTTAACTATGGTGATCAAATCTATTGATCATTGCGGTTAATAGTACAAAATCAGGGTTGTACGCCCAAATCCTAAAACACTCAAAATACACTAAACCACGATACTACGGTGTTTCAACACTGCGATGTTCACAACTACGATAAGGTAACTCAAAAATACCTTCGAACATTCGCATTTCAAAACAACTTCAAAACAAATTCAAATACATTCAATTCAACTCTAAGGCGTACAACCCTTGCCCGAACTACGTTGACTCTGATTCTCCATAAGGAGATACGTAGGCACTTGGATAACCAAGGCGAGTCCCCCTCCTCCAAATCTTAATCATGTCTATAATTAAGCCTTTAACCCTATTAACTGTCTGTCATCTTTCTTTATAAACCTTGATCTTTGCTATGTTAGCCTTTAGGAAAGGGTTGAGGGTGCCTAACACCTTCCCTCGACCTGAATATAGTATCTTACCCTGATCTCTAAACTGCGTAGGGTTTCCTATTCGCCCTTCATAATAGGTGGCGACTCTAAAAGTATATTTTTAGAGCAGGTTGCTACAGCTGGCGACTCTGCTGGGGACAACTATAATGGTGAATACTATGCTCCTATAGGTTTTAGGTTTTGGCAGGGTTTAGGTTTGACAACTTTTTAGGGTTTGGCTAATTCGCCTTTTTTAGGGTTTGTAATTATTATTTTTTATTTTTATTTTTAAAAAAAAAAAAATTGTTTATTTGTTTTTTATCTAAAAAATATTTAATTGTTTACAATATGTTTATATTTAATTATTTATGTTAATATATTTATATCTAATTGCCTGTTGTTATATCTTTATATGCATTGCTGGTATTTTCTATGTTGTGTTAAACCCTAAGTGTGGGAGTTAACTTTGAGATCAATAGGGGAGCATGAATCGCCTACGAGTCTCATTGATAACTCCACTCGGAGTGGGTTGAATATTCGGAAATGTCCAAAACGAGGCTTGACTTTGTTGAGGGCAGGACGGGATATTTGGCTGATCTCTCCGGGAACCTACCCCAAAAATTCGAACCTCATGGATAAAATGAGTTGTTCTAAAATCCGAAGAGACAAAAAAGTCTCGGAGGCTACGAACGACCCCATGAGACCTTCTAGAACCCCCCTATAATAAGGTTGGCTCCCAAGAGCCGCTACGTCGAACCTATGAACTTATGTGATTATGTGATATATGTATATATATGTGTTGATCATTTTTTTTATTATTATGTCTTTTTCCATTCATCATACATCAGGGGCATTCTTGCATCATATCCTATTCAAAAAAAAGAAGAAAAAAAAAGATATCATACATATCATGCATGGCATACACATCATTTTTATGACATTGAGAGAAGATTCCTCTTCTATCTCCAGAACAGGGGACCATTGGGAAGGATAACCTAACATCCCGACCATATTATCCAACAAGATTTCAGCAAAAGAAATCAATGGATCAGCTAGAACAGAATCAAGCCGCCCTTCGTGAGGAAGTGGATCAACTGAAGGTTAGTATGGAGGAAGTTAAAGGAGGTATGGCTCAGATGCTAGAATTCATGAAGGCCCTCAGGGACGAAAAAGAAAAAGCAAAAGAGGTTCAGTCTAGGGATACCCTGGTTCAGGATGAGATCCCCAACGACGAAAACCCGCTGCTAGGATTTGTTCCAGGCTTTGGCCCTACTAAGGACAGACCCCAAGTCCGATCTGTGAGGAGAGCTATCCAATTCCAAGAGAAAGGAGAAACTTCCCAAGAAGGATTTGTCCCCACTCTACAAACGAAAGGGACAACCCGCACAGTTCGCATTCCTGCTGACAATGTCCCTAAGGACGAAGATTACCTGGACCTACAATACGGAGTACAAGAGGTGGACAATACAAACCAAGCACCTCAGACGCAACAGTCTAATCCCGACTCTAGGGAAGACTCCAAGGATAGTGAACAAATCAAAGCGCTGGAAGAGAGACTAAAAGTGGTAGAAGGATACGATGCCTTCGATGTGGATGCCTTCGAAATGAGTTTGGTCTCAGACTTAACTATCCCTCGCAAATTCAAGATTCCCGACTTCGAGAAATACAAAGGACTCACATGTCCGAGGAATCACCTGCGCATGTATGTGCGAAAAATGGCTGCCTACGCCCACGATCAAAAGCTAATGATACATTTCTTTCAAGAAAGCTTAAGCGGAGCGTCCATTGACTGGTACATGCAATTAGAGAAGTCTTCTGTCCGAAGCTGGAATGATTTGGCCAACACCTTCTTAAAGCATTACAAGTACAACTTGGACATGGCACCTAACCGAATGCAATTACAGAATATGTCACAGAAGAAGGATGAATCATTCAAGGAGTACGCCCAAAGGTGGAGGGAAATGGCTTCTCGAGTCCAACCTCCCTTGATGGAAAAAGAACTGGTGGACATATTTATGAGCACTTTGCAAGGACCGTACTACGACAAGATGGTCGGAAGCATATCTTCAGGGTTCTCGGACTTGGTAGTCATTGGTGAGAGAATTGAAGATGGAATCAAAAATGGGAAGATACAAGGGGCACCCTCAGGTTCCTATCACACAAAGAAGTCATATGACAGAAAAAAGGAACCCAACACCGTTGGAGCAATCCTGGTTAATCAGACACCAACACTACAACAGAAGGATCAGCAAAAACAACAGGGTGGCCAACGCCCCTGGAGGTCCAAGCCAAAACGATCGTTTACCCCATTGCACATGCCGCTGTCTCAAGCTCTGCAACATCTGCTCAGTCAGAACTTGATAACTCTGCTGCCTCCATACTCAGCTCCAGCTAATCCCGCTCCCGGGTACAAGCATCATGCTAGGTGCGCTTATCATTCAGATAGTCCTGGTCATGATACAAAGGATTGTGGGCCGTTGAAGCACAAGATCCAAGATTTGATTGAAGAAGGGCTCATTGAGTTCGAAGATCCTCGCAAGTCCAGTGCCATAGGTAGCTAGAAGGAGGATTTCTTAGATCATTAGTTTTGTTTTCATTCACAATTTCTTTCCGTTTGTTTAAACATTAGTCTTACGACATATGCTATGTACTTTACAACAATCATTAATGTATTGCTTACGTTTGTCTTGATTCATTCCTAGTGTTCTCACTATATTTAAAACTGTGTTTTTACCTAGTTTTCTTCTTTGTGATATTCAACTCTCGTTAAAGCCGTACACCTTTTGAGGGAGAATGACGAAAACGATACCATAATTTCATACACTATGCTTTCGAACAGACCATGTTGACGATGTACAGGCATTGTTTCAATTCCTAAATAACGGAGATATAAGAATGTTAATCCCTTGTCAACCCCTTCGAGCCTAAGAAGTAGGAGTTTTCCTTCATGTACAAAATAAGAACCCTCAAAATATAACCTGGGGTAGGGTAGTTGCTCAGTTAACTTAATTATTCCAAGTTGTTCCTTTGAACATAATCACCGATGGTTCCCCGTCATCATTAAGTCTGGCAGTCAATATCCGCAAAGAAAAAAGAGAAAGCAATGCAAGGGCCTGCTAAGTCAAAACCTATTAAGGAGACTTAGGCAACATTGGGGCATCCCGCTGACTGCAATTTTAAAACAAACAGTTCAGGCAAAAGTTAGGGATAACAAAGTCGAAAAAAGGTTACTATGCACCTTCGACAAAAGGAAAAATTACAAAAAGGAGAATGACTGCCTTTGCAGATAAACCTTTGGTTTTTGAACCATCATAAATGCCAATATCAATATTCCCAAAGTCTTTTTGGAACTTAAACACATAGCTAACAGAGCATAGGACCGTAGGACATCACGAAGAGGGGGATGGATACAAATAAACTTTGAGCCACTATCCTTGTTTCTTAAAACCGTGAACCAGGCCACGTTACAACCCTTAAAATTCCTAACTGAAGCATGGTTAGTTCGAAAGCATACTGTTACCAAAGGTATCCCGACTCCGTAAGGTCTACTATAACTTTTGAGTTGATATCACTTTCTTACAAAAAAAAAAACTTCGTTTTATTCAAAAAAAATGTTTTAAACTTTCAAGACAGACATATGCATTCGCATCTTATGAATTTCATTACAAAGTACACTTGTCTATGTGGATTCAGATGTTTAAACATCAGGGAGAAGTTGCATGGGGCATGGCTAATGGCTAAAAAATCCTACTGACTGACGAAGTAGCTTTAAAAACTCGTCAAAAGAAGAAACATCCCTTACGCATGACTGGAATGGCTAATGTATACACAGGGCATAACCCGTCACTATCCCATTTACATGGGGCAATCTAATCGAGACCCATGGAGTCTCTCAAGGACGCTGAATAGCCCATGGGGCAAGTCCATTACCTAGGGCATGTTGCAAAGGTCACTCAGTATCAGATGGTGTCAATACCACTCTCACATCCTTTCCAGGAACCTTTATAGGATACTTCTCAATCCGTCCATATAGTCTTCGTTAAGACATGCAAATACTTTTTACCCTTTCTAGGAGCCTTTTTCAGACAGTCTTTTACAGACCCACCTTCTTATCCTTTCTATTTTCAAACCCTTTTCAGACAGTCTTCTCTAAGACATATTCATTTCCAAGAACCTTTTCTAGGTAGTCTTCTGTAAGACATCTCTTAACCTTTTCCAGTTAGTCTTTTAAGACATATTCAAACTTCTCTTACGCTTTCAAGAACCTTGTCAAACTTTGTTTAAAGTACAGAGTCTTCTCTAAGACAGTTCACCATCCTTTCTAGGGTGATCTTCTTCAAGATGTTTTTCCTAAGTTTTGTTTAAAACCCCACATTCCTTAAAACAGTCTTTATCCTCTATAGGAATACTTTTGACCCTCTGCACAAACACATCCCTTTGAGCTTTGTTTAAAGCGCGATCTTATTTAAGACCAGCTCCCATTTCTTTCCAAGGACCTCTTCAGGTAGTCTTATAGAAGGCATCATCTCATCCTAAGTACTCAGCAAATCATTGTCCGTCAGGATGCAACCTAAACGCATGACTCATTCTGAAAAGCATCTGCTTCACATTCCAATCAACGCTTAGCATCAAGGAGACCTCGAGATTGGTCTAATCAAAGACGATCATTCCTGATAAAGACTCTTGAATGGGGAAACCACATCCAGAGGGTTTTCCTAAAACAAGGGCATACAACCAAGGATCCTGTTGACTAGGGGCATATCTTTCAAAAAATCAAACACTGGGGCAATGCATATCAGGCAAGACATGGTGAAACTCGAGTTCCCTCTAAAGGTCCCTCCTTCATATTAAGGGGCACGTCTCTCAAAATTTCTGATAATCGGGGAGTCACACTAGTATCATACAAGGAGCATTGTTGCATAATTGATCTTCCCACGCCTGTACTATTTACATCCCGCAGTGTGGGATAAGCAAACATGCATAATTCTCATTTATTTTGAGAATCTCATTACATGATACATGCATCATGACATTGCATAAGACTAACGCTGCCTTTTCAGGTCATTTCATAATCGAAAAGGATGTTATCATCCAATTACAGTGCAAATACGATCGTATCAACGATTCAATCTTAACAGATACAATTCCAATACCTCATTCCAAGTCTTTCTTTAAAGACAATCTAGAAGCAATCAAAGAATTTCTTACCTCTCCAGGTAGTCTTGTCCAAGACAATTATCAACCTTCCCAAGCAGTCTTGTTTAAGACGTATCCTAACCTTTCTAGGCAATCTTGTTTAAGATGTATCCTATCCTTTCCAAGCAGTCTTGTGTAAGACGTATCCTGACCTTTTATAGGTAGTTTTGTTTAAAACGTTCCACGACCTTTTAGGAACCTTTCTAGGTAGTTTTGTTTAAAACATCTTATGTCCTTTATAGGAACCTTTCTAGGTAGTTTTGTTTAAAACATATTGTGCCCTTTATAGGAACCTTTATAGGTAGTTTTGTTTAAAACATATCGTTCCCTTTATAGGAATCTTTATAGGTAGTTTTGTTTAAAACATATCGTTCCCTTTATAGGAATCTTTCTAGATAGTTTTGTTTAAAACATATCGTTCCCTTTATATGAATCTTTCTAGATAGTTTTGTTTAAAACATATCGTTCCATTTATAGGAATCTTTCTAGATAGTTTTGTTTAAAACATATCGTTCCATTTATAGGAATCTTTCTAGATAGTTTTGTTTAAAACGTATCGTTCCCTTTATAGGAACCTCTCTAGGTAAGTCTTGTTTAAGATATCCCGTATCCTATCTAAGAGCCTTTCCAGGTGAGTCCTGTTTAAGACTTACCATAACCTGTCTAGGTAGTCCTGTTCAAGACGTTCCATATCTTTTTAGGAGCCTTTCTAGGTGAGTTTTATTTAAGACATATCATGCCTTTCTAGGTAGCCTTCTTAAAATGCTTATCCATTCTTCTCTAAGACACACTTAGTTCTTTTAAAGAACTCCTCAGTTTAGTCTTCTCCAAGACATTCTTCCTAAACATTGTTCAAAGCCTAAGCTTCTTCCCATCAACTTTCGATATACCCTATTCAGGAACCTCTTCAGGTAGTCTTATGTAAGACATTATTTCCTCTCTCCTCAGATACAATCAAATGATCCAGGTCTGAAAAGCATACGCTTTAGACAAGTATCCTGCCAGGCAAATAGGTGGCATCTATAAGCCCATCTCCTACAGAACTCCTTCCCTACGCAAGCAAATTTCAGGGCATTTCAGTGTCCAATCATCTTCTACCTCTTCAGGTTCAAGAAGATTGAACAAGGGCAGTTGTCATACCCCAAAATTTGCCTTCCATATTCCATTTACAATAATTCAAAGTTCAAGATTCAATTCCAAAGCCTTGCTCAAACAACCCCAAGATCCACAGTCAACTGATTCAAACCTGAAGGTCAACTACAATCAAAGCATGATTCAAACCTATGATCATTGGTCAAACATCAGGTATAGAGGTGCATAACCATCATTTGATCAAAGATTGATCATGATTCCATTAATAGAAACTCAGAGATGAACAAATACAAAAAGGTTCAAATTAGGGTTTCTTAGGAGAAAGTCAACCCAACTTTGACTGGACATAACTTTCACATGGAACATCGAAAATTCCCCACTCAAAGCCTATTTTGAAGGAAATTGGATTCTCTACAACTTTGTGTCTCACAAGCCAGGGCTAGAAATGATTCATTTGAGAGATACAGTGCAAAAGATTACAGGTCATTTTCAGGCATCCTCCAAAAGCAGTTTTTTTGTCAAAGAGGATATGATCAAGATAAAAGCTCCAAATGAAAAATATATTCCAAAGTGGCTTGTAGAGGACTCCTTGAGGTTTCCAAAAAGTATTAGAACTCCCTCATAGCTTGAAAATTGAGTGAGATATGCTTGATCAAAGTTGGGTGATTTTGGAGGACTAAATGTGAAAAAAGAAGGTTCAAACTGAGAAACTTTGCAAATGGGCCTATGGTTTTTTGATGCAATCTTGGTCCACAAGTCATTAGCATGCCCAAAATCATTTGCCACGAAATTTAGCATTATATTTGATTTAATATGATTTTTTATTTTATTTTAATGATTTAATTAAGATAAAAATCAAATATTTTGGTAAAAAAATATATTTTGATGATTTCCAATCACCATTTATGACAAAATATATTGCAATTTTCGTGACTAAATGATTGGAAGGAGATTAATACAATTTTGGCCAAATATAGTAGCTTATTATTCAAGAAACAAATCAAATTTCTCAACTATGGCAAGATTTGATTTAAGAGATTCTAGGGCTCCTCTTTAGACCTAATTCACTCTTCTATAAGTAGTGAAGGCATTGCATAGGATTAGGGGACGAATTTCTGAAGGGAGGCACACTTGCAAGAACAAAAAAAAAACACCAAAGAACTCAAAATCGTTTTCAAAGAATTCGTGGATGTCAACAAGAATTAAAGGTTTCACAAGCTTCTTCAAGTGATTTGGAACGTGTCTGGATACTAACATAGCATCAACAACCCCAGAATTGTCTCCGATTTGTCAAAGTAAGTCATTCTGAAACTTGGGTCGATTAGCATGATATAGGCATCTCCATGATGATTTAATTGCATGATTTGCTTTGATTGATTGTTGTGATTATTTCTGGAATGTTAATTGGATGGTTGTGCGTGTATACGCAATCCGCCATTGAAGGCCGAATCAAGCTCTAGGGTTTCAATTTGGGGGTTTAGATTAGAAGTAAAATTAGGGTCAATTGGGTGTGTGGTTAGATTCGCATGGCCCAGACGAGGAGAATGGAGAGGTCGCGAAATGTTTATGTGAAGGAGGGATCGATTCGCTATTTTTCTGGGTTCGGTTTGCTACGGTGCAATCCCTAGTTAAATCGTAGCAAGTTTTTGCAGAAAATACAGGTATACTTGGGAAGATGATGATGTGTCTTCACGCTATTGGATTGATTTGAATTTCGCGCTCGTTTTTCATTAGTGTTTGTTCGTTTTTTTATATTTTATTGAGAGCGTTTCACTAACGCGTGTACATCCTGGTGGAGTTGGCAAGGACGTTGTGTGAGCCTGGGGGTGTGGGTTCGAGCCCTCACTCCCACATATATTTTGCTGAAATTTTCAAGTTCCTGATCCTATACGCCTATGGTCCCAGCGTCTACTATACACCCCTCAGATCTGGACCATAGAACCAGCAGCCATATAGATCTAACGCCCAGAGTTTAGTCCTCTATACCATGCACCCTAGTGACAATCATACCAAATCAAAACCCTAATAAACTAAAATAATTTTAATTAATTATTTGTTTTAATTAATCTCTTTTAATATATTTATTTATGTATTAATAATTATTTTTATAAATAAATTAGTACATGATAATAATATTAAAATGTCAATTTGTTGTTCGTTCCGATTAAATCGATTAATCGCTATGGGCAATAATAATTTTAATTAAAATATTATTTAATTAAAATATAATTAATTTCTATTCGATTAAATGGTTTCGACTATCTCATTAGTCGCGATGATTAATCTTTCTATTTTCCTTATTCTAATTCGTTATTCTTTTTAATCGAATCAATCGATTGCGAGGGGTAATGATACAAACTAATTATTCATAAAATTATTAAAAAATACCTTAATTCATTATTAGTGATAATCGAATCAATCGATTAAAATTGGTAGTGATGCAATTTCAATCTTTTAACTATGGTGATCAAATCTATTGATCATTGCGGTTAATAGTACAAAATTAGGGTTGTATGCCCAAATCCTAAAACACTCAAAATACACTAAACCACGATACTACGGTGTTTCAACACTGCGATGTTCACAACTACGATAAGGTAACTCAAAAATACCTTCGAACATTCCCATTTCAAAACAACTTCAAAACAAATTCAAATACATTCAATTCAACTCTAAGGCGTACAACCCTTGCCCGAACTACGTTGACTCTGATTCTCCATAAGGAGATACGTAGGCACTTGGAAAACCAAGGCGAGTCCCCCTCCTCCAAATCTTAATCATGTCTATAATTAAGCCTTTAACCCTATTAACTGTCTGTCATCTTTCTTTATAAACCTTGATCTTTGCTATGTTAGCCTTTAGGAAAGGGTTGAGGGTGCCTAACACCTTCCCTCGACCTGAATATAGTATCTTACCCTGATCTCTAAACTGCGTAGGGTTTCCAATTCTCCCTTCAGAATAGGTGGCGACTCTAAAAGTATATTTTTAGGGCAGGTTGCTACACTACGAATGGTACTGACACGATCGACTCTCAGAGATCTAATTCCATCATCACGAACGGTGTGGACACGATCAATTATCTCCTAAAGTCTAATTCAGTTACTACAAATGGTGCTGACACGACAAGAGATCTAATTCTATCATCACGAATGGTGTAGTCACGATCATCTTTCCAAGATCTAATTCAGGTATTACGAACGGAACTGACACGATCAATTTTCAAGGATATAATTCCATCATAACGAACGGTGTGGACACGATCAACTATTTCCTAAGTCTAATTCAGTTACTACGAACGGTGCTGACACGACCAAATCTCAAACAGTAATGACACGATCAACATTCAAATACTTCTCAACATAAAGGATCTAGTCTAACGTACGACTCATCCTAGGATGCAACCTGACGTACGGTGTATTCTAACAACTATCAATACAGAGGATCCGGTCTAACGCACGATTCATCCTCCAGCCTAACGCACGGCCTTCCAGACATCTACAGATGCAAATTGGATTCAGTCTAACGCTCGACTCATCCTCCAGCCTAACGCACGACTTTCCAGACATCTACCGATGCAAATTAGGTTCAGTCTAACGCACGACTCGTCCTTCAGCCTAACGCACGGCTTTCCAAACATTTATTAAATGCAAATTGGATCTGATCTAACGTACGACACATCCTTCAGCCTAACGCACGGTTTTCCAGACATCTGCCGGTGCAAACTAGACCCAGTCTAACGTACGACTCGTTCTAAAAAAATTATAGTCTAACATACGACTTACTCTGACGCTTATAACGGATTTCGTTTAATATACGGCTATCCTTCAGATACGGTCTAACGCACAACGTATTCAGACTCTCAAGACTATCAAGCTGGATGGTATCTTTATGCCCATCTCCGACAGAAAGCTAGGGCAAATTCCTGGGTAATCTAGTGTTCAATCCTCTTCTACCTTCAGACTCCGACAGGCACCCAAGCCAATCTACATCCTCAGGTATAAGAAGATTGAACAGGGGCAGCTGTCATACCCCAAAATTTTCCCATCATATTTACTCATATTTCAGCCCATCTGATTTTCAAATACTCAAAGATACACAAGGAGGAAGCATGCAGTCTCTCTCCTAAACTACAACCCTCCAACTAGGGTTTTGCTCCTCTCAAAGTAAAATCCGCTGCTGACACCTCAAGTGGACCTAATGGTCTCTCACATGCCTCAAAAGATCCTCATGCCAAGTTCAAGCTCTGACTCACAAGTTTGATCAATCAACTGTTCAAATAAACAACAGTCGACCAATTTGACCTAAAAGCCAACTATGGTCAAACCACAGTCAAAACTCCTGATTTTTGGTCAACATCCTTATTTTGAAGTCACATTCATCATTTGATCAAGGTTTGATCATGATTCATCAAGGAGATCTCATAAATCATCGAAATCCCAAGTTACTAATTTAGGGTTTTTAACTAAAAGTCAACCCAATTTTGACTGATCATGTCTCTCTCATACTTTATCAGAAATTCCCCAACCAAATCTCATTCTCAAGGAAATTCAATTCTCTACAACTTTGATGTTGGGCTAAAGGTCAAGAAATGCTTCCGCATAAGAGATATGTGCCAATACATTACAGGTCCTTCTAGAAGCTCGCAAAAAGTTGTTTTCTTCCAGGAGCCATATCTTCAAGATAAAATCTCCAAATAAAAAATATGTTCCAAAGTGGCTATTAGAGGACATCTTGGGCTTTCCAAAAAGTACTAGAACACTTCCATACTATAAAAAATAAGAGAGATATGATCGGTACAAGTTGGTCGATGTTTGAGAAAAGCATGAAACCTAAGGTGACTAATTTCAAGTTTTGGAGTATTGGGCCTTAACTATTGAAGCATCCACATGATTGTGAGCCCAAAAGGAGTCCATGGAGCAAATATTATTATTTTTATGATACTATTTTATTTATATTTGATTTTAATCATTTAAATTCAAATAAAGTCAAATAAAATCATAAAAATAAATATATAATCAAGGTTTTAATTTTTATGGATTCAATTAGATCTTATCATCACCCAATGGCCACAAAAACGTGAGAGAGAGTGTACCAAATAGATCAAGGGGCCAAAAATAGAAAGATTCCAACATATTTTCAATCAAATTTTTTATGATTAAAACATCAAGATTTGCTTTGATTTCTTTCAAGTTTCAAACCCTAAATTCCATGCTCTATAAAAGGACAACAAACTCAGCCCCAAAGGGGAGGAAAGAGAGAGGTGAAGAACTAGGGTTTCGAGGTTCCAAAAATTCCAAGAATGAAGAGAAACTTGCAGCCATCATTCAAGCCACATTCAAGCCAAAGCGATCGTTTCAATAAACTTCCAAGGTAACAAAGAGTACAAATACACTCATAATTCATCCCTATAGTGCCTAGGATATATGCCTCACGTTCATGACTTCCATGCATATTATTGATTTTCGTATCCATCATGCTAACATGATTCCATGCAATTTAACGATGTATTTGAGTTTTTGATGGTATTTAGCAAAGCTTAGAACCCGGAGCTTGGAGTTTTAACGCAAAGAACATGTGATGCCATGGCTAGGGCATAACCTTGCTCTTGCTTCGTATCTGTGTTTATAGGCCATTACAGGTAAAAAGGACCATACCATCGTGCTCGCAGGGTGCAAATTAGTTGACAAGGATATTGCTTGTTTCTATTTTCACATTTATTTGCAGGTTCCAAAGTGACAGCCATGGAAGAAAAATAACCTGCGGATAAAAGCGCATGAATTTTCGTGGAAGAATACGCGGGTGAGAGGAAGAAGAAGATGAACAGTGGATAGGGATCTGCGTTACACGCGTGGACACACTGGATTGGGGGGTCAAATTCTGATCTTCCTCTTTGAGCGTGTGGAATGGCCTCACTGGTTGGTCAAACCTTCCAACAACTCTTTCTCCTTCCAATTGGTTCACGCATGGGGCCCAGACGGTGATGTTTGACTTTTCACCAAAATATCTTATCATTATATATTATTTATTCACTTGATTCAAATAACAATTGATGAATTTGGCATAGATGGCAAGGCGCTGTTGGTATTGGCAAGCAAAACCTGGGTTTGATCCCCAGGTCATACAATTCTTTTTTTCCATTCATTTGAACACTGATCCGGTGCTTGCAGTTCATGTACAACCAGGATGCCCCTTCACATGCTGACCCTTGGATCTCCACAGCACCAGATCACACGCTCCAGATACGCCACACTACCATGGACCTTCGAAGAGCCAGTCACACATAATCATAGCTAAGTATTTTTAAATTCTTTTTTTAAATTTTAATTACATAAACAATCTTATTTATGTTCCTTTTCTTCTTTTTTTTATTATAACTCTTTTTATTTATATTTTTTATTTTAATAAATTAGTTTTATAGTAAAATTATAACTATTGATTATTTAATCGAAAACCCGATTTTTTTTATAATATTAAACATAGTTATTTTTTGTTTTTTTGTTTTTAATCTAATAATTATTTTGGGGCAACAATTTACTTCTGGGCTAGTTAAAATTATTTTTATGTCTTAAACCCTGATTTTAGCATGATAACTAATCACTGTCATTGGTAGGTGTTGTCCATTAACCTTAGTCTAGATTTTTATCCGTTCCTTCTATTAACCATAGTTAATTTCTGTCCCTTTTGGGGTTTGCCTTTTACCTTGCCATTTTTTGCTTATCACTGTTTTAATTTTTGACTTGCCACGTTATAATTGTTGAGATCACTCATACACTAAAACCTCTTCTCTTCTTTGCGCAAATTTTCAGGGTTACCTCAAGTTCTTCAGCCACGCGCGTTCAAGTCAAAAAGCTAAGTTTCTAACTATCCTTTTGTTTAAATATCATTTTAATTTTTATTTTTTGCCTTTTGATTAAAATAGGTTTTGTTCCGATCGCCCATGAATTTCTCCTACACTCACCCCTATTACTTTCTGTTTAATTCTCAGATGTTCAGAGTCAATCGAAGGTTCGAGGAAGATCAAAGCGTCCAAGGATGTTTAAAACTAATTATTGATCCCTCTTATTTTTCCGCCTTTTAATTTCCCCCATCCCCGCAGGTGTTTATTGTAATAGCGTAGAAAATTTTATTTCTGCTTTTATTTTATTTTAATTGCGTGGTTAGTAATTTAGGGAGTGATAACCTTGAATTGAACGTAGATCACCTAATTACAAGATAAATGTCATCGAAGTTAACCACATGATTGTGCACCCACACACCTTTAGGGTAACCCTTCTTGTTGCCTGTTGCCTTATATTGTTGCCTTGTTGCCTCTAAGTATACTAAATAGTCAAGTCCCTCGATTCCGAGGATACCTAAAGCAATGTTGCATGTTGCCTTCAAAGTTATTGAAACTCCCTCGAGGTTGCCTTATAAAAGATGATTGTCCCAATTGCTAAGGTATCCTCGCATGATGCCTAAAAATATTAAATGACTATTATATCCTTCCCTTAGACTACCTGCCCTCTTTATGGCATGGGACAGTCTTGTGGCGAACGATTATTCTCGATGACCCTTAAACATCCAATTGAAAGACTTCCTGCCCTCTCATGGTATGGATAGACCCTTTCACCCTGAAAAGCTAAAAGAACAAATTTCAAAACTTAGGGTAGTTGCTACTAATTGCTTGCTCTAAATTCAAAATCTTTTTCAAAATCAAATTCAAAAAGACTACGCTTATTTACAAGCTAAAGTTCTTCTTCAAAATCTTTTCTTATTCACACTTAAAACATTTCAAACAATTAAAAAGTGAGCTAAGCAATTAAGAGCCCATGGATAACCATGGATATAAAGGGTGCCTTACACCTTCCCTTTGTATAACTTACCCCCCAAACTCAAAATCTTTTTAAAAGGTCTTTTTCTGTTCTTTTAGCCTTTCTATTAATTGGATAAAATAAAAGTCGGTGGCGACTCTTGCTATCCGCAACATTTCAAATAAAGTCAGTTCGCCGTATTACAATTGTCAATCTACAAAATGGATCTTATGAAATCAAAATACAAAGTTTATGAATATCAGAAACATTTATATAAAACACTGCAGAATATGAATTCCTCTAACTTACTATCTTTTCACATAACTAAGTTGAAGATATTCAATCGAAACTTTTTATGCTTTCACAATTATTTGATTTCTCCGACCTAAAAAATACTTGCTATATATCTATTTAAATGAAATGGTACAACTTCTATTGTCACGAAAAAAGGTCTTGGCCAAACTAATAAAATGCCACTTAATATTACCAATTACGATAATTCTTCAAAATTTATGTTCAACAATTATTAATTTTAGATGTATTTGCGGAGATACATCTCCGAATTAATCTCAAAAACATTCGGAGACGCATCTCCGAACTAAATTTTAACAAAAAAATAACATTGGTGCGTTTGTAGATGTATCTCTAAAAATATCCAGAATATTTTAGAATTTTCAAAGATACGCTCCACTACATAAGGGTTTCTCTAAGTGAAGTTACATAAGGGTGTATCGAAAAATTCTCTTAAGTGAAATTTCAATTTAAATATAAAAATCAAAAGTTTTTAAACAAAACTTCGAGTTTGAATATTGAAACTATTATATATAATAGTTATGGGAATTTCAAAAGTTGCAATATTAAATTTGACTATTCAAATGAAATATATTAGAAATTATTAATTTTTTATAATAATATTAAAATTGGAAGTTTCAATGAGACAAAACTTTCAAAAAAATATTACTAGAATTTTGGAATTATGAGAGGTGTATTTTTTTTTTTTGAAAAAAGATAAAAATAAATAAAAATATTTAGAGAAAAAAATGAGCTGTATTTGAGAATTATCATATTGGTAGAGGAGTACAGAGACAAAAATGAGAGTATGAAATCCAAGTATCTTAATTTCTTAGAATTTTGTTTTGATGGATTGTTTTTTTTTTTTTTTGAGGTTTCTTCCTCACACCTCCCAAATATATTCCATAATTTTTTATAATGATAAACTTATTTTTCATCTTTCATATTATTTATTTTTAAAATTTTTCACATTCTGTAAAAAAAAAAAATGTCTCTATAAAAATTGGAAGAAACAAAAATAATATTATTCTATAAAAACCATAATAAATAAAAAAAATACAGTAGTTATTTTTAAAAATCCGGTACGATAAATTTTGCAAGAAAGGATTTTTATGATTTTTTACGAACATTTAAAAACTCGGTATGAGGTTTTACCAAAATTTTGTCTAACTCTTTAAGTTCTACCAGATTTTTTGTAAAGATTTGAAAACATTATGCACTTTTACTGGGTTTTTAAGAAAATCCGAAAACATTTTTTAGTTTTATTGAATATTTAGGAAAAGTCTGAAATTAGTTTTATCAAATTTTTTAGGAAAAGTCCGATTTTTTTTTGATGTTTTATCAAGTTTTTAGGAAAAATTCGGAATTTCCAAGGTTCTAACGTTGGTATTACCAGAGATTTCAAAAAGTTCGGGAAACGTTGTATACCAAAATTTTTGGAAAATCCGATATACCATAATTTTTTGGTGAAACCTAAAAATCTGGTAGTTCAGTATGCTTCAATTGTGAGGTCCTGGTCCTGATGGTTTCCTTGTGGATTTTATTTAATTTTTCACCACTAACGTGGTATGTTTTACCTAAATGTTTACTTTTTAAGTAGTTCAAATAGGTTTATGATATCTCAGACATTGATAATTTATTTTGTATACGTTGTAAATGTCAAATATTTCCCTCTTTAGCTGACGGTTTTTGGCATGTGTGTAGTTCGTTAGTAAACAACATAGTAGTATTTTTTGTTAATATTCGTTCTGATACTATAAATGGGATGAGAGGGAGGAAAGATAAATAGATTATGGGCTGTGAGAGAAGAGAAAATTACAAGAAAAATAATGGATTAAAGTTTCTAATCAGGTGGTAGATAACTTCACTAAATGGATTAAAGCAGAATCCAAAGCAAAGATCATAAGAACCAACATTCAGAAGTTCTTTATAAAAAACGTCCTTATAAGGTATGGTATTCCCAAATCTGTTATCAATAATAATGAGGCCCAATTCATTGATAAAAATATGAAGAAACTCTTTAACGATCTCGAGGTCAAACTGTAGCGGTGAAATTGGTGAGACTAGAGTCATGGGAAGACTTAGCTCATTTTAAACAGAGTCGCCCCCGCACTTTATTGTTTCCAAAAAGGAATGGGTGACAGAGCGAATAAAACCCACAGAAGTTTTTAAAATCAAAACTAATAAACTTATCAGAGTTCTGGCTACGGAGGGTTTGTTATACAAAGGGGAGGTTTTAAGCACCCCTCATATCCATGGTACTCCATGGGAACCTCTTTGTTTTGTGTTATTGTCTCTTGTTTATACATACCTATTTTTTTTGAAAATCCTATGTGAAAAACTTGTTTGAAATAGAGGGTGGGGATGGGAAGAGAAGTTTTTTGAAAGTGAGCTCGATAAGATATTGCATCTTAGGCCTACATACCCCTTAAGTGCAATACGGAAGTCATAGCTTCTGTAGTTCCTCTTAAAAAGGAAAAAAGAGGCCAAAGTGGCCAAAATCTTTTTGGTTGTGAGCTTTAAAATACTCACATGTTTTTTAAAAGAGGGTTAAGCTTTAAAAAACTTAACAAATTTAAAAGGGGATTAGGTTTTAAAATACCTAATAAGTTTAAAAGGTTAAGCTTTAAAATACTTAACATTTTAAAAAAAAAGAATTAGGCTTTAAAATACCTTATAAATTTAAAAGGTTAAGCTCTAAAATACTTAACAAATTTTTTTAAAAAAGGGAAATAGGCTTTAAAATACATAATAAGTTTAAAAGGTTAAGCTTTAAAATACTTAACAAATTTAAAAATAAATCAAAAAGACCAAGCTTTAAAATACAAGGTCAATGGGTTAGGAGAAGTTTCACCGGGAATAATTCTTCTCTTAACACCAAGGTTTCAAAACAAAAGAACTAGCTTTAACAATACAAAGGTCAATGGACTAAGAATAGTTTCACCGGGAATAATTCTTTGACAACTTAGTCAATACCATTCACATCCTTTTGGACAAAAACAACAAACTCAAGCAATTGACAATAAACACCTCAAGTGTGTGTGTGTGATATTATGTGACACAAGAACAAACAAGTGAGTATGATAATCAATGAGTAAGAGAGATGGATGTATCTAAACCCTTGGATTCAAACTCATGTATGAATGATAAATGATTGATATGATAAATAAACATGGGGTTAGATAAACAATACATAAGAGGAATTAACAAAATAATGATTAAGATAACAATTAAGTACAATAAATGGATTAAAATCAACAATTATGTACAAGATAACAAACTTAATTAATCATGGATAAACAAAAGATCAACATGTTTTTGGGTTAGGGTTTTAAACCTAGGGTTTTTCAAATTAGGGTTAAACATAAACACCTAAACCTAATTAATCTTAATTGTTAAATACCAATTTCTTTAAGAGAAATGGTCTAAGGGTACATGAAGAAAGTCAAAGACATCCTATTCTAACCCTAAACACATATATACAAAATATTCACAAAGTTCTATTGAAGAAATAATCAAAACAAAACAATTTTCTAGTTGATTTTCCAATATAAAAGAACATGTTTTGATTAATTTTTAAAAGAAGATAAAATAAATATTTTTTGGAATTTTTTAACATGGTATTAAAATACACAAAGTAAATAAAACACACAAAAAAGAAGGGATTAAAAAGGTTAATTTTCCTATTTTTTTTTATGGGTTTTTGAAGTTTTATAAAAAAAACTAAAAAGGACAAGTTATAAAAATAAAGGGAGTGTGGTCACTAGGGTTTGAACCCACGCCCTCAAGATTGCAAGGCAAAAGCTTAACCGCTGGGCCAGCTGCCTGCAGTTGATCATAAGGCGCATTCATTTCAATACATAGCAGCACAACAAGTTGAAAATGTGAAAAATAAAAAAGGTCTGGGGTGAGGGGGATTCGAACCTCAGACCTTGGACACGCTTCAAACACAAACATACTTAACCAACTGAGCTGAACGATTTAGTCGTTCATAAAACACACACCATTTAAAATAAAATAAACAAAGTCCATGAATCAAAATGTTCCAGACTTCATCTTCTTCCTCGCGCCAAGAACAACAACAATTTGTAGAAATTCAAACTTTTGCAAAACTCAACCATTTTTAACAATTTAAGACTCTAATCTGATCAGAATAACATCACAAATTCAACCATATAATTAACTAACATTAACAATCAGAGATAAGCATGAATTTCTGGAAAAACACGAAGAACCCTAAACTTAGATTTATAAATTAAATCATGGACACACAAAATTAGACCCTAAAACCTTAGGGTTATCACTCCACGCATTGTTCCAAGTAGATTGATAACAAGTTTTATTCAGGATGATGCAAAAACAAGTATGCTCGAGTTTGAGTTTAATACCTCTGAAAATGGAGGTTGAATCCTTACTTTGAGGTGTTTCAGAATGATGCAAATGATCTGGATAGCTTCAATACTTTCCAATGAACTGATCTGGGCGCTTATAATGATCTGCAAGTTGCTAGAACAACAAACCCGATGGTACCTACACGATAAAAAAGTTATGGCTGGAACTTGTAGTTCCAGGTGTTACAGATCCAAAATAGGTGTTTGGATAGCTTCTAAATGATGTTTAGAAGGTATCCAACATAAAAGGGTGCTTTAATGGAGTTTTTGAAGGGTGATTTCTGGTTCAAGGTCTTTGGTAGGTGTTTGATGGTTATGGACAGTTCCTATATGGTTAATAGAAGCTATTTAAAGTGTTTGTTTGATTGAAACATGTTTGGTTTGGATTTTGGTATGTTAAGAGCTTAAAGAAAGCTTTAATAGAGTGAAAATGGTGATTTTTGGTTAAGGGACCTTTGAGAGGTTAAGGAAGGTATAGACACCTTCTAAATGATGTTTAAAAGTTGTCCAAACCTTTGGTTGAACCCAGAACTTGTGGAACTCAAAATCACAATGAAAATGCAAAGATTGAGAAAATGAGAATTTCAAGTGAGGTAGTGACTTGGAGAATTCTGGTGTAATTGATCAAGGGAGTGATACTCTCTATTTATATGCAAGAATTAGGGTTTGTGGGAGGAAAAATTTCAGAGTTTTGAAGCTCCCATGTGACTTTGTACTTCTTTGCTTGTTTGTGAAGAAATGAGAAAATTGGAGTTCCAATGACAAGGTACAAGTTCAAGCATGCTTCCATGACTTTATTCTGAGTTTGGAAAGCTTTCTTGTGGTGTTCAATTTAATTTTGATGCAGAGGAGACATTGTAGTGGCTCAAGAAGTGGACTTTGTGCATAAAGCTAGCTTTTCCAAAATGGAAGTGGAGACTTTAGTTCATAAATGGCATGAAACTTGGACAATGCATAAAACACTTGGTTCATAGCTCAAAAGAAAGTGTAATCTTCTAATTATGGCCTCTTGAACAAGTTAAAATGGCTGTACTTGAGAGATTCCTACAGATTTGGATTAATTTTGGACTTTGTTCTTCATGTTCTTCATGAAAATGCTCCATTTCAAGTGTTCATGATGCCCTATTGACAAATTCATATCTCTTTGATCAAGCCATGGATTTTCATGCAACTTAGCTCTTTGTAAAGACCTTGCTACATACTTAAATCCACTTGTTGAAAGTTTCCTCAAACTCTTTTTGGATCATTGAGAAAAATGGTCATAAAGTTAAGAAAAAATCCAAGTAAAACACTTGAAAATTTCTCTAAGTCTTTTGAAAATTATCTTCTTAATTCCATATCTCTTAAAATAATCATTTTTTGCAAAACGTTCCAATGTGATAAGTTATTTGTTTTGCCAAGATCTACAACTTTGATGTTGGGAGATTTTTGAGTGTGTAAGCAAAATTTGGAGATCCATGAATTAGGTCAAAATACACTTAAAAATCCTAATTTGACTTTTTGATTCTTGATGAATTCTTTGAATTTTCTTTGATAAAATGTCTTCAATATCCATATGATGATGATTTGGATCCTTAAAAGTCCATAGTTGACTATTTTTCTCAAAAGTCAAAGGTTGACTTGCACAGTTGACTTTTTCTAGATGAACTGTGGTTTTGTGATTTCCAAATGAATCAAGCTCTCCTCTTCAAATTAATGATATGTATGGACTATAATGTTGATTTGGATGCCCTTGAATCATATTTTGAGTCTTGGAACCATCTCTTGATTAAAAGTCAACCCTCTAGTGAAATTAGGTCAAAAACCCTAATTTGAGCTTCTGATGATCTTGAAGGTGATTGATCTTGCATTGACCCATCCTTGGACCTTGGTATTGATTAGAGAGTCCCTTGAATCATATAATAATGTTGAATTTCTTTGTGGGTCTCAAAACCCTAATTTGCTCAATTTCTTCTTGATCAGTCTCTTGTCTTGAGACACAAGCAATAAACAACAATTTTTTTGTATTTTGGTTAGCAAATGATAAATGCATGATGATTATAATGACAATGATGATCCTAATATTTAAGATATGCTGGGATCTCTATGGTCAAATATTGGGGTGAAACACAAACACCATTTCAGGTTAGTAGAACATCCCAAGACCAATGGGTAAGTTAAGCTGGCCAACAAGGTATTATAGAGAGGGACAAAAAAAGAATTGAGGGATCCAAAGGAAAATGGGATGAAGAGATCCCACACATCTGTTGGCATACTGAACTACACCTCATTCAACAATCGAGGAGACATCTTTTAGGCTCATCTACTTCACAAAGGTTATCATCCAAGTCAAATTAGGATAAATCAGTTGGAGAATGACATATCCTTTATTAGGAAAAGAAAAATCACAAACTATTAGAGAGGAGTTATACATTTTGGAAGAAAATATATATTTTACTGCCTTCAGAAGCGCCAAGGTCAATTAAGCCACTGCTGCAGAATTACACAAGAAAGTTCGGCTCAGAGGAATGTCGAAAAAAGGAAGATTTCCCTCAATTATCGAGTTCGAACTAGTACAGGCAATGACGCTTACAACATCAAAATTTTCCATGAAAAACTTATCTTAAAGACCTGAAATGCTATAAAACTAACTTTGGGCTGATGAATAGAGGAGTAATCCTAGAGAGAAATGCTCTCCCTTCTCTCTAGAAATTTCTCCCCTAACCCTTTAGGGTTTGGTGGCCTCCTCCAACCTTCATAGTGGCTCTCCTCTCCCACCTTTATAGTGGTCACCTCCTCCTCTTATGAGAGCATCACCGCTCCTTTAAACCATGCCCACATGCTCTTACTAAAACCAACTTAATCCACGAGGGAGTAATGTTTTTACTAGAATTTACTAGCTTCATAACCTTAGTAAAAAGCACAAAAAATTACAAAACCTTCACAATCAATGACGTTAACGCCTCTGACGAAGAAAAGAAAAACCACTTAAGTCATTCTTTCAAGTAGTTGATGAAGGCTAAGGAGAAGGATGGCTGGACAAAGGTGAAGGTGAATCATATGAAAATCTGAGAGCCAAAGATTTATATGGGGCCCTAAAGGAGTTAGGGGGCATTGATGAAGTCTTTATCCCTTCGAAAAGGGATAAACATGGAAATAAAAAAGGGTTCGTCTATTTCTTTGATGTCAGTGAGGTGAGGGTGTTAGCAACTCGATTGGATATCACATTCATTGCGAGGAGAAAATTGTTTGCGAATATTCTAAGGTTTCATGGGAAAGAGGCTGGGGAATTGCAGATGGAGGACAGTAGGAGGAAAGTCGAAAATAATGAGCAAGTTCTACATAATGCTCAAGTAGACAAGAAGATTTTTTATGGTTTCAGAAACAATAGATCATATGCTGAGGTTATACATTGAAACAAAGTTCCCGACTCTCTTGAAGATGTGAGGAAGCAACCACAAGTTCATTTGAAGTTTAATCTGACGGAGGAGGAGCTTGTTAGGTTTCATAAGGCATTCACCAAAGTGGTGGGTATCTCGGGATTATCGTACAGAATGCAAGATATTTTACATGCCGAAGGTTATTTCAACGTCAAGGTGACTCAATTGGGGGCTAACTTCTGTCTGCTTAAGGAGCAGGTAGATGGATAATTGCAGGTTTTGGTCGATGAGGCTGAGAATTAGTTAGAACGATGGTTTAAAGAAGTTAAAAGATGGAAACCAAAAGACGTGGACCCTAAGAGAACAACATGGATCTAGAAGTAGTAAGCCTCATTCTGTCAGTGATAAGGAGAGTGGCTTTGGTGGTTAGGATTCTGTCCAGATAGGAGGGAGAAGGAAGGTGATGTTGATATAGGTTTGAAGGAGTTAAAAATAGAATATGGAGAAGTTATCGAGGAAGCGGCTAATGTTGATGAGTTTCAAGGTAGTAAGGTTGTTGTTGATGGTACAGAATAAAAGATCAAGGAGGATATGGAGCTAGTCGTTTTTGGGAAGGAGAACAGTATGTTGGATTGTTCCTTAAAGTTGTTAAATCGCCTTTTTGCAGAGAAAATGGTATGTTCGGACCTTATTGCTTTAGGGAAGGTCAACGCTGATATGTGTTTAAGGGTTATGGAGTCTAGTGATTGTGTGGCACTGGTTTCATGTTCGAATACACCTAAGGTTTCTACTGAGAGTAGAGGTTTGTTTTTGTCGAGGGGCACCACGTGGGGGAGGAATTAGTGGGTCGTTTAGGTGGGTCTGAGTTGGTTAACTTTGTGGGTGATGGCCCGATTAGTTTTAACGAAACCTGCTTGAAGATTAAGAAAAAGAGGCCCAGGAAAAAGAACTCTAAATTATTGAAGGACATTCATAACCTTGAAGTGGCCTGATCCTCTTATTTTGCCATTCTCCAACCCATAAAAGGTTTAAGCGGAGGCTCTACCCTGTGTCTGAGGAACGCTCTGAGGAAGTGCATGCCGATGATGGAGAATGAGGAGCGCCGCGTTGAATACAATTTTCTTAGGGATATTGATAACAAGAGTTTGAATTTATGCGAGGAGAAATTTTCAAGTAGAACTGTGTTGTGTTGTGACTCAACAGCATGGTCTGATTTCAATCAATGTAATTGAAGATTCGGGGAATACATGGAGTCTGAGATGGGGAGGATTGTTTGGAAAAAATTTCCAAATTTGGGATTACTAGTTCGAAAGATAAGTTGGATTCGATTATATCTATTAAATTGATGGAATCTAGAGATAAAAAAAGGCAAGTCCAGAAAGGAGACGTCAAATCATCTATCCTCATGAATATTTTTTCTCTCAACATTAAAGGAGGTGGAAGCATAGTAAAGAGGAAGAGAATTAGTTATAGCATCCAGTTAGGTAATTTTGATGTTTATTTTATTCAAGAAACTAAATTGCAGTCGTTGGGTAGTTTAGTAGTGGCAGAATTATGGGGTAATAAGGAGGTCGAATGGACAAGCAGGGGGCGAAGGGAACAACATGAAGTATGGTGATCTTGTGGAAGAAAATCTTCTGACTCTAAAATTTAGCTTTCAAGGGAGAAGGGTTTGTGGGAGTTAATGTTGATTGGAAAGATAAAACCTATAACCTTGTCAACATTTATGCCTCTTGCTAATCTATTCGAAGGACGAGTATGTGGAATAAGTTGTTGAATTTTAAAAGGAAGTTTAGAAGATGATGAGTGGTGTTTAGGGGGTGACCTTAACGCTGTTTGTAAGAAGGAGGAGCGTATCAGGATAAAATCAAGAAACATAAACAATAAGTGCAAGGATTTCAAATTCCTTATAGAGGATATGGAGTTGATTGAAGTTCCTTGTGTAGGGGAAATTCACTTGGTTTAACGATGCAGGTAGTGCCATAAGCAGACTTGACAGGTTTTTACTTACGGAGAACATCGTCATTAGCTGGAAGGTTTTGGGGCAATGGGTGGGAAATCAGGATATTTAAGATCACTGCCCCATCTGGTTGAAACAGTGTGTCAAGGATTGGGAGCCCAAACCTTTAGGTTATGTTTGGGAGTTTGGAGGGAGGGGGCTTTGAAAAATAGGAAGGATTGGAGAAAAAGAATATAAAGATTTTAGTTTGGAGGGTTTGATTTTCTTCATAACACCAAAACCCCCATAATTTGGGGGAACTCAAAATTTGTATTAAAGGAGGGTTTTGGAGGGCTTAGACAAAATGTTTAAATATAATTTTTGTTGTTGAAGCTTTTCAAAAAGTAAAAATACATTAGTGATAAACATTATTTTATCATTCTAAACAAAATCTTTTTTTCAAAAAATGTTAAAAATTTCTCTATATTTAAAAAATATATATTTCAAATAATTGTTGGATTAAGCATAAAAAATTTGGTAAGTTTGTTGAGGAACAATGGAAGTTGATTAAGGTGGTGGGGAGAGGTAACTTCAGATTCAAAGAGAAGTTGAAGTTGCTGAAGAATAAGCTGAAGTGGTGGAACAAGGTGGTTTTTGGGTGGATCGATCTTAATGTTGACAAGGCGCCTAAAGAGGTGAATGAGTGTGATGCTTTACTGGTTGTTCTGCAAGGAGGGTTTGGTACTAATTTAGTTAAAGAAAGAGCCAAGGAGGTAGAAGTTATGTGGGAAAATTTGAATATGAAGGAAAGCCTCTTGAGAAAAAAGTCGAGACAACTGTGGTTGGCATAAGGGGATCAAAATACTAGGTTCTTCCATAATTCTGTTAAGGACATATTTAGGAGGAATCACTTTTTTATTTTGGATACTCCTCGTGGAAAGGTGGAAGGTGTTTTAGAATTTAAGGAGGCGGTTATGAGCCCTTTTGTAGGTTTCTTCAAAGAAATTTGCCTGTTTAGACCTGAGCCTGAAGGTGTAACATTTCAACGATTGACAGGGGATGATAATAGGATTCTGGAAAATTATTTCAGTGAGGGGGAAATCAAGGAAGCGGTCTGGAGTTGTGATGGATATAAGAGTACAGGTCCGAACAGATTTTCTATTGAAATTTTGAAGAAGAGTTGGGATCTTGTTATGGAAGATATTTTATTATTTGTGAATGATTTCCAAGTCAGGGCTAAGCTTACGAAAGTTTGTACCACATCGTTTCTTATACGGATTCCTAAGATCCCCAATCCACAATTGCTCACGGAATATAGGCTTATTTGTTTGGTAGGCTGTAAGTATAAAATCATGGCAAAATTATTGGTAGCAAGATTGAAGGAATTTATTGGAAAATTGATCTCGGTTACACAATCATCCTTCGTTCGAGGCAAAAATATTTTAGATGGGGTTTTGGTGGTCAACGAGAATCTTGATTTGGCATATAGAGAATCTTGATTTGGTATGGTGTTGAAGGTTGATTATGAGAAAGCATACGATTCGTTGAGTTGGAATTACTTGAGATTTTGTTTAGACAAGATAGGGTTTCGTTCTAAGTGGAAAAAATGGATGGAGGCGTGCATGTTTAGCAACTCAATGTTGATTTTAGTGAATGGGAGCGCTACAAAGGATTTTTGTGTTGAAAGGGGATTGTGTCAAGGTGATCCCTTACCGCCTTTTCTTTTTGTGATAACTATGGAGGGGGTGTCTGGTCTTATGAACAAGGAAGTGGATGTGGGAGAAAATTTTGGTTTTCGTATTAATGATGATATTTTGTTTGATATGCTTCAGTTTGCGGACGACACTGTTATTTTGGGAGATGGGAGGATGGAGAACTTATATGGTTTGAAAGTTGTACTGAGAGGTTTCGAAATGGTATCGGGGCTAAAAGTTAACATCTTTAAGAGTAAGATTTATGGTATTAATTTGAGGGAGAAGAGTTTATACTGAGAGGTTTCGAAATGGTATTGGGGCTAAAAGTTAACATCTTTAAGAGTAAGATTTATGGTACTAATTTGAGGGAGAAGAGTTTATACACGAGAACTTCCTATCTTTCTTGTTGTATTGATATTGTTCCTTTCAAATTCCTGGGTGTTAGAATTTGCGGCAGTCCGAGGAAATCTCATATATGGAAGGATGTGGTTAATAACATTGCTAAGAGATTGGCTGCTTGGAACAATAAAATTCTGCCCATAAGGGGAAAGGTAATCTTGATCTACTCAGTGTTCAACTCAATTCTAAATTTCTCTTTATCTTTTTATAAAGCTACTATTAGTGTTCTGAAATAAATAAGAAGGATCCAAACTAATTTCTTGTGGGGAGGTTCAGATACGAAGAAGACCGTGCATTGGGTCAGCTGGGAAAAGATTTGTAAGCTTAAGGAGGAGGGAGGTATTGGTATTAAGAACCTTGAGTTTTTCAATGCGGCTCTGCTTAGCAAATGGAAATGGCGGATCTTAATTGAAAATGATGCGATTTAGAGTGGTATTCTTCGCCATAGATACCATAATCAGGCCTTGAAGTTGATGAGTGAAGGAGGTTGTGTTGTTCGTAAATGTGATTCTATTTGGTGGATGGACTTGATGAAAGTGGAAGTCAAAAATGGTGTTGTCTAGAATGTTTTTACTATTAATATTTTATGCAGGTTTAAGATTGGTTCAGGAATCTCCTTTTGGCATAATCTTTGGCTTGGCAATCAATCGCTTAAAGACGTGTTTCCAGAAGCTTATGTGGAAGCAATTGATAAGTTCAGGAGCGTTGCTAACGCGTGCTGGTGGGATGATGGCGTATGGTGTTGGAAGCAGGTTTATTTTGATGCTACCACGAATTATGCAGCAACACAACATGAGGTCGAAATTCGGTTACTGTTGCAAGATTTCGAGCCTTCGATGTTTGGTGATGACGAGTTTGAATGGTTGGATAATGGTGGTGAAGTCTTTACAGTTAATTCTTGTTATGAGAAGATGAATTGTATTAGTTTGGGAGTGTCAGAAGAGGTAAAAAGCTTGTTGCCTTCTATGTGGAAGTTGAAGGTTCCATCTAAAATTCATGTTTTTGGATGGAGATTGATCCTCGATAGGTTACCGACTAGACAATAGCTTATCAAACACAAGATTCTTAACGATATTAGTCATTCTTGCTGTGTGCTTTACTTTCAGGAGGCGGAAGATAGTGTTTATCTTTTTGATAATTATGTTTATTCTAATCGAATTTGGGAGGCGGTAAAGAAGAAGATGGGTAATCAGGTTATTCATGATTTTCATGGATCTCTTTCTGTTTTGTTAGCTATTAAACAGGTGAAGAATATCTTTGTTAGAAATTCTATTGGGATAATTTGGTTAGCCACTAATTAGAACATTTGGTTAATGCGTAATTCTATATTATTTAAAGAGGGTATATTTAGCTTCTACCAGTGTTTCTCTTCCATTATTTTGTCTTGGAAATGGATGAGGTTGGATTGTAATAATTTTAACTTTTGTAGTTACTACGATTGGTACACTTTCTCGATTGTGTCAGAAGGGGTGAATAGTTTTCTTGACTGTTGAGGGTTCGAGTACCCCTTATACTTGATTTTTTCTAATATAATATTGTTGCTTATAAAAAATCTTCCGAAACACAAGAAATGAAAGCGGAATACCTGGCTAAGATACACCATATTATTTTTTGATATGATTTCAACCACTTGATCAACAATCTTGACACAAATCTTAAATTCAGAAAGAATTATTCAAAATCCATTTTTTGATCGAATTATTCAGAATCCTTTGTGTAGCGGAATTATTTATAATCCTTATATAATTTCTTTAGGCTTTCAATAACATGACTTTCTTATATTCTTTTAAAATGAAATGCAACCTGCTAGCATTGTATTCTGGAAGCCCTTTCATTTTCGCCATAACACGACCCCTTTATTTTGTCTATTTTTTTAAGTAAAAAGAATAACAAATAAATCCGTAAATAGAAAAGTCAATACCAAAAAAATCATTTTCAAATGTTGTATAAATTAAAAGTCGTAAATCTTTAAAAAAAATCCAACAAACATAAATTCACGCGTGTCTAATAATTACTCATAATTGAATTATTTTCTTCTTTTGACAATCTCGCAATTGATTTTCTAGATAGCGATTCTTTATTGAAATTCAACGCTAAGAAATTTAAACCCGAGGAAGTCAGGTCCCACTTCAACGTTCAACACGCACAATCACTCCTATCACTAACCGTTCACAAATATTCAAACAAATTTCAACCCTCCGATCAAAACAGAACATAATTAAATTAAAAAAGTCTTTGACTAACAACCAAACTTCTCTCTCATATATAACCAATCTAACCATTCTCAGTTTTCTCTCTAATTTTTCTCCTTCCATTTCATTTTGATTTCTAACCCTAACTTTTCTCCATATAGAAAAAAAAAATGGAGTTTGAATTGATGGAATTCCCAAACAAAGATGAAAAGAAAGCAATTCTAGAAACCGCTTCAGATAGCATAAACTCACTCAACAACTTCGTCGATTTTCTCTCTCATAAACCTTCTCATCTAAACTCCGATCTCACAAACACCACCGTAACAAACTTCAAAAAACTCTCCAACTTACTCAACCGTACCGGCCGCGCCCGCTTCCGTCGTGCACCCCTCCCTCAACCACCACAAAACCTCACTCCAACTCCCACTCCCACTCCCTCCACCTCCACACCACCACTTCAAGTTCAACCTCCTCAACCTCCCCAGAACCATTCTTTAACTCTCGATTTCACTAAACCGAACGTTTTCCGATCTAACCCTAAATCCTTAGATCTAGAATTCCATAAAGAAGCCTTCAGTGTTTCCTCTAACTCCTCATTCTTGTCCTCCGCTATCACCGGTGACATCACCGGCGACGGCAGTGTTTCTAACGGTAAACAAGGTTCATCTCTCTTCCTCAACACCATCTCCGCCGCAAAACCTCCTCTTTCATCTACATCATTGAAGAACAATTGCCACCACGAGCACTCCGATAACGTCTCCGGCAAACGCTCCGGTTCTAATAAGTGCCACTGCATCAAGAAAAGGTAAACTTTAACTAATTGATTATAGTAGCTTCTCTAATAAAATTCGATTTATTTAATTAATTACTGAGTCAGAATAGTAATTGACTCGGTCTCGTGGTGGGTGAAGTAACGAATCTTTGTTAATAGTCAACGAGTTTTGGTAGTAGTGAAGTTAAAGTTATTATTAATAATAGTAAAATTGTTATTGGTCACGGCACGCGTGACAGCGACCACGACAACGACAAGATGAGTTTCTTTGTTATGCGCTGCGTTTGTCAACAGACGAATTTTTGGAAATTCTGTCTCATAAAAAACTAGGAAAAATCAAATTTCCCAAACAGAACCTGACCCCACTCTCTGTCGTTTCACATTTTCATTTGTCGTTTAGTTATTCTTATTGCTTTTCAGTTTTGACTAGTACTAGTAATAATGACTAGTGAATGTAATGTAATGTAACGTAACACCTGGTGCATGTTAGCAATTACGGTGAATGATAAGGTTTTGATTTTGTTTTTTTCAGGAAAAATCGGATGAAGAGAACGGTGAGGGTACCGGCGGTGAGTTCGAGGATAGCGGATATACCGGCGGATGAATATTCGTGGAGGAAGTATGGTCAGAAGCCGATAAAGGGATCAGCGTATCCAAGGTGGGTGATTTGTGGCCGTTGATTTGTTTTGACTATGGACAAAGGCGTGTTTATTGACGTTGATTTTTGTTGACTTTGGTCAAAGGTGTGTTTATTGATGTTGATTTGTTTTTTTCAGGGGGTATTATAGATGCAGTACAGTGAAAGAGTGTCCAGCGAGGAAAAAGGTGGAGAGGGCGATGGATGATCCAACGATGCTGATTGTAACGTATGAGGAGGAGCATCGGCATGAGATTCATACTGCGATGCAGGAGAATATTTCCGGTTCCGGGAGCATGGGTTTGGTGGTGTTTGAGTCAACGTTAGGTGGGAATTAGAAATGGAATATTGGATTTTTTTAGTAGGAACAATTAGAAACTTAAATGGGAATCAGGGTTGCAATGTAAATTTTGTCTGACTAAATCATATTATTACTATTTATTTTTTTTGAAAAATATTAGTACTATTGCTAGCACTTTAGCACGTGAAATGCTAGTTTGGAATTATCTATTTTTAAAATTTTTGAAAATAATTTTTTTTGTTATTTTCATTGGTTTCAGAAAATGTAAACAAAGATTCATTTCAAGAGTATAATATCCCCTCACTAATTCATATTTTCAAAAATAAAAATAAAAATCATACTAGTTGCTTAGTAAAAAGCTAATCTTTCAATGAATTCATTCTACTTCAATCAAAAGTTCTCACGTTTCAATTTGCTACAATTTCTTAACTATCATTTTATCTGTCTTCTCACTATTTCAATTTATCATCTCATTCTTCTCTCAAATTAAATTCGTTTTTTATATATTTTTTTCTTTTAGTTTTTATTTTATCTTTTATATCCTTTTTATACCCGTCAACAATATAATTTTGATACGATTTAATACATAAGTAAAATATATTGAATAATTATGATGCAAATATCAATTGTCTTTTACTTATTTTAAGATTTGTAACTTCTATTTTCTAAATTTCTGGTTTGGTTTTGATTTTTGGTTTATTTCATATATGCATATTTGGATAAATTAAATATTGAAAAAAAATCAAAGATATTTTCAGTTGTGTATATCCTAATAATTTTGTTTTATTTTAAAATAAAAGAGTTTATCAGGAAATGCATCTTTGAAAAATTTCCTCTATAGCATGATAAAGTTTCTATGGTCAAAAGTGATCCAAGTCTGAAATGAATAGGGTGTTTCTCATCCCATTTTGTCTACAAAACACACAGTATTAAAAAATAATTCATTTCCTCACCTTGCATTTGCATATTTGAATGATGAAAAGTCGTCACGTCACTTCAGTTTATGGTTTGTGAGGACATAACTCGCGTCGACCTAATATCCAAACTGAAAACGCTCATGCGATATCTAGAAATTCGACGCATTGTCAAGCATAAGTATCGTTCTCTCTCGTTTGAAAGCAACGTGAAGATACAGTTCACCGACTTCCAACTAAAGACGGATGCAGATTTAGAGGTTATGTGAAGTACTTTTCGCCAATATGAAACAAATAGTCTGATTGAAGTGGATGCAAAGTTTCAAGAACCGGAACTACCCGTTTATAACGATGTCGATGTGTATATCAATTTTCTAATTATCAATTATTTACTTAATGTTATGTATTTTATTGTAATTTCAATTTTTTATGAATATCGATTATAAATTTCTCCGTACTATCTCTATTTTTGTTTTTTATTTGAAGAATCATATATATTTTCGAATATACATATCCGAATCATATCAAATATAAATTTATTTGTAGATGCACCTCTAAACTAAAACTAAGTAAATATGTGTGGATATCACAAAATCCACAAATATTCGTCTGACAATATCCACACAAACATAAAATATGTATATCATATTTATTAAACGAGACGAATAACAAATAACTAGTACTTGGATATATCATTGTCATCCCTAACTAGGACAAGCCTAATGTAAGAGAGTAAAAATGCAACGACATGGAAACTATAGAATTAAGGGTCATGCTAACATGTGTCTTAAGACTATGTACAATAGGGGTGTTGAAAAACAAATTCAATAGTTGAATCCTTACAATGAGGGTGTTGAATAGGGTGTTTAAAGTGAGGTGTATTAATTGGTGTTGAAAGTTTTCAACATGTTGAATGTGGAAAGAGTGAGGTCCACAAACTACTTTGTAAAATTTTATTGGTTGTTTTGAATGTTTAAATTTTTCAGTGTGTTGTAAATGGTGGTGGAATAGGATGTTGAATTTTATTAAAAAATATCATTCTAGTGAGTATAAATTGAATGTGTATTGAATTATTAGGTGAAAAAAAGTGAAGATGATGTGTAGTATAAAAAATAAAAAAGAACAGTGTTGAATAATAAAAGTATTGTACATAGCCTAATGGCACATGTTAAGTATACTATAATTATAAAAAATTAAATTAATAAAGTCGTATTTAAAGTTTCAACATATTAAATGCACGTATTTCAATAAAATATTTTTATAAATACTCCCTCCGTTTTTTATTATAAGTCGTTTTGGCATTTTCACACATATTAAGAAAAATAATAACTATTGTATGAAATAAATAAATTATAAAAGATTTTACTAAATTGTCCTTCATTAATTGTATGGGAAAGACAAATTAAAATAATTTGAAGAAAGAGAATAATAAATGCTTAAGGGTATAATAGAAAATATAGTATTAATTATTCATTGAAATTGTAAAACGATTTATAATAAAACACAAAAAATTTCTCCAAAGCGACTTATAATAAAAAACGAAGAGAGTAACTTATTAACTTGTGTCTTTGGGACACATGTTAGCTTTTTCCTAGAATTAATATGTGTTTGCGAACGAAAGCTAAAATTTGTTCAAAGTCCACATTTTTATCATCCAAAGAGACTCAGATGTATGGTCTTCTAGAAGCTAATGATATCAATGGGAATCTTGACATGCGTATTCATCAAAATTATTATATTAATTTTATTTGGAGACCAACAAACCTCTTATGGTCACACATTTACGATCCCGTTAAGTTGAAGCTATATACTGTTTTCAAGTGTTTGATGTTTTTTTCCATCCTTTGAAGTCTTTGATGTTTTTTTCCATCCTTTGAAGTCTTTGATTTGAGAGCAAATTATGTTTGTCATAGTATACGAATAAAATGAAATGTTTGTTATTGTAAAAATATGTATTTAACTAAATTAAAAACCAGTAATTAATTATGAAGATAATCTTTGATATGATGCAAAAAAATATTTTTTCTTATATTTTGTTAACTTTTTAGACACTATTTGATTACAACTAATGTGTCAAGGATAGGGATCTCAACCTGTCTCCGTTAGCAGGGATTCTGTGGAGATTCTCCGTTCGAGGCTCCA
The DNA here is from genome assembly GCF_029867415.1 of Vicia villosa. Lineage (NCBI taxonomy): Eukaryota > Viridiplantae > Streptophyta > Magnoliopsida > Fabales > Fabaceae > Vicia > Vicia villosa. Next base: position 20,368,545 of record NC_081182.1, on the reverse strand, counting down.
GGACAGAGAATTTTTCTCTCGCGGAGACAGGATTGGGGAACAAAGTTTCTCCGAAGACACTTCGAAGATAGAGGTGGCGTAAATATCCTCCACTCTGTGGAGTCTCCGCGCCGACTAAAATAACATAATGTCATTAATTTATATATAATTTTAAATTATTATATAAATTTATTTGTCATTCTATATAATTAATCTTAAACACAAATTTAAAACATATATGTATTGTTAATAAAAAAGTGAAAACTAAACGATTATTTCAATTTTTTTTAGTTTGAAATTTTGGTGGTCATGACACTCAATATTATAGATTAAATATTATTAAAACAATGTATTTATCATAAAGAAATAATTTCTAAATTTTTTGTGGTTAGTTTTTGACGCTTTTACTATTAATTTAGTTTAAAATAATAAATAAAAAAGTCATGTTTATGGATCTCCGCATGAATTTTGGGGATCCGTAGGGACCTGCGGAGATCCACGGGGACGGGGATGGAGAACAATATTCCGCGTAGCGGAAATCCGAAGCGGGAAAGGAGAATAGATTCGAAGGCGGGGATTGTGATGGAAATGTATCTCCCGCCCCCCTTCCACCCCATTAACATCCCTAGTCAAGGGAATGGGAAGTAACTTAACAAATAAATCATCTTAGAGCTGGGAAATTTAGAGGAGTAATGTGTTTATCGAGAAAAAAACACTTGCCTTGATTTATTAACTAAGATTGGTGCAAGGCATGATATCGGTTAATGTACAGACAAATGTCTTATGAAGATCTAATTTCATTAAGTAATCGGTATAAGAAATAACTTAATATTAAAATTATTTGTATTTAATTGATTGCGGGGTTTGTCCCTCCTTGTCCAAAAAAATAGCGTCAAAATTATTTATTTTATTATAAAGAAATATATATTTTTTTTAAATTATAATGTTTAATGTTTCAAACATTAAAGAAAAAATTTATCCTCTGTTATATCTGATTTACAAAATGAATAGCCATATTTTAAATTCAAATAACTTTGATTTATCTTTTACTTTTTTTATATTGAAAATTAATAACGTATATATTTTTAAATTTTAAACTTTTCATTTTTAAAATTCTACAACAAATTCTTATAAGATATTTTTGACATTTTCTTATAAAAATATTTATTTTAAAAATTAAAAATTAATTTTATAAATTACATAAACAAAACTATAATCAAACTTTAAATATAATATAAAAAGTCCTTACATCAAATACGAATTCAAATCATCTAGAATGAATTTTAAAACTGAGTATAAGCCGATAATGTATCATCTAGAATGAATTTTCAAATCAACATTTTATAAAATACAAGAATGATATTTGTACATTTTTATTTTTTCATAAACATATTTAACACATTTTTTATCTCTTTCTTCTTATGACATCACCCTTCTAATACCATATCAGGTGCATACTAAATTTTTTTTTATAAAGTCGTCGCTACCCATTGACTTTAAGTTACGATCCTTACCTATGGACCTTTCTCTCAATGCTTTCTTCCCTTCTAGCACTTAGATTATCCCATTTTTAATGCTAGTGATTTTAATGTCAACGGACTAAAAAAAGTCAACTGTAGAAACAAAAGTTGACAAAGCTAAATTTTCATGATACACTCCACAACATAAACATCGATGACTAAAAACACACGCTCAACGTATCGTGTCACAATTTCAAAATGGGCTTTGGTCAATCTTTTGAAATAAATTTTCAACTAGGTTTGTTAAGAAACACACCTTTTCTTTCTTTCTTTCTTTTTTTTCTTTTTAATAAATAAATCACCATCTTTTTAAACAAATTATTATAAATATTTTAAAATTATTATTAAAAATATAAGGTTATTTCTTATTTCAGAGCAAAAATCACATGTTGTGGTTGTGGCTATTTAGGAACGTGGGACGAGGCTGTGTGGGTTTGGAGTTGGATGCGTCATCTTCTGGTTAAGAAGGAGTTTTTGAAATCCTTAATAGTGTTAATGCGTGAAGCACTTTTAACGAGGAGAAAAAAAGAGAATAAAAGAAATAAGGATTATATTATTTATTTAAATTGTATAAATAATGATACAGACTGTGACTATTTATATACCACATTGATTGGGCTTGGGCTTACACAACTTGAATTATATTTGATATTATATCTAAAATTCAATAATATCTCAATATACCCCCTATAATCCAAGTTGCTGAACATACTCTAAAAATAGTCAATGTATTATTCCTAATTTCTTTCTTAAATTTAGGAATCTTTCGATCTTCAATTATTTGGTGAAAATGTCGGCCAACTGTGCTTCACTCGAGCAATTCCTAACTTCAAGTTCACCTCGATTTACCCTTTCCCTCAAGAAGTGGAATCTAGCTTCAATATGCTTACTCCTTTCACGCAGAACTGGATTCTTTGCCAGATTTATGGATGACTTGTTGTCGATTCGCAACACAAGAGGTTTGTTCACTTCAACCTCCATTTTTTCAAGTACTGATCTGATCCAAATTGCTTGACATGCATCATAGGATCCTGCTATATATTCAGCTTCACACGATGATAATGCCTTCATAGGTTTTTTCTTCGATCACCCTGAAATTGGAGCACCAAATACTTGAAAGAAATATTCAGTTGTGCTTCTTCAATCTTCCTTTAAGGTATCTTAGAATTCTTCTTGCAGCCTTCATGTGTGACACTCTTGGTTCACTTATGTATTTGCCCACTAATCTGACAGTGAAACCTATATCAGATCGAATGTTGCACACATAACTCTGAGATCCAATAATTTGCTTGAACAAAGTTATATCAACTTTGTCTTCCTCTCAATGCTTCTCCAACTTCAAGTTTGTTTCGACATGTGAGGATGCAGGATTCGAATCATCCATTCTGAATCTCTTGAGTATATCTTTGACATACTTCCTTTGATGCAGCACCATACCTTGCTTCGACATTTGAAATTTCATGCCTAGAAAATAAGACAATTTTCCCAATCCGACATTTCAAATTCCTTCATCATCAGCTCTTTGAACTTTGACAAGTTCTCCAAGCTATTTCCATTTACCATCAAGTCATCGATATATAAGCAGATGATTGTCATATTTTGAGCAACAACCTGAACATAGACACCATACTCAGATTTGCATTTGACAAATCCTAATTCGACAAAGTATGAGTCAATCTTATTGTTTCATGCCCTAGGTGCCTGCTTGAGACCATATAGTGCTTTGTGCAACTTATATACTTTACTCGCTTCCTTATGAATCACAAAACCATGAGGTTGTGTGACATATACCTCTTTGTCTAAAGGACCATTCATAAATGCTGACTTCACATCTAAGTGAAATGTCAACCAGCTATGGTTGCATGCCAATGCTACCACTAGTCGAACAATCTTCAATCTTGCTACTAGAGCAAACACTTCAGAGTAGTCGAGCCCTGCTCTTTGAGGAAATCCTCGAGCTACTAATCTTGCTTTATGTCTTGCTATCGACCCATCAGCATTGTGTTTCAGTTTGAACACCCACTTTACGTTGATAGCTTTTTTATGTGCCGGCAATTCAACTAACTCCCATGTGTTGTTTCTCTCGATTGCCTGTAACTCTTTGACCATAGCTAACTTCCATTGTTGAATCTTTAAAGCCTCGCTATAGTTGATTGGTTCAGCACCTGCAAGTAAAGAAAAATGAACTAATTCTCCATCTGGTGTGACTTCAACATCACTAGCTACTTCATAGTCTTGAAGTCTTGCTGGAAGAATTCGAGTTCTTTGAGTTCGTTGGCTTGTAGTAGCCACACCTTCTTCGACTTCGGCTATGTCAAGAATGTTGGCAACTACTCCGACGTCGACTGGAGTTTCGACAATTGCATCAACTTTGACTTCAGTAGTTACTTCTTCAAAGTCTGAGCTCATCAATGGCTTGTTGATTGAATTACTCGAATTCCAATCTTAAGCAAAATTTTCATCAACCACAATATCTCAAATCAACACAACCTTTGCATTAACTAGATTGAATAGCTTGTATGCACCAGTATGATGATATCCTAATAGAATCATTGGTTCACTCTTGTCATCAAGCTTCCTTCTTCTTGCATCAGAAACATGCTTGTAACACATAGAGCCAAACACCTTCAGATGACTCACTGATGGTCGTTTTCCACTCCACACTTCTTCAAAAACGTTATTCTTCAACTTCTTGGTAGGGAACCCATTTAGGATATAAACTGCAGTCGAAATAGCTTCACCCCATAAGGACTTTGGCAGATTCTTCTGCTTCAACATGCATCTTGCCATATCTAATATGATTCGGTTCCTTCTTTCACTAATTCCATTATGTTGAGGAGTATAAGAAGCAGTTACCTCATGATTAACACCATGTTTGACACAAAATTCTTCGAATATCTTGGATGTGTATTCGCCACCTCCATTTGTTTGCAGAACTTTGATTTTCTTCTCACTCTGGTTTTTGACAAGTATCTTGAATCTTTTAAAGATGTCAAATAATTCATCCTTTCTCTTGATCACATAGAGCCATAGCTTTCGACTAAACTCATCGACAAACGAAAAAAATATGTGTTCACCAAGGGTATGTTCTTCAAATGAACCACATACATCTGAGTGTACCACTTGTAGTATGTAGGATGATCTCATTAGCATAGTCGAAGCAAAAGAATTTCTGGATTTTGTTTCGACTAAACAAACTTCACATAATTTGTCAGGCATCTTAAGACTTGGAATACCAGTCACCATATCTTGAGTGATCGAAAGTTCAAATGTCCAAACCTCAAATGCTACAACCAATTATCCATGTGGTGGACAACAGTTTTTAGACATTGTACTTCAGTCGAACTGATCTTGGTCTTAAACGTCATGCTCTTCGACAGAGGAGATTTCAAGACCAAATTGTTTTGGGGGTCGAACAATTTTAAAACTGCATCTTTCATGACAACTGCGAAACCTTTTTCAACTAGTTGTCCAAAACTTAACAGGTTGCACTTCATATCACGTACATAGAGCATATCTTTGATCATAGCTTTCCCTCCATTACTCATGTGAAAAACAATGTTGCCAGTATGCTTGCAACGAACTATTATCAACAAGTTTTACCTTCCTCTTCTTTGATTCGTCGAAATCTTCCAACCACGCCTTTTGACCAATCATGTGATTCAAGCAGCTTGAATCGAGGAACCGGATCTTAGATTTGACATGGTTATTTTCAACAGTAGCCATAACTATCATACCTTCAGAATCATATGAATCTTGGCGTGCAAGGTGCGCTCTTTCGTCCTTGCCTTTTGTCGATCCATTGTCTTTACTGTACCAACAATGTTTAGACAAGTGACATCACTTCTCACAGTGATAGCACTGCACACCTTTACCTTTCTTATCTTCTTTGTCCTTTTGACAGTTTCCTCCTATTTTCGAGGATTCAGAAGTTCTATCTTTGACCTACAACTTGTGAGAGTTCGGCCAAGGCTTCTTGCCCTTAGTCTTGTCGAATTTGCCTTTGAATTTGTTGGAACCACCATTATTTTTCAATGACTGAGCCTGCAGAGCTTGTATCGAATCTTGAACTCCTTTCCTTTCGATAATCCTAATATCACGCGCCTCTAATGAACCAACCAAATCTTCCAATTTTACGGTTTCAAGTTTATTGGATTCTTGAATAGCTACGATAACGTGATCAAAGTGAGAGGTCAACGTACGTATTACTTTCTCAACTATCATCTTATTAGTTAGGGTTTCACCACACCCCTTCATGAGATGGACGAATTTCTGCACCTTCGACACATACTCTACAACCTTTTCATCTTTTCACATAACAATTAATATTGTCGACGCAAGGTCTATAACTTGACAACCTTGAATTTATCACCTCCTTCATAATATTTGACAAGAATATCCCATGCCTCCTTCTCGGATTCAGAAAGAGAGATTCTGTTGAAATTTGGAGTATCAATTGTCATTTGAATGCAATACGTAACCTTGCAATCCTTCTAATTGGCTTAGGCATGGGTAGTTTTATGTGCGTCGGATGCATTTGCAGCCAACATAGGAACTTCATTAGTAAGCACTTCTAGGGTTTCATGAAATCCAAACAGAGATTGCATCTGTTTTCTCCATCGAATCCAATTCTTGCCCTCAAGCATTGGAAGTAAATTTGAAATGTCGTTAGTACCATTTATCTTTGCAACGATTGATTCACGTTTCCTGGAAACATGATCTCTGACTTGAAGTTCTCAAGAACAATAATCAGAAGCCCAGGATACCAATTTGTTAGTGCGTGAAACACTTTTAGGGAGGAGAGAAAGAGAGAATAAAGGAATTAAGGATTATATTATTGAATTGTACAAATAATGATACATACTATGACTATTTATATACAATCATGATTGGGCTTGGGCTTACACAACTTGGATTATATTTGATATTATTAGACTTGATTATATTTGATATTATATCTAATATCCAATAATATCTCAACAAATAGGTCTCCTTATTGGTTAGTGACATTTGGTCGCGAGGATGCTTGAGTTTGGAAATTAGATTTGTCAGATGGTTTTTCAATGAGATTTGGCTATGATAATCTTGTTTCCCTAGCCAGTCTTTCAGAGGAAAGGTCAAAGCCACCAATTCGGGGTTTGCGAGGATCTAAAAGATTTAGGTGCCTTCAAAAGTTGTAGTTTTTTCTTGATAGTTGCTTCAGAATAGTTTGTTGACTAGACAAAACTTTTTGAGGTGTCAGATTGTGTTGAGTAGTTGTAGGGTGTGTTGTTTGTGTTAGAGAGGTGGAGTCAACTCGACTGAACATATTTATGTGTTGTGGGAGGTTGTATTGGTATTTGGTATATGGTGTTTAGATGAATGTGGTATCCCGAGCCTATATCGAGGTCAATCTTAGAAGTGCTTCAAATGTTTCAGGGATTAGGTTGAAGAATGCCTGGTCCCGATCTGACATTCAATGGTATAGACTATTTAAAAATTCGGAAATAAAATTATTTTCAGATAGGAACACTTAACGATTAATCACTAGATGTATGAGATTACCAATCAGGCGTAGAAGTGAGTTCATGTCTATGCTCCAATTTCTTCGTTTCTCTGATTGACAGACTTTAAATTTTATTGAACATAAGTTATATAATGATAATTTTAAAGATTAAATTGATGCTATTCAACCTTTTGCCTATTATGTTTCTAGCATTGTCACCTACAATTGTATTTTCCCCCATTCACTATAATTAATTGATGTTAAATGTTATTATGCTAACGGTTTTGTGAGGTTGTTTTAGGTTTATGTTGAATGATATATATAATTTAAAAATATGTTTCCAAATGATAAATAGTCTTATCTTCACATCTTAATATTGTAAGATTGAGTTTGCTCAAACCTTAAGTTTCATACGATGCATTTCAAATGTAAGTTGAGTGTGAGAAATGACACCTAAGAGTCTTACATTTGAAAGCCATCATTTTTTTCTTATCAAAATCAATCTTCACTATAATTAGAGTTCATCATAATAATTAATAACATAATCATAGTTTGTCGTGCAATCTTCATCTTCTATTTCACCTACAAATTGTTAATATATTGGGGAAATTAGAATTCAAGTTAAGCATGTTACCATGTAGTGGAAAATTGATTATAAATGAATTGGTTATGTATAATTGATTTACTGAAAGTAAAATAATTTATATTTAAATAAATTATTATAAAAATATGTAGCATAGTAAATTTTAATATAAAAATTTGTTTAGATTTAAAAGTTATAAATTACATCTTCCATCAATATTATAAGTAAAAAATTATTTTTAAAATTTATTGAATAAATGATATATTTGATTATTATTATTATATATTAAATATATTAATTATTTAAAAAATGTAATTTTTTTATTTATAATAATAACGAGAGGGTGTATATCTTTAAATCAAATTTCAAATCTAAAAAGTAGAATAAATTTTTTTTTAAATATTTAAACATATGAAAATCAATTTTACACCTCCTAAATTAATTCTAATTGTTCAAACCTTAAAAGCAAACATAAAAAAAAACGTGGCATTTCAGCGCTTCTACTGTGGACTTCAAAGACTTTTGGAAAAGATATTGATTAGGAACAGTACTAACCCAATGGACCCTTATTGCAAGTAATGTTAACTTCTGATGCATTTCCTTTTCTATGAAAAAGTCGGTGGCAATAGTAAATTGTTTATGACAAGATGCTAGTTTTATTCCTAGGATACATGTATGTAAAAATCTTTGTAGTTGATGTTACTATCGCAGTTTTTTTTTTTAAGGGGCCGAGTCACAAAACGAAAGAAAACTACACATTAACTAGTCGAGGCAAAAGTAGTTAAAATCATGAGCTAACATCTTATAAATCTAAGATGGTGCTATTTGAAAATCAACGAAATTCATATTATTTCACTTTCCATTTTAGCTGGTATGTGTAGGATTGTTAATGTTACCTAGGGGTGTTCGCGGTGCGGTTTGGGCGGTTTTGACGAAAAAAATCATCCGAACCGCAAGAGAAAAAATAGTGCGGTTTGGTTTGGTTCGGTTGGCTTTATAAAAAAATCCAAACCAAACCAAACTAATGCGGTTTGGTTCGGTTCGGTTGGTTCGGTTTTTTACAAATATTTTATTGAGCCATACATATACATATAGATGACAACATAATTTTGTATTTAGACATTCATACACTATCAAATAACAACAAAACTCGTCATATTTTGACAACAATTTTCCATTTAATATGTAAAAATTAAATTAGACAAAAGTGGAATATTAAACATAAAATAATAGCATAAAATAATATAAAATTTATTATAATGAAACAAAAAATAAAAGAGACGAAAGATTAGTGAAGGTGAAAAAGAAAAAAAAAAGTGTTGAGAGATTAGAGAAGAAGATGTGCGATAAAAACGAAACTGAAATACGGAACATTTACATAAAAATGAGAAAATGAAAAAGAAAGAATATAAGAGAGTAGAGATTGTAGAAGAGGAGGGAAGATGTATGTGACAAAGAAGGTGCGATAATGTTATTAGAGATTTGAGAAGATCGGGACTGAAATTATATGTGTAGGGATGAAAAAATTGTTCGCAATCATAAGGCTAATGTATAATAGGTTTAAGTTTGGGTTGGATGTGAGTTAAGTAAAATTTAGGTTGTAACATAATGCGGTTTGATTCGGTTTGGTTCGGTTTACAAAATACAAACCGCAAACCGAACCGAACTGTGCGGTTTTGTTAAAAAATGACCCAAACTAATCCGAACCAAATGCGGTTTTTTGCGGTTTCGGTTTGGTTTGGTTTGGTTTGCGGTTTTCTATTGGGTTGGTTTGGTTTTCATCACCCCTAATGTTACCATCCGTGAGAAAATTGAATTGAACCGCATTGAAAAAAATATTATAAAATTTCATTCGAACTTAATCGAACTATTTCAATTTATTAAGAATCGAACCGAATCAAAATTATTGGTTTAGTATACTGATTTGAAATTCTAAACCGTACAAAACCGTTAGAAAATAAATTTTCCCAAACCAAACTATTTATTAAAGAACCAGACTGTTAAGTTATTTTTCAATTTTTAAGTTTTTTTAAAATTTGTTTTAAATATTTTTCATTTTCAGTTTTGGTTCAGTTCAGATTTAGATTCAGTTCAATTCGATTTTAGTTTCGGTTCGGTTTTAGAACTATTTGTGCATTATGGTTTGGCTCGGATTCAGTTTCAGTTTGGTTTGGTTATTTTAACTTTGGTTTGGTTATTTTAACTTCAGTTCGGCTTAGTTCAGTTCTTGAATTTTTTTGAACAACCCTAAATATGTGTTGAACAACCCTAAATATGTGTGAACACAACTCATTTATCTATAGATGTGAATGATACAAATGTGTCAATCAAGTGAGAGCAATTGTTTACGCATTAGTGACAAGCACTCTTTTGCTTAGTACTTTATATAACCCAAACTGCTCCTCGAAATCAACATGCACGATCATTTTAGAGATACCTTTGTTGTTAGCTATTTTTAGACTTTTGAATACTCCCTACAACTCTTCAATATATGACATTGTTTGACAAATATCTATAGTGAAACCATGAACCATTTCGAGTGATTTCTTGTTGAGAATAACAAGTATGAGTTGGAAACTTAGAAAAATAAAATGAGGGGAAGTCTCACTTTGAATAGAAAAGTGGAAACTTGAGATTTATAAGTGAGAGAATCCACACACATATAACCTTAATATTTTGAGTGAATATGTGGTGTGTCTGGCAGAAAGGTGTATTGCTCATAAAAGAAAAAGCCTCAACGTAAATGCTCTCTCAGAGTCTTGTTCAAGTGAAGGACCGACTCATTTGTATCGAAAGAACTCTCCACATGATGGTGGGTAAGGCATGTCCCGTTAAAGAGTGTCAACGAAGGAACAAATGCATGTGGATGAAAGAGCCTCCTCTTAAGGAGGAGCATTGTGAATAGACTCATACTTGATGGAGAGTGTTGAGAATAACAAGTGTGAGTTGGAAACTTTGAGAAACAAAGTGAGGAAAAATCTCACATTGATTAGAAAAATGGAGACTTAAGCATTTATAAGTAAGATAACTCTCACACCTATTACTAGAGCTGTCAAAATGGGCCAAAACCCATGGGCCGGCCCATTTGGCCTGAAAAAAATTAGGGCATGGGCCTGATTTTTTGAGCCCATTTGCTTTCGGGCCTTTTTTAGCCCGACCCGAAAAAGCCCTAAAAATATGGGCCAGCCTATATGGGTTACGGGTAGCTCGCCAACCCGATTTTTTTATAAATATAATTATAAATTCTAACCCATAAAAAAGCTAAACAAAAGAAAAAAAATTAATTGGGCCAAGATTCCCTGCCCAAGTTAATATAAGCTTCAACCCAATTAGATAACTCAATGATCAGCCCGCGGCCTACTACTATCACAGGTATTACACTCAATCAAAACCTAATAAGCTAATTTCACTATCGTTCACCACTATCGTGACTCGTGAGAGGAAGCGGGTGTCAGCTTTTCACAATCGGAAGAAGCGGCTGATGATCTCTCTTTGTCTGGTGGTTTTGTTCTAGCTTCGAATCAAAGCCTACCACCTCTCTCTCATTAGCAATCTATGAAGCCTATCACCTCTCTCTCATTAGCAATCTATGAAGCCTATCACCTCTTTCTCATACGCGTTTTGTGAAGCCAAGTAGCCAACTCCTCTCTCTCTCTCTCTTGTTCCAGGTTAATGAAAGTGATTGTGAACTTCAATGTCGTGAGTCTGCTGTAACTGATTATGAAACTGATTTTGTGAATATGGAAGAAATGTTAGTGAACTGTGATCGTGATTCTGTTGCTTGCAACTAATTATGAAATGTTACAACTGATTGTGAACTGTGAATATGGATTATGTTAGTGAAATGATAGTGATACGCTGCTATATGCTGTTAGTGAATATGTTATGTTAGTGAAATGAAATGATAGTGATACGCTGTTAATTGTAATGTTAGTGAATATGTTATGTTAGTGAAATGAAATGTTAGTGAATATGTTATGTTATGTTAATGAAATGTTATGTTATGTTATGATAGTGATACACTGTTAATTGTTATGTTAGTGAAATGAAATGTTAGTGATTTATAGTGAAAACTCTGTTATATGTTGTTAGTGATTTAATAATGTTAGTGAAAATAGTTTGTGTTGATTTGAATCTGTTTCTTGCTGTTGTTATAGTGTTAATTTGAATGTTGTTAGACATGTTTTTGTATTGATCTGAAACTGATGCTTGTTGTTGTTATTGTGTTGATTTACATGTGGGGTTATAGTTTGTGTCTACTATAATTATGGAAATTAATAGTGATAGTGAGGTTAATGCTAGGCAAGTTAAGGCAACTCCACCTGTACCATTATTTTCTCCGTCTAATGTAATTGATCTTGATGACACTGAGATTAACCAAGAAGATTCTTCCGAGCCAACTACCAAAAAAACAAAAGGCCCTTACGTCTGAAGTGTGAAAACATTTTTTAAAGGTTGGGGTTGTGGATGGTAAAGAGAAATGTAAATGTAAGGGTTGTGGAAGATTCTTGAGTTGTGCTGCTACTAATGGAACTTCTCATTTGACTCGTCATGTTAACAGTTGTAGGCTTATTCCAAAATTTCATGATGTGGGTGATATGATACTTGATGTCGAAGAAAGATTGAGAAAGAAAAAGTTTGATCCTAAGGTTAATCGTGATATCTTGGTTGAAATGATAATTACACACAATCTACCTTTTAACTTTGTTGAGTATAGTGTTTTTAGGAAATATAAAAAATGGTTGAATGATGATTGTACCTTTGTTACTAGAAATACTGTTTCATGCGATGTTATGAAATGTTATGAGGAAGAGAAACAAAAGCTTAAGTTACAGTTGACTCAAATTAAGGGAGAGTTTGTTTGACTTCTGATTTTTGGACTGCATGCACTAATGAGGGTTATATTTCTTTAACTGCTCATTATATTGATGGGAATTGGAAGTTGCAAAATAAGATTTTAGCATTTGCTCACATGACACCTCCAAATACCGGTCGAGAATTAGCCTTGAAGGTGTTGGAAATGTTAAGTGATTGGGGTATAGAAAAGAAAGTTTTTTTTCCATCACTTTGGACAATGCCTCTGCAAATAATAGCATGAAAATATTCTTGAAAGAACACTTAGAATTATCAAATAGCTTGTTATTTAAGGGAAAGTTCTTTCATATTCGTTGTTGTGCGCATATTTTGAATCTCATTGTTCAAGATGGATTGAAGGTAGTTGGTGATGCATTGCATAAAATTAGACAAAGTGTGGCTTAAGTAAAAGTAACCGAAAGTAGAACACTACAATTTCATGAATTTGTTAGTAATGTTGGTGAGATCGATACTACAATTGGAGTAAGATCCGATTGTGTTACTAGATGGAACTCCACTTTTATAATGCTCAAGAGTGCGATCAATTATCGTCGTGCCTTTTATAGCTTGAGTTTGCGAGATTCAAATTTCAAGTTTTGTCCTTCAAGTGAAAAGTGGGCAAGATCCGAAATAATGTGTGATCTTTTGAAGCCATTCTACAACATTACTAACTTGATATCTAGATCTTCTTATCCTACTTCTAATTTGTACTTTGGGGAAATATGGAAGATTGAGTGTCTTTTGAATTCCTATTTGATAAGTAAAGATTCTTTGATTCAAGACATGGCTAAAAATATGAGGGAAAAGTTTGACAAGTATTGGAGTGAGTATAATATTATCTTGGCTTTTGGTGCTATTATTGATCCAACAAAAAAAATTCAACTTTTTGAATTTTGCATATACAAAAATTGATGAGAACACTAGTGAAGTCAAGTGCAAAAATATTAAGGGTGAGTTGTATGAGCTTTACGCGGAATATGTCAAACACGGGAATTCTCCTAATCCTAACTTTTCACAAGTTCTACCTATTTTTGGAGGAGTAAAGGATTCTTTGGCATCCTCGTTATATATTTGTGAAGTAAGTGTAAACTATTATTGCTATTTCTTTTAATTGGGTTAATTTTATAATTTAAATTTTTATCAATTTATATGTTTAATTTGTAGGAATTTGAAGAGCATGATAGTCAAGCAAGTAACAATACTGGAAAATCTGAACTTGATGCTTATTTAGATTAACAAAGGTTGCCTCCATCAGTTGGTTTTGATATCTTAGCTTATTGGCGAGAAAACAGTCGTAGATCTCCTAATCTTGCAAGAATGGCTTGTGATATATTGAACATTCCAATAACTACAGTGGCTTCCGAATCTTTTTTTAGTATTGGCTCTCGAGTTTTAAACAAGTATAGAAGTTCAATGAAAGAGGAATCCGTTCAAGCTCTCATGTGCACACGGAGTTGGTTACATGGTTTTGAAGGTAAACTTGTTAACCTTGCCTTTATATTGAATAATATTTGAGATTAATATATGTTAGAAATTAATATTTGAAAGAGACAACCATGTTAGAAATTAATATTTGAGGTTAAGAACAAGAATATGTCTACTTATAACCGGTTAAGAGCTATCTGTAGCAATTCAAATAGGAAATTCTTTATTTTTTTCAAAGAGTATCACAGGTAGTTTATTTTAGATTCTATTTTACATCGTGATTTACTACTTTGTTACTCTGAAACAATTATATTATTATGATTATGATGATAATAACAACATAAAAGGAAATTAGGAAATTTTAAGAGAAGAAGAAACTAAGAATGAGACAAAGGCTGCTCAGTCTCTTTGTTGTTAATATCGACGCAGTGACAGTTTTTTTGTTTACAATTGCAATGCGTCAGGGGGTGTTGTTATTGGGCAACTTACATTTTTCCATATACCTAGTCTTGGATGTGGATACATGTTTATACAAATATGTAATTATTGACACTAACTAACAGCCATGTTTAAACATGTTTATATTTGAAAGAGACATGTCTATACAACATGTCATAATCAATAACTAACAAATTCTTATTCTTTTTGTTTTAACGAATTCTTTTATTGTTTTGTAGAATTTGATAATGACATTAATGTTAATCAAGATGTTGGATTTGGAAGTGGGCAAGCATCCAACACATTTGAACATTCAAATATCATCGAATAAAGCTCAAGTGACATTGCGAGTCGAGTTAAAATTTGAACAAAGTTATTTTGTGTTATCATGAATATGTTATGTTACCATGAATATTTTGTTATCTTGAATATTTTGTTATCTTGAATATTTGAAACTTAAAACTTGTTGGAACAAGTTATTTAATTTTGTGTGTTACATTACATACATTGGATAATTTGTGATGTATTTTGGATAATGTTTGAATTAAGTCATTGTGTTGTTTTATATTTTAATTTTTACATTGCATTGCATGGTTACTTACAAAAGGAAGAATAATTTTTTTTAATAAATGGACCCGTTTAGGGACGAGCTCGTTTTAGGGTCGGGTAGTCCGCAGCCCAGACAGGGCTGGGCCTGGGTAGGAAAACAAGAGCCCATTTAAATATGGGTATTTTGGGTCCGGCCCTGAAAAGCCCGAGGTCCGCATGGGCCGGCCTATTTAGGGTCGGGTATCCCATATTGACAGCTCTACCTATTACCTTATGGTTTTTGGTGAGTATGTGGTGTGTCTCTCACAAAGTGTGTTGCTCTGATCCCCAAATTGATGATCAACACTTATAATACTCATCTCATATGATCCTCCACTTTTAGCTTGATTGTTATTCCTCTTAGAAGCATTATGTGTTATGTAAATTAATTTCGTTCATACTATGCAATTCATTAAAAAACGATCATCCTTGTATGAATATTAGAATATATGATTCTCACAAAAATAAAGGTTTTAAAGTGTGTGCCTTGTTCCATAATGATGATTAAAGGTTGTAAACCCTCTTAGACTCAATATATCCCTTTCCTATTCGTAATTACTCTCAACTTTTTTCTTGATGGTTATTTGGTAGAAAAATTATTATGGAAAAAAAGCTTTTGTGCAATAATGTGTTATGACTTCTATCAAGTCACCACTACTTATATATGTTGTTCATACTCCTACACAATAACACATTTTCACTTTATTTGAATAACACATTTTCATATTATTTAAATAACACATTTTCATATTATTTTAAAGGGTTAAATATATTAAGTCCCCCTGCCAATATAGCGAGTTTTGATTTAGGCCCCCTGAAGTTTTTTTTTATTAAAGGCCCCTTATAATTTATAAATCCTGGATTTACCTAACCCTTTTACCACATTTACTGACTAGGCTTTGAAGTATTGGCCACGGTGGCAATTGTTTCCTGACTGGGACAAACCAAATTTCAACAAGTCAAATCCTCTTTATTTTCACTCTCACGTGTGAATTTCCAACACCAAGAACTCATCACCTTACTCCATTCTTCAACCTTCATCGTTCTACTTTCAAAACTTCATCAATTATAAACCAAAGTTCACAACCATAACAATTTCACAGTACCCCATCCCTTTCATTATAAGAACACCATTGTAAAGTCACTCAAATCATAACATAGAAAATCAAAGCTTGTCATCACATGAACATCAAACAACACAAAACCATCACAATACCACTTCTCATACACAACCCCATAAACATACATCATTAAACGACATTGTTACCATAATCTGGAAAATTAAAAACAAGATTGAAGCAACAACAATAAACAAACATTCTATGTTTTTTTCTTTCTTTCTTCATGCTATGATGTTTCAGGTAACACGGGAATTCAAGAAAACTGGACATAATTCAAAATTGAAGAGGAAGAGAAAAGAAGCATTGAAGCCGGGTCACCATCCACGCGGAAACCACCTGGATCCCGTTTCCGATCGAAGCCCAGAATCGGCGACGAAGAACCGAACGCACATCCTCTGATTCGCACGCAGTTCGACCGCCTAGCTGTTACCTCCGCCGGACAAACAACCTATGCGCATAAATTTTCCAGAGCTGCAAAAATTTTCTAGAAATGAAGAAAATTAAGGGACACACGAACCCTAGATTCATATATTGAATAAATTGTCCCAGTCAGCAAACAATTGCCACCGTGGCCAATACTTCAAAGCCCAGACAGCAAATATGGTAAAAGGGTTAGGTAAATCTATGATTTATAAATTATAAGGGGTCTTTAATAAAAAAAGAAATTCAGGGGGCCTAAATCAAAACTCACTATATTGGCAGGGGGCTTAATATATTTAACCCTATTTTAAATAATACCCCTTCATTTTATTTAAATGTTACGTCTTCATATCATGTCATTTGAATAACATTCTTTCACATGAGTCATTTTGAATATTTATTAAAATATTTTTACATTCTCTCACTTGACTCATGTGACTTAACAATATATCAATTATTATGGGCATTAATAAACCTTACATGCCTTGGTCTCATCATTTACCATAATTAAGAATATAAGCGAATAAGAGTCATGACGACCATATATCATTTAATCGACATACCAACACCAATAATACGAGAAATAAAGAGGTGTATTGGGAGAGATCTCATGTTGAATTCTCATCTCTTTACAAAATATTCAAATTTCTTAAATGTGTACTCACCACCTCCATCGTTTCTAAGAATCTTAAATTGTATTTTTTTCAATCACATTAAATATCTTTAATAAATTGGTTGACTCAACACAGTTTTGTTTATAAAAAAATCATAAATTTATTTAACAAATGATTTAGGTGTATTGTATTGTTCAATAGATTCCAAAATCCTGCAAAGATCGTTGCAAGAATAGATTGCAACAATTGTGATATACTATAGATTTAGAACATTATTTTTAGTTTGATTTGTCTAGGCATGTATACATACACACATAAAAAAATTAGTTATATATCTATTACATCATTCCCTTCGTCATGCTTTAGAATTACTACTAGTTATCTCTCTAAGCAAGCAATGGATTTATTAGATGGTATGACCCATGCACCAAATCTGGTGTGCATGATTTGATTTAATTTCTTTACTTTATCTAAAAAGATAAGGTTGGTCTACAATCACAATTAGCAATTACTCGTAGCTTAGTGTAACAACAACAATCACTAATCACTACTCACTACTCACGTTGACCCAATTTTCTATAATCATATTCATTTCATTTTATTCTACCTATTAATTAATCAATAATAAAGTATCCTTATTTTGGAATATCTGTCGGCCAATATGGCAAAGTCCACCAAAATCAAATTATATTTATATAAGCTATAGGGATATTTTATTAGGGGCTTGTTATTAACCTTTGTCTAGGTTCTCATTGTTTAGTTACTAAAATCAGACACCTAATATACCTATCCTTTTTTATCTTGTTTATTTAATTTTGGGATTCTTATCAACTAACATTAGAGAGGAGACATTAAAAGCTGCAAAATCCATGTTTATTACATGTGCCACGTATTTTTATGAGAAACTAGATAATAAACCCGTGCGTGGAATGGATTTGGTTAGAATGGATTTGTTTAATTTTTTACAATTTTATTTTGTATTAGTGGTGGTTGTACATGATTTCAATTTTTTTAAATGAATTGGTAATTTTGGTACGAATGATTATAAAAATTTATTTTATTGTTAAAATAAAAATTATGTTTATCTTAAAATTTCCGTCCCACCTATTAAAATAGTTGTTGGCATATTAATATGAATTTAGAATAATTAAATTAAATTTTATTATTTGCTTAGTTTATCTTTTATTTTTAATAATTAAAATAATATTATTTTACAGATCACTAACACCACAATACTTTATTTATTTCACGAGTCACTATCACCACAATTTTTAATTTATAGTTATTAGTAATATTTTAAAATATTTATAATTAGGGCCGTCCCGAACAATTTGGAGGCCCTGATCTATTTAAAAATTAGGCCCTTAATAAATGAAAACACATTAAATTAAAAAAAATATTTCCATTTATATTGTAAATAAAATTAAATATATGAAGACAAAATTATATAGAAATATTCTTTAAAATTTTGACTTATCAAAGTTTAGTTTTTTTAAAAAAATTCTACTCAATTATAGATTTATAGAAAAGTTCATACCCTTTAATAAAAAGAAATGATTCTTTGAACCGTTTCTACAATATTAATAATGAAGTGTTTTATTTAATAAATAAAAAATGTGAAATCACAAATTTTCAAAGTCTCACAACTACTATGTTAAATTTATTAAAATGTCGATTAACAATAGTAGAGAAATATAAATATTTTCAAATTTACATTTTTTAAAATTTTCATACAACTATAAAAACCTTGAAATTTTAAAACTTTAGAATATAGGTTTGATTGCATGTGAACAAGAGAATGATACAGTAAAATGAAAAATTAAATTAATAGAAAAATTGGTAAAAAAAAATAAAATAAATTTAAAAAATCTTAATAAATAGTAATAAAGAAAACAATTGATTAAAATATCAAAAAGGTATTCATGTGGAAACCATGTTGATTAAAATTCATAATATATAATAATAAAGGAAATAATTGATCTATAGAGTGATCCAGTGAAATAAAAATTTAAATTATTAGAATAATTCATCAAAAAATTCGCAAAAAGGTTTATGGATGAAAAAACTAGTTACAACCACTCGGCCATACAACACATATGTATATAATTTGAACCATTATTATATAATACTTAGTGTTATATTTATATTAGGCTAAATTTGAGACCCTTAAAAGTCGGAGGCCCATTGCGGTATCACTTCTCGCACACCCACAGGGCCGACTCTGTTTATAGTGATTAAACATATCAGATTTATCATATTCGTGATTTACTACATATTTATTTTTAAATATTTATAGTTATTAATGTTTTTATAATAACAATTATATATTATATATTAGTATAGTAACAATCAAGTTTATCGAATAATCTAATCTATGAATGAACTTACATGTGCGGACGCACGAGTCTTCTACTAGTTTATATAATAGATGTTCTCAATTATATTTACTTCAATAATAAACTCAATCACATCTTATCAACAAAAACATATAATATATTTTATATGAAAATATAATAATTGAATATGAGATTTAATTATAAGATAAACTTACCTACAAATAATTTATTTTTAAAATGACTTGTGTAATTCTTTAGAACACACAAATTTAAAAAAACATAGAGAAAAAACAAAAAACTTGTTAAAATTGTATCAATAGCAGACATGATAAAAAAATCCTAGAAATGGCGAGTTTGTGAAATGGATAGCAAAGATATCGAATAAATAATAAATATGAGATTAAGAATGATTATATAAGTGTGGAGGAATGCAAAGAGACATGAGTCATGACATTTTATGAGTGTTTTACTATACTATACTATCATTAACTAGTAAAGGACTCGTGCGTTCACACGGGTGTCGCAATGTAGTTAAAAAATTATGAATAAATATAATATAGGGATCTATTCTACTTTACTATAAATAATAAAAAATATAATATATATATATATATATATATATATATATATATATATATATATATATATATATATATATATATATATAATGTATATATAAAATATTCAAAAATATATAGACAAGATATTCAATTAAGAAGCTTTGTCTCGTTGAAAATATATATTTTAATAGAAAAAAATGTATATTTTAGATGAAAAAATAAAGGAAATAAGTAAGTAGTCATCTACTCGTGCGTTTGCACAAATCGCACATTGTCGTTATAAATATCAAATAAATATAACATAATGATAGTTAAAAAATATAACATGAAAAATATTACTATGTTATAAAATAAAAATATTGTAAGATTTTTTTGTGTATATCATGAAAATCATTTATTATGTAATTTTATGTTTTATATTTATTAAATACGAATATTTGAGTCAAATTTTTGTATGTACGTATTATAAATATTAGTCTTGATAATTATTTAATTTTTAATCTTTAATATAAAAAATATAAAATAATTAATTTATTACCAGAAATTTAAAATTTAATATATTTGTATGTAATTAGATTTGTATATTTTTCTTCGTGTGCGTTTTGAATTTGCATCCATTATACAATAACTGTAAACATTATTTAAATTATTTTTTAATGAGATTTAATTTTTTTTTATGCGCTTATAAAGTGAGAGGAAAACTAAGAATAACAAATAATTATCCTGTTAAGTAAAAAAAATTATAATTTTTTTTTAAGTAATGATCTAATTTTATACCGTCCATCTATGTTTACAAGAATTAACATGTTAGCTAAATTTATTCTTTGAAATCCATTTGCTATGTAATGGTCAACAGAATGAACGTTATAAGGAAAAAGAGAATAAAATGATATATTTTAACTTATCTTTATAATTCAAATCACTCAAAAATTAATATATTATCATTCCATTCTCTTTTATAAGTAAGAGAAATTACAATTGTTCATTAATATAAACAAATTTGACTACATATATTATTTGTAATATTATTTTACCTATATTACTCTCCATTAATTTATTGATTATATTTTCAATGACATCTCATTTAATTATATCTTTCTATGTTTAAGAGTGGAGAAAGTCACTTCAATGTTGTATACGTCCTAGGGGAATGGGGCCAAGTATTGTTTCCAACAAGAAGAATTGAACTCGGTATTTTTCGAACTTTCGTCCTTAGCAGAAGCTCGTTTACCACTCGAGTCTAAGGCTTTGTTTGGATTGATGGAATCGGATGGAGCGGAGCGGAATGGAATGGAATAAAATGATATTCCATTGTTTGGATAATTTAAAAACGGATGGAGTGGAGCGGAAATGAGTGGTATGGATTGCATTCCATTCTATCACTTACCACCATATTTCTTCCCCTCCGATTTGGGCGGAATGAACATTTTGTCTTATTCCGTTCTAAAATTTCCAAACAATGGAATGGTATCTTCGTTCCGCTCCGTTCCATTCCGCTCCATCCCACTCCGTTCCGCTCCATTCCGCTCCGTTCATTTCGTGATATCCAAACATAGCCTAATTGTTGAGTTATTTTTAAGTGTAACTTTGATTTGCATATTTTCAACACCAAATTAAAATTTAACATTAAATATTAAATAGCAATATTTAAAGGAAATAATAATTCTTTAAAGTAATTTAAATGCAATTCCACGAACTTCACAATATCTACTCTATTTTTTGAATCATATAATTGACCGTTAAATCGATAATATTAGAATATATATGATAAATAACATGTTTTAAGATTTAACAATAAAGATTTTCTAAATTAAATCATAGAGAAAATGTAGGATTTAAGTATGGGGGAGGGGGGAGATTTACCATTGTCTACTTTAGATTTACTTGTTTCTAGTTTAGAATTTCCTACTTTCTAATTAGGACTTTATACTTATTTTATAGTTCAATTATTGTTGGTTTATGTTGAGTCATTTACATGTGTTGTCGAGTTATTTACGCGTGTAATTTCTACTTACCCATGTTTTGAACCAATTAATTAATTTTTTTTTGAAAAGCTTATGATTGGTATCAAGCTAAGAAAGTATATCGAATCTAAAGGAGGAAAAACTAAGGTTAAGGACATCAAAAAATTTGTAACAAAATCGGCATTGTCCCAACCCCTAAAACCTCATAAATTGGATATTGATTTAAATCCGCTTTGTATCATAGTCTCCGAGTCCTTTTTGAAGTAATCCCTTGTAGTTTATTTATATAGCCAGTCATACTTTTTATTCACACACTAAGTTTGTTTAGCCGAGGAAAAATTAAAAAGTTGAAAATAATGAAAAAAGATGGAAAAAATTTGAAAAAGGGCAGTAAAAGGGAACTGCACATATTAAGCTGGGTAATCCTCACGCGATTATTCAATCCAACGGTGGTTGATCCCCAATGTCCAGTAAATAAATAAATAATAAGAAGAACAACATGTTTAATGTATGCTTATGATCTAAAGTTAGTTTGCAAGCATGAATGAATAAAGAAACAATAACTCCTCGATTTTTCCTTATGTGTGTTCAATGATTATCTATATGTTCATTGCCTTAATATGATTGTCCCAAATGAAAGGAGATGAAAAAATTGGATAATGAGACTTAGATACAAATTCATGGTTTGAATTGGTATTTTAGGAAGAGCCTTTAACGCGTAATTTACGGTTCGTGTTCCTAGAATACTATTGGTGTTAATTTGAGTACCAAAAGAATTAGCCTTTAGACGATCCAAATTTGGGATCACGTATGAGTACCAACGCTAATATTTTTCATGAGTCTTTTCCATACTACTACGGAAAACACATATAATGACGGTTGCGAAACACATAAAATGATGGTAGCATGTTTGTTGTTAGGTAGCGTGTGATTGTATGTATGTTGGTTACCACAACGAGCATGTGACCGTTGTTATAAATTAGATAACGTGTTATTTATAACTACGGTTTTTACAAACAACTGTTGTGAAATAATTTAAAAGTCTTGGGTTCGACTCCTACAACGCCAGCTTTAGGTTTTATTATTCTACTTATAATAACAGTTGAATTAACAACCATTGTGATATTATTTTTGAATAATTCTCAATCGTATCATACCAAACAACCTACAATGTACATATCATTACATCAACCTACAATGTATCCACTAGGAACCAAACAACCTATAATGTACATATCATTACATCAAATTAAGCGTAAGAAGGAGTGGAAGGAATATCAAAGAAATTTGAAAAGATAGAGAGATGTAATCATTCAACAACTTAAGGTAGCTAGTCATCCAGAAGATCTTTCCAACTTCCAAGAGAAGAAAACATGGAGAATTAAAGAAGTAATAATTAAAAGGAAACTTGACATGCGTGAAATCTTTTGAATTTTAGACTTTCAAAGATCAGAGAAGAGGAAGAATCAGAAGAACAAATATAAAAGAGAAAAACTTCTTTGAACCAAAAAACAAAAATAACTTCATCCAAAGAAATCAGAGAAGAGGAAGAATCAAAATGAGTACTTCTACTAAAGCTTTCAACAATGATGAGAGAACAACGGTTGTTATAGCTGTAGAGGTCCAAGTCATTGAAAATGGACCTGCTACCAAACCTTTAAGACCCAGGAGAGCTCTCAAGAAGAGAAGATCAAGAAGAAGAAGAAGAAGAAAAAGAAGAAGAAGGGTGAAAAAGCCAGTCATCATCGATTCTGATGATGACGACGAAGTGGATTTTACTTGGTCAACTTTCTCGCAGCCAAAGGATATAGATAAAGTTAATAAAAAAATGACCTTTTTGTAAGTTTATTTTATGAAAGTTTTATTCTATGGTTTCTTATTTGTAAACTTAAGGTTGGATCTAATATAGGGCTTTCTTATATGATTAATCTATGGTTTCAAGTAATTCAAGAACTAATTTCTTATACACACTAATCTATCATCTTTTATCCTATGCTACTAAATCTGAATAAAACCAAAACACAGTTGCAACAAAACGAAAATAAAGGAAATGCTTCATACACAAAATCTAAAACATAAACAATATAGATTCATAAGAACATAAACATTCCCAATACCTTATTCTCTTGGCATGTCTTGTCTCTTGGTGTCTATTGCCATTTACTTGCTTTAACAACACTAAAACCTAAAATAACCCAATAATAACAAAGTTAATGTCAAAAAATTTGAAAGAAATGAACATAGAGAAGAACAACCCAATGCACATCACAATGTCATTATGTCATTATGTTAAAAAGAAACCCTAGCGAAGAACTTTCAGAAAGCAATACCATTACCACAACAAGAGAGAACAAGAAATAAACAACAAACACATAATGATAACGTATCATAAGTCGAAGAGGATAAAGATTTTGCAATCATCGTCGTCTCGTTTTCTAGGGCACCCTTGTGTGTTCTGAACGAAATAAATTATCAGTTATGTTTTTATTAAGTAAAAAGTATTTCACAATGGTTGCAAGAAACAACCGTAGTGAAATATGGAACACTTAACCACAGTTTAATGAAACAACGTTGTTGTTATACTTTCAATTTTTAAATTAAAAAATATGTTAGGGGTCACGCACTTATTTTTATTGAAAAAATGGAAAAATTTTGATCTTGAGATTCAAAGCCAGTCACTCGATTTATATGACCACAGTTGGGTTTAAGAATCATGATGAAATTTTTCTTAATTAAATAAAATAAATTAATGCGCGTAAAAAACGATATATTACCACGGTGAATAAATGCCCGTTGTAATATATCTTAACCGAAGGTATGTTTTTTAGTGGTTCTATTTATGTGTTGATGCATTTATATCATTATGCAAGCTAAGTTGCTTGACGAAAAACAACGGTTCAAGTGTAGGGGAGTTTGATCACGCATATTTTATCATTTTATTTTTGTGGTTTCATAGTATTTTAGTCGCATGATACTGAAAATTTTGAAATTTTCATTGTATTCGTGTATATGGCATCGCATATGGAAAGAATTGGATAAAAATTGAAGAGAAAGAAATAAATAGGATCCATAAAGGGTGGCATGACGCCAGTCGTGCCCAAGAATCAGGCTGTTATGGCCCTAGTGTAAAAAAAGATTTCAAGTTGAAGAACCCGTAATGGGAAGGCCGTCATTGCACATGACGCCCGCCATTGGCTCAAAATACTTATTTTGAAATCATGATGCCCAACATGACGTCTTGTTCAAGAATTTCCTGCATTTTCTCAAACCATTTCGGTCCACTTCTCCATAATTTACCCAAGAGTTTATATGATTTCTTGGGAATTTGGAGTGCTAAAATCACTATAAATAGGGTTGTAGCTCAATGTAAAAGCATCCAAGATTTATTTTGCACTAAATTTACATTAAAATTTTGTTTTTAGTTTTATGCAAGTTTCAAGTATTTTTTTTCTGTTGCAATTTCATTATGTATTGTTGTATTCTTGGATCGAAGTATCCCTCTGAAACACATTTAATTTCATAAGCAATTACAATTACTTCTAGGTTCAATCTTTTTCTGTTTTTTATTATGAATTTATTGTATGCATGCTTTGTTTCTCCATTTACCACGTCTAAGAAGTTTACTTTAAGTGTGAAACATGAGGACTGTAATACCATCAGAACTCTTGATAATTTCATAAATATTTAATCTTAACGAGAATTCAAATGTTGTTTTGTTATTTATGTTTTGAAAAGAAAATTATTGCTACGGAAGTAGGAGCGCCGAGATACCGTTTACGCGTCGAAAGGGAAAAAATAGTATCCGGCCTTGGAATTCAAACTTTTGATTTTGAGATAGTGAAAGCGTCTCTAAATTAACTAAGAAATTATTTTCCGCTTGTAGAAGAATTTAAAATTTAAAATTTATACTGCGAAAGCCAATACTTGTGGGTTTCAGGTCCAGTGACACGCCGACGAAAGTGGGCGTTACCACTAGTAGGGCTGGCAATGAACCAAACCAACTCGAAAATAGTTCGGAACTCGGTTCGACAATTAAATCATTGAACTATATTCATGAACCAAATGAGCCGAATATGAGCTTAAAACTAAGTTCGTTAACTAAATGAGCCGAACTTGAACTATACATAGTTCGACTCGTTAGGTTCATGAGTCAACTCGATTATATATGAGATGAATTATATTGTCTTTAAGAGTAAGTTTAAATATTTTCTCCAAATCTTAACCCTAACTTTTTTTTAATCTAATGTTTTAATTGATAATTTATATTCTCAAGAGAGCAAATTATTTCTAAAAAAAATTATACAAATAGAATCAACATCGTATAAATTTCAATCTTATAAATTTTATTTTATTTTTTTATTTTTTTATTTTAAAAAATATTAATTTAAAATGTCAAATATATATATATATATATATATATATATATATAAAGTTCGTGATGAGCTCGAACTCGAACTCAAACTCGGCCAATTCTTAACGAGTTGAGTTTGAGCTGAAATAAAAGTTCGTGATGAACTCGAACTCGAACTCGGCCAATTCTTAACGAGTCAAACTGAGCTGAGGCGAGTTCGACTCGACTCGACTCATTTCCAGCCCTAACCACTAGTTTAGTATTTTCTACAGAAAACATAATTCTCATGATGATTAGGTGTTGCGATTTGTATGAGAAAAATTGGTATATAGGAGTCATTGATTCGGTCTCTTATTTTAATATTGAATTAAATTTTCTATTTATCCTTTTTTTCACCAAAAGCTAGTTTTCGCGTAGTCTTAGATACACATAGAAGCAATAGATAACGGTAATTGTTACTTGGTCTATGTGGATAAGATAACTTTTTATACTACTCAATACAGTCGTATACTTGAGACCTATCAAGAACCTAATTATACTATGAAACTACCTTGAATCCACTGATATCTCCAAATGAACTTCGTGACACCCCTGTTAATAAGGTAGTAAAGGTTAGGCTTGCTAAGCACACCGCTTAGGCACTCTTAGCATGCCTACTTATTTTAGGTTAAGTAATGTCAATTCACCTACCACTAGTCTTAATTCTTATGCTTGCAAAGCACACCTCCCAAGCTCTCTTGGCCACCAAACACTTCCATCACCTTGAAATAATTTAACTAAGAAGTCATGGACCGCCGCACCTTAGAAATGTCGCACCTTTGCTCTCTAAACGTGCATATATTCTTAGCTTAGCTGGCATTGTTTTGTTATGAAGTACTTTGGATTGGTCTCTCGTGTTTTTTGATTATCTCTTGATTATTTTTGTCTGTGTTAAACAATGCACAGTTAAAATGTATAAACAGAGGTTTTATCACTTTTCAATGACAAATTAGGGGGTTTTCATTTGATTACTTGTGAAAGAAGTTAATAAGTGCTAACATATTTATCGTATTTTTGACACTTATAATGCACTCATCATATTGATTGCAGATCCTTTAATCTTCATCCGATGGGGAAACATTCCCCAGTCAGCTGTAAGACCCCTGTTAGTCGAAGCTAGATCAAATACATCTTCACGAACAAAAGAGAAAGCAGACCCTAATATCTCTAGATCCACTAAATCCTCTATAATATCCTTGTCGACATTCTTGGTCGAATTTGACATTATCACTATAATTAAAATATGTTCTGAAAGAATGAAGGTACAATGTAGCAAGGGAGCAAGCTTAATCACCCATTATATCATAAACCCTAAAAAAGTTAAAAGACAGCAGGAAGAGAATGTTGAACTTTGGAACTCATAAAAAAGAATATGAAATGTCAAAGCCAACAAACAAAGTCGTCTAAACTAGGTCTGACACTTGAATAATGAAATTTCATTCCTCAGGGAACAAATAGTGCACGAGATATCCTCCCATCTGGTTTGACAATTTAAACTAAAGCTACCATAATTAACTAGAACAAGATGATGGAGCAAAAACGATATAAATAACACAAAGAATTGGTAACCCAGTTCGGTGAAACCACACCTATGTCTATAGGGTTTAGTCCATAATCCAAGAAAGGAAATTCACTATTAGTATCTTAGTATAATCAGTCTTACAAGCAACAAAAAACTTTATGCTATCATATGCAATTCCTAACACTACCCAATTACTTTCTATTTAGAGCCTCCCCTAGAACATGAGAACCTACTCACTTTCTTCTAATCACACAACTCGTGATAGGTGATAAACAATTACTAAACCCTAGTGATCAACATCTATCACAATTATGAGTAATGTCGAATCTTACAACTCAACTAGACAAACCTACTATGCTAAGTTACTAAAACATAATGGTGTACACACAAATAACAAGGACTCTTTTGAATCCTAAACTCTATAGATCTTCAATGTATGATCTGTGTCTTCCAAGTTAGACAAGAGCTCCTTATATAGCATAATTCTTCGTGACTTTTCTTCATGGATATTTGATTTGATTTTGTCCATAGTTTATCCAGATTCTGTTGGATATTATTTGTTCCTTAAATATCTCCAACAAGATATGATTTATTTCAATTTAAATTCAAATTTAAAACTACTACGGAAAAGGCATTTAACAACAGTTGGGAAAGATATATGATCACGTAGGACCAAGCGTTGTTATGTAGCGTGTGGTAATATATGCGGCACTTTCAATCATGGTCCAGTGGTTGTCGTAGTAAATAGGAAAGTGCGTGCTCTTTAACAACGGTTATTCCTAATAACCGTTGTAATATTATATGTGAGTAAATGTCAAACGTATCATACCATAATCAACACTACGCCGTTTTTGAATTATTATCAAAATTTATATTATAAGTACACAATAATGCTGAGAATTCAAATGTTGTTGTATAAGATGTTGTGGTGAAAAACCAGCCCGGGCCTCAAGGTGTTGTGGGGGCAAAACCAGCATCAGATTCAAGATGTTGCTGAAGAGGGTGCCGTGTTTAGACTAATGAGAGTTCTCAGGGTGAGGAGAATAATAATAATAATGATAATAATAATAATAATAATAATAATAATAATAATAATAATAATAATAATAATAATAATAATAATAATAATAATAATAATAATAATAATAAGAAGAAGAAGAAGAAGAAGAAGAAGAAGAAGAAGAAGAAGAAGAAGGTTGAGGCAAATAATTAATTTTTCGATTTTGATGATGACGATGAGGCCGAGTATGATTGGTCTAATTTTATCTCAGCGAGAGTGTTTAGATATGATTATGGTTTTTTATTATGTAATGAAACTTTATGAAATGAAGTTTTAATCTTTCTGTTAACTGTCTTAAGGTTATCAACTTAAAATATTAACTTAAATTATAAGCTTAAACTACAAATTAGATAAATTATCAAACAGATAATTATAATTGAAAATTCAGCAGTTTGCAATGAATTTACTCATAAGAAACCGTCTTTTAGTTACATTTCTGTCAAGTTCACTGCATCTTCAACTATTACATTTTATAACAAAGTAAATATCAAACATAAAGCAGATAAGAATCAGTGTTAAATTTTCAAATTTCAAATCCTACTTCAACTATTGTATTTCATAACAAAGTAAATATTAAACATGAAGGAGATAAGAAAACACAACAACTTCAAATTTCTAGAAAATCTCTCTGACTTCAGTTTGTTCTTCAAATTCTTGTTCTTCTTTTTTGAATCTTCATACATAACCTTCAAATATCCCACAACTTCCAACTCTGACTTCATATTACTCTCATATTCATTTCCCAATTTTTCTCTCATGTCTTCATTCCATATGAACAAATTACATCTTTCATCACTCCTCTAAAATGGACATCTCCAAAAAAGCCTTCCTTTATTATGTCCCTTCTAGATCTAGATTTTATAGTGGAAGAAGACATAGTAAAACTTTTGCATGAGTTTGTCTTTAAATGCGACATTTGAAATGAAACTGAACAATAACAATGAGTATGGGTGTTCTTGTCTTCTTCCCGACGATGTCAATGGCGTTGGTGTTAGAGTTTGCTTCTTTTTTCAGTAGAAAATGGATACTTAGTGTTTAACATATATAAAGAAGCGTCAGTGTGTAACAACGAGTTTATAAAGGAGCCGTAGTGATATACCTATTATTTTTTAAGTAAATATAAATAAAATTGAATAGGCGCGCATTAACGTAAAATGTATTAACTATTTGAGGAACTTGAGAATCAAACCCGAGAAAGTTGGGTTATATCACCACGGTTAGGTAATCAACCGTAATTATAACCTTAAAATTTTTAATAACTAAAATTAAAAAAACAATTGTTAGCGCATGAGTTTATAAGTGTCACCACAGTTTTGGGGAGGACCATGGTGACTTTGGCGTTGTTGTTTACGCATTTTTTAGTAGTGAAATCTCCACTTAAATATGAATTATTCTCCATCCAGCTTTCAAATAGATCACCTAATCATATTGTTAAATCAATAACAATAAAATATTAAACAAATCTTCTCCAAAACATTCTTCAAAATGGAGCATTATGGCCTGTTGAGCAAAGGCCTAGATGTCGTATCACATGATGAGACATCGTGTCCAGCATTTGTCCCTTATGCAGTTCCATACAGCTTAAGCAAGCTACATCAATCTTGAAAACTTTCAACACTTGTCCATGTTGTTGTTTTGTAAAATACAATCAATCTAAAGGACCAATTCACAAAGAACTTCGAACAAGAATGCACCCAGAAAATAACGATAAAGGAAACATAAATACTCTCTTTTTGCAGGTCAACAACAACAGGAAAGGTAAAATGACGCTCCGAAAGTCCTTTATACCCTACTCGATCGTTGAGAATCATACGATCACCACGCACTATCAACAACTAAGATCTCAAAAATGGTTCAGAAGACACTTGAGTATTCTAAGGAAAGAAAAACATCATTAGAGTCTAGCATAGGTATCATGTCAGTCGATCCCAACGAAACATTACCCCATACAAGAAAGACATTAAATGCATTTAATTCCAAGAGTGGCAGTGTAACACCCCAATTCTACCCAACAAATATTTGGTAATTATAATGAAAATTAGAGTTATAAAAAACTTTCTTCATACTGAGATGTCACATTTCGTCATTTAAATAATTTATGGCATACAAGCCTTCACATAGATACATAGCACATAAAACCAAAATGGACAACTATAATAATTAATTCAGTTCTTAAGAATCACTTCATCAAATAATATTTAATCTTGCAGCAGAATTCACAAATTTCCAAAAATTCAGGTTAGCATCATATCATCTTCGCAACACAACTTAAAATTACAACTGAATTGTAAAACGTCATAAAATTCAGTAAAGCAAACATAAACTAAAAACGCGCGTTTGTCCCCCTGAGTGCTATGTATCAGAGCGACACTAACTCGACTCACAACGTCTAAATCTTCATCACTGCAATCACCTGCATGTTACCAGTATAAAGGTAACAGCGAAACAAATGAAAGAGTGAGATATCAAACCATATAAATAGAGTTATGATCAACAGTATATATCCAAGTTCAAGTTATAATAATCATCACTTTGTGGTATAATCGTTTCTGTCTAATTCACTTCGTTATTTCAACCAAAGCGACACACGTCACAATATCACACATAAACTCATATTCAGATCCCAACAATTCACGTAAGTTCACACATCAAATCACATAAACTCATAATCATATAAAACAAAATGTGACTCTAACAAATGCACATGCATGTGGTACCCAGGGCTTCATCCCCCATCACCAATTTCCAGTTATTAGAGGCATCAAAACAAGCATAAGCCTTCGTCACTGTTTGCCAATCCAGACCGTCACAAAATGCAATTCACGCGACTCAATGAATGCATCATCACAAACAAATCACTACAACATCGTCACGAGGCATACGCCTATATCATAAATAATTATCAATAATTAGAGGTAATTTCATTGTCACTTTAAATCTTGCACTTCGCAATTATCACAAAATAATAGCATCGCATTGTCACTAGACATAGGCCTACAACTTAATATCACCACATCACAACAGCAAGTCAACAGCAATGCATACACAACAAGCCAACAACTATAATAAATAACAACAAAAAATCGTCACGAATAATACAACGACAATTCACATATTTTCAACCATACACCACGTCACAACATCCTAAACACCACAAGACTACGATTATCGAATCATTCCCGGACACTCCTATTCTACTCTGCTAAATATTTCTGTTTGCTATTTATTTTACTCTATCACTGTTTTAACATTGAAGTGCGGTTCTGCTAATTACTTGTTCCTGTCAAAATTACTGATACTACTAGTTTACACTATCTTTATTCATTTGATTCACTGTTACAAAAATATTTCCTGCTACTAACCAAACGGCTACTGAATCCACTTTTATTAAATTAGTGAAACTAACATTGATATACTTATATTTTCATTACTACTCATATTTAATAGTTATGTCAAATAATACTACTATTTGTTATTTCTACTGTGCATCCATTTATTTATCTTCTAATTCAACCCAGTTTCATTACATTGATCCATGGCTAAGAGTATAATCCTACAAGTTACCTATTTATCTCTACTGGTTTATAGTTTAGGAGTACTAAAATTGTACTAAAAGAATATACAGAGTGCAAGTGCTACATAAAAAAATATGAACTAAGGCCCCCCATCCCTAAGCTCGTCACCCGTCCGGACAACCAAAAGCCCATGAAGGGCGCCCTCCCCTCCTTGTAGGGTTACCCGTCCCACTTCCTCTAAGTTAGGGACGTCCGTCCCTTTTACAAGGCCCCCGTCCCCACTTGTTTTCTCTATCTTCCAGACTTATATTCTTTTCGTTCTCCTAATTAAATTCACCCAGAAACATTCTAAATTTTTCCAATAATTTTCAATCCAGCATCACAGTTATCTCAACACAAACAATTCACCATTACAGTCCATTGATTCATATATCAGAATCATGTCATTCACTCAATTTCACAACAATACAGTTAAATCAATAATCCACATAACATCACTTCCACAAGAAAATTTTAACACAGTAAACAGTAAAATTATACCAAAACATAAAGATAACCTTATCACCCTAAACCCCACATACGGTCCATCATATCTCCATTTATAGAGCAAGAACCCCACCCTTACCTTGCATTAGGAGTCCGCTCTACAACTTCCGGTCGAGATTCCCAACTGCCGGCTTAAAATAATTCTTCAATTTCCTGCTTCTGAAAAAAACTCACGTATCAACACCAATACCTTGTGCCTCCATGCTTTCTTCTGTATTTCCTCTTTTCTTTCTTCTTTTCTGTCACAACATCCTAAAAACCTAACTTTTTTCATATTTCTTATTTTTCCTCATGATACATTATAATTTCACTTATCAATTGTATTAGTCACATTGGAATCATTCTTGGCACACCTCCAAATTTACTAATTCCTACACACAACCAAACCAGTTTAATTAAATAACTATTCCAATTAATAATAATATTTCTAAATATTATTTCTCCAATTAAACCGATTAATTAATCCGACTTTATACTTAACAACTCCAATCAATATATTAATCCAATTGCGCCTCTTAAAATCATACCGATAAATCTCAACTTCAACAATATCCAATAATTAAATCTTTAATTAATTTAATTAACCAATTAATTAAATTCGGGGTGTTACAGGCAACGTCCCTGTTGCACCCCAATTTTTGACCTCTGAGATCCCATCATTTTCTAAGTGTTATGATCATTATTGTTATACCCCAAAATTTGCCCGCATTTTTTTTCAAAGAGAAGTCAAAAGACTTCTGTCTAAAAATTTTTAGTTTTATACAATCTTGGATTTTTATTTCATAAATATCCTGATTTTATGAATACTCAATTTTTAGAATTTTTTATACAGTATTTTGGTTCGCTGTTAAATTTATTCTTACATAAACGCCAAATATTGTTTATCACTTCATACACTGTTTATTTGAGATTTATTTTCAGATAAATAATGCTGACGCAGTTTGTGCAGAATTAAAATTTGCAGGCGCGGAGTCCGGATTTCAGATTATGCTGGTAACAATTAAATTATTATTGGTTTTATTTCCCACTAATTTTTATTTTTATACTATATTATTTTTTTTCAAAATCTCTTTCTTTCTTTTCAAATATCTTCCTTTCTTTTCAAATCTCTTTCTTTCAAATTAAATTCTGGCTTTATTCTACACCCATTTTCTTTTCAAAAACCTACCATACTTTTTTTCAAATCCTACTACTATTCAAACGGTGCACTCCACTCCCAACGTCTCTATCTCTCTCTTTTCACTCTATAAATACTCCTCATTTTTTCCATAAATTCTCACATCAAATTTCACTCATCTCCCAAATTTCTCAAACTTCTATCTCATAATTATTTTCTCTTCTTCCTCGGCAAAAATGGCAAAGTGGATGGATACACTTTTTCTTATAGTCATCACTATTTTTACGGTGATCATGTCCTTCTTCTGTCTGCATAGTCCTGAAAAATGCGGACCTGCGATGGTTACACTTCCGATCATCTATTTTCTGTTGTTCATAGCATGGATTATTAATCGTCATTTTTAAAGTTTGTTGTATCTGTCGCTTTCAAATAGTGTACCGTCTATTTTATTTGTCGTACTGTTCATTATATTATGTAATATTTGTACTGTTAGTATTAAATGTTGTACTATCTGTCGTACGGTAGTTTAATTATCAAGATAATATTATGTGTGTTAAATATTTATTTTTCTGTGCATTAAATATTTATTTTCAAGGTTATTATCGGTATTTTCGTTCGCGTACAGTATATTTTATTTATTTATTATGTTTGTGTTTTTCTAACAGCTCAGGTAAATAAATTTTTCACCATTAACACAACAAAAACAAAAAAAGAAAAAAAATTAACTTTAAACTGTTGAATTTTCACTTTAACTGTTACGTTAATACCCGGACAGCTAGTTACCAGTCAAACCCGCTATCAGCGCAATTCTCCGTGTTTGTACCATCAGTCAAATCAATTTTTCGCACTTCAAATTTCCAAGATTTTGTTCTAGAAGTCTTCTGATAATCACGTGGTCAACAGAGACTCAACACTGCACAAAAATCAGGTACGCCTAACTGTCTCCTACACAAACAGTCCCTAACTAGGGTTTTTGTTTTTTTTCAGGAGAACGAGTTTTTGAGACCTCAAATGGATTTCATGGATCTCCATATGTCTCAAAATACCACCAGACAAATTTTCAAACTTCGATTCGCTCAGACGCACAGTCAACAGCTCAAACAGTCAACAGACGACCAGTTTGACCAAAAAGTCAACAGACAGTCAAAAATGCAATTTTTTGTCAACATCCATATTTTGTCAAAAGATTCATCATGTGATCAATGGTTGATCATAATTCATCAAGAAAAGTTCAGAAATCGACAAAACTCAAAATTGCAAAATTAGAGTTTTTTAGCTAAAAGTCAACTGAACTTTGACCGACCATAACTCTCTCATAATTTATCAGAAAAATTCCAACCAAAGCTCATTCTCAAGGAAATTCAATTCTCTACAACTTTGATGTTGGGACCAAGGTCAAGAAATGCTTCCGCCTAAGAGATATAAGCCAAAACATTACGGGTCATTTTGAAAGTCAACAAAAAGCAGTTTTTTGTCAAAGCCCATATCATCAAAATAACTTCTCCAAATGCAAAAACGCTTCCAAAGTGGCTTGTAGAGGACATCTTGGGCTTTCCAAAAAGTTAAAGAACACTTTCATAGGATCAAAATTGAGGGAGATATGCCTTGATGAAGTTGACCTTTTTTGGAAAAATGCATGAAACAAGTAATGACCAAAATTTGATTTTTTTTCAAAAAGGCCAATTCTTTTGTGATTCAATCTTGATTCTCATATTTTTAAAGGGCATCCACGACCCATCCATGATTCATGACAAAAAAAAAAAAAAAAGGAGGAGGAACAAGAGAAGAATAACAACACACTCCAAAAGCATAGCATAAGTTTTATATTTTTCAAAAGTTTCAAGAAACTTGTAAAAATCAAGGCTCATTCAAATAGCCACTTTCAATCAATTTCAATCACTCTATTCCACTCTTGGAACATCATAGAGTAAGTACAATGTAATTTTTAATATGTAGTAGTGTTAGGAGTTCATGAATTAAAAACTCCATATTTATGCATATTTTTAATCTCTCAAAAAAAATGTTTTAATTTTAGTTTTAAGTTGATAAAATGTTTATTTAATTTTTAACCTAAAAATATTTTATTTCTTTTCATAATTAATTTATTTTGCTTAATTAATTAGTAATTATGTAAATATTGCTTTTTTTTTTATTATTTTCAACCAATAAAAAAGAAAACTCCAAAAATATTTTCCTTTTAGATTTAGGTTTATATTTTTATAATCTAATTTTTGACATAAAAAAGAATATTTTTTGTTAAGTTTAATTATTTGTATAATTATTTGTTTAATTAGTTTGTTAATTAACTTAAAATCAATTCCAAGAAAATCATAAAAAATATTAAGCTTAATTTGTTTTATATTTATTTTTGTATATTATTTGATATTATTTCTTATCTTTTTCTTTGTCTTGAATTGGAATAAAAAAAGATCAAACATGGAAGAGAATTGTATGCGGTTGATTTAAGACTTATGGAATTTTATCGTGTAGTCGCTATGATTTTATCAAGCTTCTGATAAAGTTCCATTGAATTTAAATCCAAGAACATCCTTCACTCACCATCAATCTTTATTACTAACTTTGATAACATACTTGACAAGTTTCAAGATGGTTATCTTTAACATACTAACAATTGACTTTAATTTCCGCATTTTATTATATTGTTCTTTATATTTCTTGCTTTATGCTTTATTTTATTATTTATTATTTATATTTCTGTTATTTTTTTCTTTGTCCATTTGGACATATTATTTATATTTCTGTTATTTTTTTCTTTGTCCATTTGGACATATTATTTATATTTCTGTTATTTTTTCTTTGTCCATTTGGACATATTATTTATGTTTCTGTCATTTTTTCTTTGTCCATTTGGACATATTATTTATATTTCTGCTATTTTTCCTTTGTCCATTTGGACATATTATTTATATTTCTGCTATTTTTTCTTTGTCCATTTGGACATGTTATTTATATTTCTGCTATTTTTTATTTGTCCATTTGGACATATTATTTATATTTCTGCTATTTTCTCTTTGTCCATTTGGACATATTATTTATATTTCTGCTATTTTTTCTTTGTCCATTTGGACATATTATTTATGTTTCCGCTATTTTCTCTTTGTCCATTTGGACATATTATTTATGTTTCCGCTATTTTCTCTTTGTCCATTTGGACATATTATTTATGTTTCCGCTATTTTTTCTTTGTCCATTTGGACATATTATTTATGTTTCTGTTATTTTTTCTTTGTCCATTTGGACATATTATTTATGTTTATGCTATTTTTTCTTTGTCCATTTGGACATATTATTTATGTTTCTGTTATTTTCTCTTTGTCCATTTGGACGTATTATTTATGTTTATGCTATTTTTTCTTTGTCCAATTGGACATATTATTTATGTTTCTGCTATTTTCTATTTGTCTATTTTGCTAACGTACAGGAAAGATCTTATAAATTGAGAGTAAGTAACTCCTAATTGCTTGCTCAAACACTTCCATTTTCAAACAACGTATTTTCAAAACTTCTCATCTATTTTCAAAACTTTCATCTGGTATTTGAAGGGCATTATTCCCGGTGAAACTCTTCAGAGACCTATGTGACCTATTGTCCATCTTCACTTCTTCTATTTTCAAATCAACAAAGCATTTAAAAAAGTGATCTAAGCAAAACTAAGAGCCCATGGATAACCATGGATACAAAGGGTGCTTAAAACCTTCCCTTTGTATAACCAACCCCCCGAACCCAAAATCTGTCAAAAGGTCTTTCCTGTTCTTTTATGCCTTTCCTTTTTTGGATAAAATAAAAGTCGGTGGCGACTCTTGCAAAAAAATATAAAAATTCAAAAAAAAAGAGCAAGGAGTCAGTTCGTCAAAAAAACCGAGTTTACAGAACTGGCGACTCTGCTGGGGACTTGAAAATCTTTTTAAAGAGGGGTTACCTTAGAGTTTTGATCACTTTAATATTTGCTTATACTTGTTTATTTTATTATTTTTTTTGCTATTCTGGATATATGTGTGGTTCCGTCACTTGAGATACATTATGGACAAATCCTAACCCGGATTAAGTACACATAAGAATTAGGTGGAGGGTATAGTCATGTACAGGCGTACGTGAGAATCCTTCCGCTCAGTGGAGGTTCCTTGTTGGTAGTATATGTTTAGCAAGTTCAGTTGCGAAGACATTATTGCTTTCATTGAACTGTAGAAGCTGAGTTGGCCGTAGAACCCCAACCCATCCTGGCCTTATTAGGTTGTGGTGCAGAAACTATTCAGGTGAAGACTTGGATTAGTTGTCATGCGGAGAACCACACTCAGACGAGTTTTTCTTGAGAATATTGCTAGCTCACAAGTTCAGTTGTGCAAGCCGGTAATATCCGAAAGAAGAATGTGGACTCTGACGTATCAGTAGAACATGTTGTGCAGGTGATTAACCCCTAGTACTATCCCATGTTTGGTTCTTTGACCTCATGCTCGTGACGTTGAACTTTTGAACCTATCTTATGTGCACCATGTTTGTGTTACCATTTCTATATATGTGGCATTCATGCATTCATACATTCATAAAAATCTTTTCCTTTGATTTTCAATGAACTTAGAGGTCTTTTTTGTAAAAATCGTAAGTTTCATCAAACTCAATGGATCTTGGGTGTTGATGGGGTGAAAACTCTAATCCACCAAAATGGATGATTGATTTTGATGATAACTTGAACAATGCTTTAATCCAATGCTTGAATGTTTGCAAATTAATATCTTAAGTTCTTTGAAACTCAAAAATATATATATATATATATATATATATATATATAAACAACAATTGCATCATTTGCATACATACATTCAGGTTATCCATGAAACTTATCCTTGTCTGTCTCCATCTTTAAAGTTATCTATCTACCATCAAGTTGATTCTTCCTCCTCGAAATCCTCTTCCATAAGGTTTTAGGTCTGATCTTCATTGTCATTTCCATCAAGGGGCAGCAGGCCATGATTTAGAAAGATATTTCCCTACTGTTTGCATTTCCTCAGTTGTATTGATGGCTTTTAAACTTTTTTCATTCCAGAATGGTGATTTTAATGAAATGAGCATCGTATGTTTGAATTCATTTTCATCTACTATGTCTATGTTTATGCTTCTTTTACAAAAAAAAAAAAAAAAATTCTATTTTGCTTTCTCTATCAAACTTGTGTTTTATTCAAAGATTGGAGGGAGGATGATGACAACAAAATACCCAGGTTGTTGAACTGTATGCTTTCAAATAAAACTTTGCTGACGATGTACAGGCATTGTTTCAATTCCCAAACACTGGAGAAATAAGGAAGTTAATCCCTTGTTCACCCCCTTTGAGCCTAGAAGTTGGTGTTTCTTTCTGTATGAAATAACCCACATTTTAACCCGGGGCAGGGTAGTTCCCAGTTAATTTGGTTATGCATTCTATTTTAAGAGAATCATTCAATACACCTTTCAACAAGTGTTTTAATCACAAGCTTTCCTCCACATACAAAGAAATGTTGGAGACGCCGAGCAAAAGTCGATGATGGTTCATTATAATCATTAAGCAAGGTAGTCACTATCTTTCAGAAAAAAAAGTATCAAAAAAGAAAATCGACGAAAAGCCTGCTAAGTCAAAATCAAAAATGACTTAGGCAAAAATTAAGGCATCCCGCTGACTGTAAGTTCAAAATAAACAGTTCAGGCAAAAGTTAGGGATATCAAAAGAAGGAAAAAAGAAGAGATAAGTCAATAAATTCTTGAACCACAAAATGTTGTGACTATCAAAAGGAAGAAGTGACTGCCATCGCTAAATTTTCTTGGCTTGTGAACTATCATCATTACAACAGGTAAAATTCCAAAAGTCTCTTGGTACCTGAATGCATATTAACTGGGTTTAGGAATGAAGATCATCACGGAGATGGGGTGGGTTACAAAAATTTTGAGCCTTATACCTTTTATTTTTTTAAACCGTGAACCTGACCACGTTACAACCTTCAAAAGCCCTAATTGAAGCAAGGTTTATTTTGAAAGCATACTACAACAAGGTTGCGTAAGCTGACTCCCAAGAGATTTACCAATCATTTATGTTGATACCATATCTTTGCTTTATCTTTCACGTTGATTGTCTTAACCTTTATGTTTTAACCAGTGATTCCATTTTCTTTACAAAGTGATTTTGATTTCAAAAATATGTTTTGAGCATTGCATTAAAATTACTATTCTTGAATGAACACTTTATTTGAAAGTAAGTACTTATCTTTCGGGAAGTTCAAACAGTCGAGAAACTTGATCAGTGATCCTATCAGGGGCACGTTCCTTCAAGATCCTGTTGTTCAGATGTTTAATCAAGATTTGTT
This sequence comes from Vicia villosa, assembly GCF_029867415.1. NCBI lineage: Eukaryota > Viridiplantae > Streptophyta > Magnoliopsida > Fabales > Fabaceae > Vicia > Vicia villosa. Next base: position 20,328,158 of record NC_081182.1, on the reverse strand, counting down.
GATCAGAATATCCTCTTCAAGATGTATACTATGGCAAGTCTTCCCAACATTCATTTCAAGAGTTGAATCTGTGATCAGTTCATCCCCAACATAGTTCAACTGAAGCCATGATCAGTTAACTTGCAACAATTACTCAATCAGGGGCAATCTTCTTCAGCAATACTCAAGCCTAGTTTATCAGTTATTCTCAAAGGATCATTTGTTTGATACAGTTATCAGTGTGACAAGAAGTTTGTTCATGCATCTTCTTTCCAAGCGGATTTTTTTTAGAGTTCCTGTGTTGAGGAATCAAAGCTCCAATCTTGCCTCACAAAAGAGTCAATCTCAGTTGTCATAAATAACTACATTTCATTGAGCATTCATCATGCATAGAAAAAAATTTAACATCATGCATAGAAACAAACTCATGCTCATTTATATTTTTACAAGTCCTGTTGTTGTCAACATCTTACCTTGAGATCAAAGTCCAACTTACTTGGCACCTACCCAAACAAATTTATCCTTTTGATTCGTTTTGTCTGTATCTATCTGATATTCTTCATGATATGTCTTGTTTGTTCTGACAATTTTTCAGAACTTTGTCACCTTTTATTCAAAGCTTCTATGGATGTCCCAATTCCCAATAAAGTGTTATTACCTCATTCAATGTCACTCTTGAATGTCTCTGAGTTCAATCATGTTTTATCTTGATTGTCGTTTGATGCTGCTGCATTCATGGTTTATCTTAAAATGCTTTTGATATTTTCTTCTTAAAGTTCAAATCATGTTTTACCATGATTGACCTTGGTGTTCTCTAATCATGTTTTACCTTGATTGTCACTTGGTATTCTCTAATCATGTTTTACCTTGATTGTCATTTGGTATTTTTCAATCATGTTTTACCTTGATTGTCATTTGATGTTATCCAATCATGTTTTACCTTGATTATCCCTTAATGACATCCAATCATGTTTTACCTTGATGGATCTGTGACGATTACCTGTGATCATGTTTTACCTTGATTGTCCGTTGATGATTACCCAATCATGTTTTACCTTGATTGTCATTCGATGTTGCCCAATCATGTTTTACCTTGATTGTCATTTGATGTTGTCCAATCATGTTTTACCTTGATATTCATTTTATGTAGCCACATTCATGTATGCCTCAGATATTCTCTTCTCAAAGTTCAATCATGTTTTATCTTGAAAGCTTTTGTCAACTGTTTCTTTCTTGTGTGAAGTCTGATTCTATTCCTGGATGACTTATACCTTTTCCCCAACGGAGTCTGTTTACTTCTCCCTTGTGGTGTCCTGTTTCCATCTCGTGGAAATCATATGCATTCATAATCATAAGCATTATATTGCATCTCAAGTTCAAAAATTGTGTTTTTATATATATTTAAGTCTCTTCAATCACGTCGAAACGAAGATTTACAATCATCGTGTCTCCGGATAGAAGAAACTTAAATAGGGGCATCTGTTGCACCCCAATTTTTGACCTCTGAGATCCCATCATTTTCTAAGTGTTATGATCATTATTGTTATACCCCAAAATTTGCCCGCATTTTTTTTCAAAGAGAAGTCAAAAGACTTCTGTCTAAAAATTTTTAGTTTTATACAATCTTGGATTTTTATTTCATAAATATCCTGATTTTATGAATACTCAATTTTTAGAATTTTTTATACAGTATTTTGGTTCGCTGTTAAATTTATTCTTACATAAACGCCAAATACTGTTTATCAGTTCATACACTGTTTATTTGAGATTTATTTTCAGATAAATAATGCTGACGCAGTTTGTGCAGAATTAAAATTTGCAGGCGCGGAGTCCGGATTTCAGATTATGTTGGTAACAATTAAATTATTATTGGTTTTATTTCCCACTAATTTTTATTTTTATACTATATTATTTTTTTTCAAAATCTCTTTCTTTCTTTTCAAATATCTTCCTTTCTTTTCAAATCTCTTTCTTTCAAATTAAATTCTAGCTTTATTCTACACCCCTTTTCTTTTCAAAAACCTACCATACTTTTTTTCAAATCCTACTACTATTCAAACGGTGCACTCCACTCCCAACGTCTCTATCTCTCTCTTTTCACTCTATAAATACTCCTCATTTTTTCCATAAATTCTCACATCAAATTTCACTCATCTCCCAAATTTCTCAAACTTCTATCTCATAATTATTTTCTCTTCTTCCTCGGCAAAAATGGCAAAGTGGATGGATACACTTTTTCTTATAGTCATCACTATTTTTACGGTGATCATGTCCTTCTTCTGTCTGCATAGTCCTGAAAAATGCGGACCTGCGATGGTTACACTTCCGATCATCTATTTTCTGTTGTTCATAGCATGGATTATTAATCGTCATTTTTAAAGTTTGTTGTATCTGTCGCTTTCAAATAGTGTACCGTCTATTTTATTTGTCGTACTGTTCATTATATTATGTAATATTTGTACTGTTAGTATTAAATGTTGTACTATCTGTCGTACGGTAGTTTAATTATCAAGATAATATTATGTGTGTTAAATATTTATTTTTCTGTGCATTAAATATTTATTTTCAAGGTTATTATCGGTATTTTCGTTCGCGTACAGTATATTTTATTTATTTATTATGTTTGTGTTTTTCTAACAGCTCAGGTAAATAAATTTTTCACCATTAACACAACAAAAACAAAAAAAGAAAAAAAATTAACTTTAAACTGTTGAATTTTCACTTTAACTGTTACGTTAATACCCGGACAGCTAGTTACCAGTCAAACCCGCTATCAGCGCAATTCTCCGTGTTTGTACCATCAGTCAAATCAATTTTTCGCACTTCAAATTTCCAAGATTTTGTTCTAGAAGTCTTCTGATAATCACGTGGTCAACAGAGACTCAACACTGCACAAAAATCAGGTACGCCTAACTGTCTCCTACACAAACAGTCCCTAACTAGGGTTTTTGTTTTTTTTCAGGAGAACGAGTTTTTGAGACCTCAAATGGATTTCATGGATCTCCATATGTCTCAAAATACCACCAGACAAATTTTCAAACTTCGATTCGCTCAGACGCACAGTCAACAGCTCAAACAGTCAACAGACGACCAGTTTGACCAAAAAGTCAACAGACAGTCAAAAATGCAATTTTTTGTCAACATCCATATTTTGTCAAAAGATTCATCATGTGATCAATGGTTGATCATAATTCATCAAGAAAAGTTCAGAAATCGACAAAACTCAAAATTGCAAAATTAGAGTTTTTTAGCTAAAAGTCAACTGAACTTTGACCGACCATAACTCTCTCATAATTTATCAGAAAAATTCCAACCAAAGCTCATTCTCAAGGAAATTCAATTCTCTACAACTTTGATGTTGGGACCAAGGTCAAGAAATGCTTCCGCCTAAGAGATATAAGCCAAAACATTACGGGTCATTTTGAAAGTCAACAAAAAGCAGTTTTTTGTCAAAGCCCATATCATCAAAATAACTTCTCCAAATGCAAAAACGCTTCCAAAGTGGCTTGTAGAGGACATCTTGGGCTTTCCAAAAAGTTAAAGAACACTTTCATAGGATCAAAATTGAGGGAGATATGCCTCGATGAAGTTGACCTTTTTTGGAAAAATGCATGAAACAAGTAATGACCAAAATTTGATTTTTTTTCAAAAAGGCCAATTCTTTTGTGATTCAATCTTGATTCTCATATGTTTAAAGGGCATCCACGACCCATCCATGATTCATGACAAAAAAAAAAAAAAAGGAGGAGGAACAAGAGAAGAATAACAACACACTCCAAAAGCATAGCATAAGTTTTATATTTTTCAAAAGTTTCAAGAAACTTGTAAAAATCAAGGCTCATTCAAATAGCCACTTTCAATCAATTTCAATCACTCTATTCCACTCTTGGAACATCATAGAGTAAGTACAATGTAATTTTTAATATGTAGTAGTGTTAGGAGTTCATGAATTAAAAACTCCATATTTATGCATATTTTTAATCTCTCAAAAAAAATGTTTTAATTTTAGTTTTAAGTTGATAAAATGTTTATTTAATTTTTAACCTAAAAATATTTTATTTCTTTTCATAATTAATTTATTTTGCTTAATTAATTAGTAATTATGTAAATATTGCTTTTTTTTTTATTATTTTCAACCAATAAAAAAGAAAACTCCAAAAATATTTTCCTTTTAGATTTAGGTTTATATTTTTATAATCTAATTTTTGACATAAAAAAGAATATTTTTTGTTAAGTTTAATTATTTGTATAATTATTTGTTTAATTAGTTTGTTAATTAACTTAAAATCAATTCCAAGAAAATCACAAAAAATATTAAGCTTAATTTGTTTTATATTTATTTTTGTATATTATTTGATATTATTTCTTATCTTTTTCTTTGTCTTGAATTGGAATAAAAAAAGATCAAACATGGAAGAGAATTGTATGCGGTTGATTTAAGACTTATGGAATTTTATCGTGTAGTCGCTATGATTTTATCAAGCTTCTGATAAAGTTCCATTGAATTTAAATCCAAGAACATCCTTCACTCACCATCAATCTTTATTACTAACTTTGATAACATACTTGACAAGTTTCAAGATGATCTTTAACATACTAACAATTGACTTTAATTTCCGCATTTTATTATATTGTTCTTTATATTTCTTGCTTTATGCTTTATTTTATTATTTATTATTTATATTTCTGTTATTTTTTTCTTTGTCCATTTGGACATATTATTTATATTTCTGTTATTTTTTTCTTTGTCCATTTGGACATATTATTTATGTTTCTGTTATTTTTTCTTTGTCCATTTGGACATATTATTTATATTTCTGTTATTTTTTCTTTGTCCATTTGGACATATTATTTATGTTTCTGTCATTTTTTCTTTGTCCATTTGGACATATTATTTATATTTCTGCTATTTTTCCTTTGTCCATTTGGACATATTATTTATATTTCTGCTATTTTTTCTTTGTCCATTTGGACATGTTATTTATATTTCTGCTATTTTTTCTTTGTCCATTTGGACATATTATTTATATTTCTGCTATTTTCTCTTTGTCCATTTGGACATATTATTTATATTTCTGCTATTTTTTCTTTGTCCATTTGGACATATTATTTATGTTTCCGCTATTTTCTCTTTGTCCATTTGGACATATTATTTATGTTTCCGCTATTTTCTCTTTGTCCATTTGGACATATTATTTATGTTTTCGCTATTTTTTCTTTGTCCATTTGGACATATTATTTATGTTTCTGTTATTTTTTCTTTGTCCATTTGGACATATTATTTATGTTTATGCTATTTTTTCTTTGTCCATTTGGACATATTATTTATGTTTCTGTTATTTTCTCTTTGTCCATTTGGACGTATTATTTATGTTTATGCTATTTTTTCTTTGTCCAATTGGACATATTATTTATGTTTCTGCTATTTTCTATTTGTCTATTTTGCTAACGTACAGGAAAGATCTTATAAATTGAGAGTAAGTAACTCCTAATTGCTTGCTCAAACACTTCCATTTTCAAACAACGTATTTTCAAAACTTCTCATCTATTTTCAAAACTTTCATCTGGTATTTGAAAGGCATTATTCCCGGTGAAACTCTTCAGAGACCTATGTGACCTATTGTCCATCTTCACTTCTTCTATTTTCAAATCAACAAAGCATTTAAAAAAGTGATCTAAGCAAAACTAAGAGCCCATGGATAACCATGGATACAAAGGGTGCTTAAAACCTTCCCTTTGTATAACCAACCCCCCGAACCCAAAATCTGTCAAAAGGTCTTTCCTGTTCTTTTATGCCTTTCCTTTTTTGGATAAAATAAAAGTCGGTGGCGACTCTTGCAAAAAAATATAAAAATTCAAAAAAAAAGAGCAAGGAGTCAGTTCGTCAAAAAATCCGAGTTTACAGTCCCGTCATATGACCTTCACGTCCAGAGATCATGCGACTGAGTAAAGATACGTGTTGTAAACCCTCACTCTACAAAGAGGAAACAAGGGCTTATGGGGCAACTGTTTCAGACCGCTCACAAGGCCCAATAATGACATGAGGCAACATTTCGTAATCACTCATGCAAAGGGATCCTCCAACCGTCTAGATCAATATGACGGTTGACTGCATCCCACGCTTAGCCACACACGTTCAGTTACCAACCACTTCTCTTATTTAAAGAGGAATGTGCGTCATTCCTCACTTATACAAATAATTTCTTAGTCAAACTTCATTTTTTACTCTCTTATTGACTTGAGTATTGGAGTGCTAAACTTGCACGTCAGTCCCATTTCTTCCCATCAAAAGCTCCGAATCACCACAATAAACTCTAAATTCTTATTTCCCGATCAACTCTAGTTCTCGCGCAAAATATAATTTATTTATTAGTAATCAATTAATAAAAACATTAAATTCTAATATTAAATAAATAAGATAAGAATAATTCATCAATATATTAATGTTGCATACAAGAGTACAAAGTTATGTCTTAAGATTAAGAACACATCCTTAATAATTGAGTATTCAGTTACTCATAATCCACTTAAACATGAAATAAGATTCGATGAAATATTCCATGAATCATATAACAAACAAATAGTCTTCATTGGTGAATTGAGATTCATTTGACTCCTTAACAACTTTGAAAATACTCCTCTCCAATCAAAATTACAACCTCTAATTATTTTCGCATAAGTTTAACATATCTATACTAGGTTTTTCATCGCACAATTGCATTGCGATAGTGCTCAGTTACATTGTGATCAATCATTAATCTCAGGGCCGGTCCTGACATTTCAGACGCCCTGGGCTAATAATAAAAATTGACCTTGAATAATTAATCTTAAATTTTGGTCATACAATAATTTTTAAATTTTTAATTATAAAAATAAATATTATTTATATTTTATATTAAGGTTAATAATTGAGAATTGATTATATATAAAATATAAAAGCGCATATAGAGAAATTTGTATTATTTATAAAAGAAGTCGATTATTTAAACATTTTATGCAATGGGTTAAAAATAAAATGTTATAATTAATAAAAAAATTGAAGTCATAAAATAATAAAATACCTCACGGTCCTTTATTTTTATAAATCTCATAAAAATATTTATTTTATAAGATCTTTGATTTTAATCATATGCGCTTTTTACAAATAGGGTTATATAAATATTAAAATATTTATATTTTATAAATATACTTAAAATTATAAGATCTTTAAAATTTTGAGACATTGCGATAATAATTTTGAAATTTAATTAGAGTTCAAAATAAGTATAAACAAAGTTGAACTAATTAGAAAAATTATAAAACTTTTATAAGTTATATTGTGTTAATTTTATTTATTAGATATTTAATCATAAATATTTTATTAAAATAAATATTATGTTGTTAAAATTTTAATATTACTATAGTAAAATTAAACAATATATCTTTTTTATATAAAAAGAATAGATAAAATCATATATAATAAGGTGTTATATTTTATATAAGAATAAAATATTTGATGTGATTAAAAATTTAGCATATGTATGATAAGCTAACATCCATTGCCTTGTTATTTCTGTTAGTTTTTGAAAAGAAAAAATGACATGAAAAAAAGAAGATAGTAGGATTCGAACACACAAGCCACTGTTTCAACAAAAGACATACAGCCAATGCAAGTTGCCGCTACGCTGAAACCCATTTTATATACTTTTTCAAGTAATGAAATATATATAATTATATTTTATTTAATTTATAAAATTCATAATTAAAAAAAAATGAGGCCCCCTATTCTTTTGAAGCCCTGGACTGTGGGTCTGCTGGCCCTGGCCCATGGCCGGCCCTGATTAATCTAATATATCATATTTAAGATACTCAAAAATTGATCTAATCATAACACTATTTCTAATCGATTTAATGAACATTTTTGTTATTAATAAAAGAAAAGAAAAACGAAGGTTTTATACTCTTTTTAGTTTTTAATATTAATTTTGAAATTTATTTTGGTTTTTTTCTTTAAAACGTATCATTGACAAAAAATCATATGAATCAGTTATTAAATTCGTCGCTAATAGACGAAAAAGACTAATATTATATTTAATGAAAAAATATTTTTGTTGTTTGTGTCATATTTTGTGGATCTAAAGTGTCACATTATATCTAAAAAAATTATAAGTAATTTTTTTCAATTTTAATTATAAATAAACAATCTAAATTTGACTGACTAATTTATATTTATTTATTTATATTAAAATGAAAATAATTTTTTATAAAAAATAATTCATTTTTTCATAAAAAATAATATTTTATGATAAATAATATATTCTTGTGATTGTTTATTTGAATTATTTCTTATTTTCAAATAATTTTGAATGTCAATTAAACAAACTTTATTAACAAATTAAAATAAAAAACTTAGTTTATGATTGAGTAATCAATAAGATGTTATCTGTCTGCTTCGCCTTAAACCCACAAAAAGAAAAAAAAAATGAACAAATCTGTCAATGAATATAAAAATTAAACTCGCCTTGTTAATATGGCGGACAACATGTCGGTTTTTTTTAATAGATTTATTTTAAATTAAAATTTTCATTTAGAACAATTTATTACAAAGCATTTTTAAAATAAATTTTACTTAAAAAATATTACATATATGCAAGAATAAATGTATAAAATTACATCATCAAGAATTGAAATTACTACAATTAATTAAAACAGAAGAGTTTAAGGCGGGACGGACTGAACAAATAGGCGGGACGAGTTTTGTCAAACAATAGATTTATCAGAGGCAGAATTTAGTGAACGAAATTTCAACTTAATCCATTATTTTTGGAGGATGCGCGGACTGGTCTGACAAACTATGACCCGTTTTGTCAATCCTTGCTCAGGTAGCATAATATATTTTGAAAAGTTAAAGGTATAATTTTTTTAAAAATAAAGAATTAAAATAAACTCTAAAAAGCCATTAAACCAAAACTAAATTGAAATCTGATTTTAATAAATAAAAATTTGTTATTAACAAAAGAAAAGAAAAATGAAATGAAATCTAACTTCACAAAAAGTAAATGTAGTAAACAAGGAAACACAAAGTTGATCTATCATAAAGGAAACATGCATAAGGATAACTGGATAAGAATGAGATGAGAGTAAGACACCCCATGATGATGAACAATGTAAACAGATTTTATCTGGTCTACCTTCTTGCCACGTCATTCCAAACGTGTCAAACCACCCTTCTGTCTCTCTCCCTCATCTACCCTCACCTCATCGTTCCTATTTTCCCATTATTAATTTTTTTTTTTTTTAGTATTTATCCCTATCATATTTTTTTATTCATAAATAATTTTATATAATCATTCTACTTTCACTCACAACACAAACACACTTCATTTCTTTCTTTGTTTCTTAATGGTAATGGTTTCAGAAGGATTTAATAGTTCATTGATTGTGTTGAGTTAGTTACATATTGTTAGTGTTTTTTATTCTTCTTGAATTTTGATGACAAATAACCCTTTTACTCATAAGCCCAAAACAAAGAAAAGAAGAACCGGCCAAGGGTAATCAAATTCTTATTCTCAATTTCTTTTAAAAAAAAATAGTTTTCTTTGGGTTAAAATGGAGATTTTAGTGGGTCCCACTTTCACCATCGACGTTCCTTCATCTCCGCCGCCTTCCGATCAAACCGAAGAACGCCGCCGCCTCTTCATGAATGAAGTTGAAGCTCCGACGTCGTTCCGGATCTCGGGATCGTCGAAGTTCTTCGGCGGCGGTTCGCCGGAGAGTTCGTCGTCGATTGGGACTCCCGATGAGAGTGACAACGATGAGGAAGTGCAGAGTCAGATGAAGACAAGAAGTGGATTGGGTTCGTTGGATTCTTTGGAAGACTCTCTCCCTATCAAGTTTGTTACTTTCTCTCTCTATTTTCTCTCTCTCTACTCTTGATTAATTTTCTAACTTTTGATTAATCTTGGATTAGGAGGGGATTATCAAGTCATTTTGAAGGAAAATCAAAGTCATTTACAGATCTATCACAGGTAAGCGATTTAACTGAATTGCGAAAGCAAGAGAGTCCTTTTAACAAGAGAAGAAGGGTTTTAATTGCTTCTAAATTTTCGAGAAAATCGTCTTTCTATTCATGGTCAAACCCTAAATCCATGCCTCTTTTGCCTGTGAATGAGGATCATGATGATGATTATGGTGATGGTTATTATGATTATGAAGAAGAGGAAAAGACGAGAAAAGTTTCATCCTCTTCGTCTTCATCTTCTTTGGGAGAGGAGAAGAAACAAGAAGATCAAGTTCAGGTTGGGGATGGTAGAATGCATGAATCTCATGCTGCTGAAATGAGGCTTAGACTTAGAAGCTTTAAGTCAAGGAGTTTTTCTCTTGCAGATCTACAAGAACATGATGATGAGGAAGATGATGAAGATGATTAATTAATTAATTAACTTTAACATAAAGTTTTTTCTTTTATTCTTTTGTTGTTAAATGAACTACTACTAAGTTAATGCATTGAATAACTTGATCTCTATATGTCTATCTTTTATATTTTTTATATTTAGGCAACTAATAAAAACTCTCACACACAATCTTGAGAGTAAGGATTTGAATCCGCGAATGTCTAATTTAAAAATATTGGCTACGTAATATCGACCTTAGGTCCATGGTCTGTATCGACCATGGTCTGATGGCCTGTCTTATCTAACAACATCGGCCTTGTCTATTCTAACAATATCGGCCTTGACCTCGAGGTTCCGTCTAATCTAACAATATCGGCCTCCACCCTGAGGTTGTGTCCAACCTAACAATAATGGTCTTATTGGCAGGATGTTGGGCGTTTTTTCCGGTTGAGCTAGCTAGGATTTACAAACTAATAACTATGAATTTTGTTAAAGGATATTCCTTGTATATTCAATTGTGGTGTGGGTCTACCAAAGTAATGAAAGCTTCATAATAGTCAACAATTTTTTGTTTCTTCTTTTGATGATGTTTTGTTTCTTTGTATTCCACAAAATGGATATGGATATAATTATTGGAATTACATTAATGCTATAGAAAAATATAAACAACAAAAGTTTGGATAGATGAGTGGTGATTATGAAAGTATGGTTACTTGTGATTAGTATGGTTGGAACGTATCTTGAACAAATCTTATCTTATCCTTTGTTTAGAGTATTGATAAGGATGCTAGAAAAAGAAGGGCTTTAATTTTACGTCTTTATTAAGGTTCTATTATGATAGGGCAAGTTGTGGTCCCTTTGTCTGTACTTGAAATTAAACTTGAATTAGAATAAGATTTCAAGTGTATTAGTATAATGTTAAACTAGTTTGGTTGGAAATTGCTATTTGGGTTGTTTATTTGTAGTTGGTATTAAGCTATAATATCTTGACTAATTGCCTTTACGGCTAACATGGGTCATGCTGACTTTTCAACGTATCCTATAGATTTTTAACAAGATTCATTTCTATTCCTACAATAGTTTTGGTCCTCTATTTCATTTTGAGATTAATTTTTTTGATGCATTAGTATTTAGACTAATAAATTTAATATTTATTTTTCAAATAAATAAAGAAATTTAATATTTATATTATATTTTATGGATAATACGTTTCTATATCATTTTAAAATAGGGTGAGAGTTCAAATTATTGAGAAATTAAATTTGGAGTTTTTGTTTTGCTCTTGAAGTGTATGAAAATTGGAGTAGCTGAATTCTCTGTGAGTTATTGTGGTTCAAAGTTTTTGATTCGATAGAAAGGGCTCATATGTAAGGTTAGAATTTTAACACTTAAAGTCAATAAGAAAAGTAAGAAACAAAATTTGAACGAGTGAATGATATTTAGAGAAAGCCGCATTTTATCTTTTAAATAAGGTAGATGGGGTAATTGCATATGCGTGGGATGCATCTGATTCGGAGACTGATCTTTTAAGATTGTAAGGGATGTTTTGAAATGTGGAGGGAAAATGAGGTTATGTACCCTTATGATCTATTTCGCTATTGAGCTTTGTTTATTAGGCTTTGTGGTCAATTTAGAATAGTTGTCTCCCAAGCTCTTGTCTCTACTTAGCATGGCGGTGATTTATGGCATGCTTTACTATCTGGCTGATGGGCTCGCAGATACAAGCGTCTTGAATTATCTGTTGATCGCCCCCTCATAGTTGCACTCTATATGTCATGCATTCATCAAAATCTTTCAATATTGGTGCGAGTATAAAGGAGGTAAGTCTACTGTGACGTTATTCTTTCATTTTTTAAGATTTAAAGTAGTTTCAATTATGTAAATGGTTATGGTTTGTTCTTCCTGAGGCAATTCTCATGATAGTCTAAGGCTTATTTTGAAAGCTTAGAAGATGTTGACGATTGTTTTCATTTGGTCACGCTCTAATTAAGGACGAGTACACAATAATTTTTTGTTTAAGGCCCAATTTTCCCTATGATTGTTTAGATATTTTTCACAAGTATTGGACTTAGAGTCATTGTCTAAAGGGATTTGATTCATATACTTAAAAGGAAGACTTGTCTCTAGGGAAATTGTATGTGAAAAGTTAGTTGGTGGCTTTTTGCAAAGAGTCAAACTATTCTGACGACGCTTCTGTACATCGTTGGAAGAAGTGCATACTATCAATGTAATTAGACTCTTTATAGGGCACAATGTTTTCTCTTTAATCCCATCTTATAAGAGAAATTAGTATATAATATTGCAAAAATTTCAACCATTGATTAGTATCCTAGATACGTTAAAGTTAGATATCGCAAGTGTGATTAATAGAGGGAAGATTTCGTCGAAGACTTCTCTAACTTCTCATTCTCAGAACTTTGGGATAAGTCTCTTAGTGCTTTTGGTGGAGGTATTCCTTTCCTTTTTTTCTAACGACCATTATCTCCACAATATTTATTTTCATTATACTCTTAAACTAATTGCTTGATTTGGGGGTGCCTCCCGTTATGCGAGCAATGTACTAACACTTCCCCTAGTGTCTGTCCTTTTCTCCACTGTTTGCTTCCTTTCCTTTTCTCTTAGACACGACTTGAACAACTTTCTTATAAGGTTGTTTTCTTTTGTGGGACTCCTTCTGACCCTTTTTTTCGTCCTTGGTGTACTTTGACAGTTGTCCCTTTTGATCAGTTCTTCAATTTCATCTGTCAGTTGGATGCAATAATTGGTGTTGTGACTGTGTCTCTTATGAAAACAATAATGTTTTAATTTATTTGACTGCAATAATTGGTGTTGTGGCCGTGTCTCTTATGGAAACAATAATGTTTTAATTTATTTGACTGTGAGGATTCTCTGATAAGATATTGTCACTATGCAAAAAATACCCAACGTCTAACTCGAAATAGATACAAAGTTGCCATCGAATTTTATTTATTCATAAGGAAAGGGAAAATAACGATAAAACCCTAAGAAAGAAGGATAAGATGATCATCGCAATAAAATATGGCTTCGTGAATTGGTTATGCGAGGGAAAAGTATTAACACCCCACACATCTATTGTACTCAACAGGAACCCTTCAATTAACTAGGTTTGAATGTGTGCCTACGATATGAATAACTCAATATATTTATAGCATTTAATTTAAATAATATTGTATACAATTCATTAAAATAAATAAATTCCATTCAAGAATTCAAATAACATAGCTATAATATGTATCTATTAGGCTCTGATATCAATTGTTTGATTTAATGAAATTGGATAGATACAAACTATAGAATGTTATTATATTGAAGAATAGTTAACAATGATAATAAATGTGTACCTTGTAAGATTGATGAGATTGTCGTCGGAGATAGTAAGAATTACTACCTTCATTGTCGTTTAGGATTTTTACTGTATATTAATCGTTATGGGACAACGCTTAAATAAATAAACGGTTGAAGCTAGGGATCTCTCATTAGAGTTAACTGAATGGTCCAACTCTTCACAGTCCTTTGAGAGACAAAAACCCAATAAAATCTTAATAACAATAGACCATAATTTATATTAATAATAATTTCTAATAATTAATTACTATTAATCCATAATTAATTAATTATTTAATAATTAATTAATTAAATAAGTAATCCAACAAATACATTATAAAAAAAATATTGATATGAGATATTAAACCATGAATAAACAATTTATACCATCTAAAATTAAAATATGTGTAATGAGTACGGTTTTTATAATTTTTTTTAAAAAAATTGTATGAAAAAAAAATCTTTTTGATCATAATAGAAATCGAAGTAGTATTAATACAATCACATTATAAAATTAAATAAAATCTTGTGCTATTGTTAAATAAGTAGTATAATTTGTTTATATTTCATTTCTGTTGGAGGCAACACGGGGTTAACTAGGAGGCATTTTACATTTGGGACATACTTTGTGAGAGACACATCACTTGTCCACTTAAAATTTTAAGCTAGTAGGTGTGTGGGTTCTCTCATTTATAAAGTGTTCATGGACTCCTACTTCTTCCTCACACTTGATTCTCAACATTCCCCCTCAAGTGTGAGTCTATACACAATGCTCCCCCTCATGTGAAAGCTCTCTCTTCCACATACACTTGTATCCGTTGAATTTCTTAAACTACAAGTAAGTTGGTCTCTTTCTCGAACCAAAGACTCTGATACCACTGTTGGAGGCATCACGGGGGTTAACGAGGGAACATTTTATACTTTTGACACACACTGTGAGAGACACACCACTTGTCCAACTAAAAACTTAAGGTGATAAGTGTGTGGGTTCTGTCACTTTTAAAATGTTCATGGACTCCCACTTGATTCTCCACAATTTCAATGTTTTAAAAATTGAATTGGAGATCGAACCGGTGAAACATCTGGTTTAAAATTTAATTAGTTCAACCAGTTAAACATGCGGTCTAACAGTTTATTAAATAAACTAATAATATGAAATTAAATTTTATAGATATATCACACAATCATATATTCACAACTTCATAAAATAAATATTTCAAAAATTCATTGCAAACTTAATATAACAATATCGATAGTACATATAATAATACAACATTTGTTTAAATAACATTAGATATATAGAAAAAGAGAAAGATTAGAAAAGTGAGGGAGATTAAACCAATACTCTTTCAATGAGAAAAGAACCTAAATAAAGGCAAATCGAACTTATTCTTCACAAAATATGTCCTAAAAATAGGTATCGAGTCAAAGTAAACTGAATCTATAATCGTAAGGCCTAAGTTAGTAAGAAAATCAGCACAACTATTCACTTCTCTAAAAATGTGAGAAACAACAAAAGACATATTCGATGTTCTATTCACATAGTTGATTCTTCTAGTGCGAATTTACCAAGGCACCAAAAATGAAGGCTTGAACGCTTGAATCGCAACATAGTTAAACACTTAATTTCAACCTTCATTTAAAAATAATTTGAACAAATTAAAAAATTACAATAAAATAAGTTAAATTAAGTCAAACCAAAATTAAAATAATAGAACATAATAACTAAAATAAAATTTAAATAATTAAAAATACTTAAATTAAATAAGATAGAATTACCAAAAATAAACAATACAACATACTTAATTGAACAACAAATAACAAATTCGAGTTTAATTATTACAAACAAGTCATAATTCACTATACCAAATTTGTCTTTTAGCAGCACCCCTACGAAAGCGCTTTTAGGAAAAAGCGCTGGTATAGGCTTCGCTAAAAACAAAATTAAAAAACACGCTAAAAAAGCGCTCTTATAGGGGGGGGTTACGAAAGCGCTTTCCAAAAGCGCTGGTATAGGGGGGGATACGAAAGCGCTTTCTAAAAGCGCTGGTATAGGGGGGTTACGAAAGCGCTTTTCAGAAGCGCTTTTATAGGGGGGTTATGAAAGCGCTTTCAGAAGCGCTACTATAGGGGGTGGGCTACAAGAGCGCTTTTTCTCCAAAAAGCGCTGGTAAAGGCCTGGCTACGAAGGCGCTTTTCAGAAGCGCTGTCATAGCCTTTTTAAAATTAAAATTTTTTAAAAACAAAATTATTCTAAACGCGCTTCATCGTTTCCAAATCCCTAATTCCTCTTTCTCTGCCATTGTTGCCCACAGAAAACTTAGAAAATCTTTGAAATCCCTAATTCCTCTTTCTCAGCATTTCAACTCAGAAAACATCGTGCCATCGTTTCTCGTTGCCCACCATTTCAACTCAGAAAACTCACCATCTCAGAAAATCGTGAGCCACCATTCTCTGTTCTCAATCGTGAGCCATCGTTTCTGCGCATACGCTTGTTCTCATCGTCTTCTTCTCAACGGCTTCTGCTCGTCGCTTGTTCAACTCTGGGCTTTTGTTCAAGAAGCGATTAATCGAGAGACACATACAGGTAAAGGTTCTTTCTCTTTGTTTGGATTTAGTAGCTTAGGTTCAGAGGTTGGGAGTCAGTCACTGAGTCAATTTAGTTTGAAAGTTCAGATTCTGTTTAAGTGACAATGAGATTGATTTGAGTTTGATAGATTTTTATGAAACAAAAATTGTAGCTGAAATTGGAATGTAGTACATGGAATGTAGTTTGAAAGTTCAGATTCTGTATGGATTTAGTACATGGAATTTCATTTTTGATTATTGGTGTTTAAGATGTTGCAATTGTGGCTGTATTGATCATGATATTGTAACTACACGATCGATTTTATGAGTGTGTGAACTTTTGTGTCTGGATAGGTTAGTTGTTAATGTATATTGATGAAGTTTGATTTAGAGTTGTTCATGATATTGTATATTGATGAAGTTTGATTTAGAGTTGATCATGATATTGTACCTACACGATCATAACATCACGATTTAGAGTTTGATTTGGATAGTGCATGATTGCATAGCTGATTTGCGAATGTAATATTTTTGGGGCAGACAACCGCTGGTGGAATTTTGTTGCCAAAGTCAGCTGTTAAATTTGAGCGATATCTTACCAGCGAAGTAAGTATACATATTAAATAGTGTGCCTTATGGTGTTTTAGATCTGAAGATTCGTTATTTTGAAACAAGTTATTGTGTATTTTTACTATTTGATAATTTTTCATATTTGTTTCAGGTCCTAAGTGTTGGTGCTGAGGCTGAAAGTGTAAAGGCCGGTGCCAAGGTATGTTATTTAGTTACTGTGAAAAAAGGTGAAGTAGAAATGGAAAAGATCAAAAGAGTAATCTTAAAATTCTCCATACTTTTGTTTTAATAGTAAACCAACAATCTCAAGATCAATAGTATCATAGTATACTTTGTATAGGTGTCTCAGATTCTCAAGGGACACTTAATCTACCATGGCAAGCCACATAATTTTGTGACTTAAAATATAACACAAAAATACACAAATCTCATTGATATAAGATAGTTCCTGAAAGTTTGATAAAATGTCTTCAGATTTTCGGTTTTCCATATTTGTTTTAAATTTGTGCTAATTTGAGCCTATGTTTGGATATATCAGATTCCTCTAAGTATAATCTCTATGGAGACAATACTAATCATATTATTATTCTACTGGAGGTCTATTGATTTGTTTTGGTATATTTTTATTTAATTTTACAGTTACTTTAAAGGCTCTGGTTTCTACTTGTACAAAACGCCGATTCAAACCTACCCGTCTCCCACATCAAGTCCAACTCAGGTTACTAGTCCTTTCTTTTTGCTTATAGTTTGTTGTTTTCTGCTTATAGTTTATTGTTTATGGTTCTATTTAATTTCAATTTAGTGTCTCTCAACCAGTTTTTTGGTTTGTGGACTTATATTACCTTGAAATAAGGTAATGTCTTCTTTAAGAAATCGGGGGTAGGCTGAAATAAGGTACTGTCTTCTTTTAGAGACTCAAACAATCGAGACAAATGTAACTTCCTATCTTTAGCTAACTACCAACTTAACCAATATGAAAGCTATAGGATCTCATTAGGTATTGCTTAAGTGTTGCTTATTCACAGCAGTTACATTATATTTCAAGACTTGAGTGGTTTGACAAGATTTATTTCTATTAATTATTCACACTTTATAGGATTTCATTAGGTATTCTGATCAAGACATAATGATGATAGCTATTTCTTATCTTGACAGAATTCCTTAGTACCTGATAGAGAAACCAAGAAGCAAAAGCATTTGTTTAGCTTAATTAAGACATGGATAAAACATGGATGAATTCAAGCCGATTGTCGAAAGAGTACGAGAAAGGGGTATGGGAATTCGTTAAGTTTGCGGTTGCACACTCCAAAGACCCGATTCGAATGCCGTGTCCTTGCTTGGGTTGCTGTTATGGGGGTAAGGTTGACGGGAATAAATTGGCATCGCATTTACTACGGTTTGGAATTGATAGAAGTTATACATGTTGGACAATGCATGGTGAGAAAAGTAACGGGAATGTTGAGTCGAGGTGTAATACGAAGTATGCTTCAAACGACGATTGCACAGACACATATGATTATGATCGAGTCGAAGAGATTGCAGAAGCGCTTGAAGAAGATCTTGAGGATTGTCCCAAAATGTTCGAGAGGTTGGTAAGCGATGCAGAGAAACCGTTGTATGAGGGTTGTACAAAATTCACAAGATTGTCTGCGGTGTTAAAGTTGTACAACTTAAAGGCGGACAATGGATGGTCGGATAAAAGTTTCACAGAGTTATTAGCCCTTATGAAAGATATGCTACCAGATGATAATGTTCTTCCCAATCGAACGTATAAGGCCAAAAAGATGTTGTCCTCTATTGGCATGAGCTATGATAAGATACATGCATGTCCAAACGATTGCGTTTTGTTTCGAAATGAGTATGCAGCGTTGAATGATTGTCCTAAATGCGGTGCCCCTCGATATAAGAAAAAGTTGTCTCCAGCCAAAGTCTTATGGTATTTTCCTATAATTCTGAGATTTAGACGCATGTATCGTAGTGAAACCGATTCAAGACACTTGACTTGGCATACAGATGAAAGAATTATTGATGGAAAGTTGCGACATCCGGCAGACTCACCACAATGGATGAAAGTTGATACTGATTATCCTGAATTTGGAAAAGAAGCAAGAAACCTTCGCTTGTCATTGTCTACTGATGGAATGAACCCGCATGGTATTCAAAGTATCTCGCATAGCACATGGCTTGTGATTCTTATGATTTATAACCTACCTCCGTGGCTATGTATGAAGCGTAAGTACATGATGTTATCTATGCTAATTTCTGGGCCTAAACAACCAGGGAATGACATAGACGTATACTTGGCACCGTTAATCGAAGATTTAAAGTTTTTGTGGGAGAACGGTGTGGAGGTTTACGATGGGTATAGGAAAGAAAGTTTCAACTTGAGGGCGATATTGTTTGGAACAATTAATGATTTTCCAGCATACGGAAATCTATCCGGGTACAACAATAAAGGTCAAAAGGCGTGTCGTGTTTGTGAAGATGAAACCGATACGACACGATTGGAGCTTTGTCAGAAGAATGTCTTTCTCGGCCATCGTAGATTCTTAAATTCTAATCATCGCTACCGTGGGTGGAGAAAAGCATTCAATGGAAAGGCCGAACATCGTACAGCCCCGCCTTTTTTGTCAGGTGATCAAATTTTTGAAAAGGTGAAAGATGTGAGCACTCAGTTTGGCAAGCCTTTTGCAAATTCACTTGTCAAGGGTGGGTGGAAGAAGAAGTCAATTTTTTTTGAACTTCCATATTGGAAGTCGTTGTACGTATGACATTTCCTGGATGTTATGCATATTGAAAAAAATGTATTTGACAGCGTCTAGGTACGTTACTCAATATACAAGGAAAGTCTAAGGATGGCCTTAACATAAGGAAGGACATGGTAAACATGGGAATGAGAACTGAATTGGGACCCATGACGAAAGGAAAACGAACATATCTGCCACCTGCTGTTTACACTCTATCTAGAAAGGAGAAGAAAACATTGTGTAAGTTCCTCAGTGAAGTTAAAGTTCCAGAAGGCTACTCTTCAGATATTAGAAGACTTGTGTCCATGAAAGACCTCAAGTTAAAGAGTTTAAAGACGCATGATTGCCATGTTATAATGGAACATTTTTTACCAATAGGTATATGTTCTATTCTGCTAGAAAAAGTAAGAAGCGCAATAACTAAACTGTGTTTCTTCTTCAGGTCAATTTGCAGTAAGGTGGTCGATCCCGCGATCTTACCAACATTGCAAAAAGAGATAGTTGTTACTTTATGTGATCTTGAAATGTATTTTCCTCCCTCGTTTTTTGACATAATGGTTCATCTAGTCGTTCATCTTGTGAAAGAGACACAATTGTGCGGACCAGCTTATATGAGATGGATGTACCCTGCTGAACGTTATATGAAAATATTAAAAGGGTACGTGAAAAACAGAAGTCGACCGAAGGGTTGTATTGCCGAACGATACGTTGTTGAAGAAGCGGTTGAGTTTTGTACTGAATATCTGTCAAATGTTCAATCAATTGGACTCCCCAAATCTCATATTGTCGGAAAAAAAAGAAGGAAAAAGGCTAATTGGAAATAAAGTTGTGACAATATCAATGGTCGACAGGATCAAGCGCACTTGTATGTTCTGCACAATGAGATTGAGGTTGAGCCGTATGTTGAAATGCACAAGGTTGTTCTCCGAGATTTAAATCCGAATAGAAATGAGAACTGGATAGTACGAGAGCACAATCGAAGTTTCATACCGTGGTTTAGGGAACATATTTATTCAAAGTATCGTTCAGATCCTGCTTCGGTAACAGAAAGGTTGAGATGTTTAGCCTATGGTCCAAGTATAATTGTGTTTTCATATAGCGCATACGCAATTAATGGATACACATTTATACCAAAGAACAGGATGATAAAAGTACTATGCAAAATAGTGGTGTTACCTTGGTAGCTGAAGCAATGCACATATCAAGTGCGAATGACTTAAATCCGAAATTTGCAAATTTGTCATATTTTGGGGTTATCGAGCGCATTTTGGTGTTTGATTACGCAAAGTTTCAAATTCCTGTATTTGGTTGCAAGTGGGTTGAAAATAATAGTGGCATACGAATGGATAAGTCAGGATTTTTGCAAGTGGATCTCAACAGGGTGGGGTACAAAGATGAGCCTTTCATTCTAGCCTCTCAAGCTAAACAAGTGTTCTATGTCAATGATCCGACAAGTACGAAATGGTCTATAATGCTTTTATCAAACAAAATAGTTGATGAAAACATTGGAGATCAAGGTGATATTGGTGTTGGCATTGAATCTTGTACAAGAAACGATCAAGATGAGAACGAATCTTGTACTAGAAATGATCATAACGAGGGTATTTGGATCAATCCAACCGTCCGTGTTGTTAAGAGACGCGTAGCACACAATCCTACCAAGAAAAGAAAGAGACGTTAGTGAAAAAGGTAATAGTATACATATTCTGACTAATGTTATATATTCAATTTGTATATTTTTTTCAATTTGTATTCCGATTGTTACAATACTTATTCAATTTTGGTGCATATTTTCGTTTTGTACATAACTTTTGAATCATGTATCCGTTTGTCGACTTCTTTACATGTAACTATACTATTTTGACAATTCCGGATCTGCTCATTCACTTATCTTTACATTTCGGGACTGTTTTTTTATCGGTTTTGGTTCTGCCCGTGATCAAAAGTCGGGCTTAGGGTCTGAATTTTGGAAAACCGACTTCATTTTTGAGTCCGTGAGGACGTTTTACCATAGCCATGTAAATTTCGTTCAATTCCGACAACTTTCTTTTTTTGTCGCTTATTCTGATTTCACCGATTTCGATTCCGATTTACTTGTACATGCATGGTTTGACTTCCATTTGACTTGTATAGATTGTTATCTTATTAATAGTGTACTAATGTGCTTTAGTTTGTTTTATACAGGTTCAATGGCTAGTAATCAAGAAAACCCACAGGAGAACCCACAAGAAAACCCACAAGAGAACCCACAAGAAAACTCACAAGATATAGATGCTCCGGATACATCATCAAAAGAAGTTGCACGAGGTGTGTCCCTTATGAAGGGAATCATTCGACATAGAGACCAAGGATTGATGTATAATTTGGAATGGAATTCTGATAACCAATCAATTGGTCCTAATTCTGCAAAGTTGACAAGCTATATTGGTACACTTGTTCGTTTGCATATTCCCGTCTCCGTAGCTAAATGGAATCTGAAAAGCAAAGAGTTGGACGAGAAAAAAGACATGATTTGGGATGAGCTTAAGGTATCATATATGGTTGTTGTTATTATCTTGACGATAATTTGATTAAATTACTTATACTAACACACTCTATGCGTATGTTTGTTTGCAGAGGTCTTTTACCATACCAGATGAGCGTAAACGCTTCATTCTTAGTTTGGCCGGAAAAAGATATAGAGGGTGGAAAGCTTATCTAACAAACAGCTATCTTAAGGATAAAGAAGGAAACTTTCTTGAAGAGGCACCGGGACGTCCAAAAAAGTATGAGATGTTCATTAATGATAATGATTGGGCTAAGTTTGTAGAGCAAAGAGACGAATCTTTTCGGAAAAGGAGTGCCACAAATAGTGCGAGAGCATCAAAAGCCGCGTATCCATACAAAAAAGGGCGTTTGGGATATGCACGCTTAGAGGAAACAATTGTAAGTAAATAGAAATGCGTTTTAATTAATTGTCTAAATGTGTTTTATTTGACGATTTTATTTGTGTCAATGCATAGTTAGAGGAGACGAAAAGTGAGGAAACCTCACTTCCAGTACATGTGTTGTGGAAGGAAGCTCGTGTGGGCAAGAATCAAGTTGTCGATTCCGATGTTCAAAGAGTTTATGCTGAATGTGTAAGTATAACACTGTGTCTTTAATTAAATCAAATGTTTTTTAATATATAAATGATTTTTTATCTCCACTAATAATTATTGAATGTAAATGAATTACAGGAGACCTTGTCGCAATCGGTATCCACCGGTGAGGACCAGGATGATAGGAGCGTACATAGTAGAGCACTAGATGCTCCTGAGTATCCCGGTCGGGTGAGGGGTAAAGGTCATGGTGTGACTCCAACCTCTTTTTACAAGCATCCTAGGAGAAGATCAAATCCTACCAATGAAGAAGTGTTGCAAAAATTGCAGGAATTGCAAGCACAAGTCTCTGAATTGCAAAGAGATAAAGATATGTATATGAGAGAAAAGTGCAACACTTCATCGGTGAAAGAAACTAGTGATAAGGCTAGTATCAACTGTCAAAGGAAATTTCCCGAGGTAATTATAAATTTTTTTCCTTACAAATTGTTCTATTTTATTAATGATAATGACTTTATATTTACTATTGGTTTAGGGCATTTCATCTTGCCAACTATACTTATCGTCACCGAATTATCGCCTAGTTGGCAAGGGAAAAGTGCACAACACTTTGGGAGATTTACTTCACCATAGACCGCTCCCGGATGGACACCTGAAAGTATCGGTGGATGTTGTATTAGATCATGATGCGATGCTACCGGTACCTGACATGGTCTCAGAGACGACATTGTTGCGAGATGCAATAGGATCATTTGTTGCATGGCCCTCGGAGCTCATTACCATTAGTGATGAGGTATATTGAAAACGATTATGAATCATTTGGTTTTCGAATGTCAATTCTGCACCGTTTATTAATTATTTTTTACATTTTAATTTTAGACTGCTCCTACAAAACCCGCAATTAAGGGTAAAGGGATTTTACAGGAGGAGGAGTCTGTTGCATCACTAAAAGAGGTACATTTAAAGTGTTAATATATAATCTGAATCTAAAACTGCATGATTTTATATTTTACCTAACTTATATGATTTTTAGGCATCTGCTCGGGGGTCACAACAAGTGACGCAGCCAGTTCGTAGCGTACCACTCACTGGTCCTCCGAAGCCAGCGGCAAAAAAAGGCGGTGCTTTTGTGCCTCGATACCGGACGACGCTCGGAACAATTGTTGATATGTCCGATTTGAAGGATGGTGCTTTACGTGAAATCAATATGGATGAAGGTGTCTTCGGTATTGAATTCATGTCAAATATTGGAATTAATGACTTGGAAGAGATTTTTACGCATGAACAACTAGGCGTCGGTAATATGCACTCATACATCCGGTAATATTCACTCATCCGATATATTATTTAATTAGTCCCACAATTTATTTACACATTTCAATGAAAATAATCTAATGTTTATTATGTTTTTATTTAAGGTTGTTGTATGACAGAGTGTTGCGCGAGACTCCATTGTCAAACAGATTCCGTTTCGTGTCTTCCGCCCATTGCAGCGGAATGGCAATTGCTTCGGAACCGGAATCAGTTAGACAACGCTTAGTCGATAGATTCATGTCCACCGGCAATACAGAAAGTCTGCATCTTTGGGCGTATAATACCCGACCAGTAGGGTTAGTTTCTCATTCTTGGTTCATCTAATCTCTGTTTCTTTTGTGTATAGCAAAATTTTCATATAACCTATTGTTTTAATTTATAGAGCACACTGGTTGTTGCTTGCTATCAACCCTATAAGAGAAGTGGTGTATTATCTGAATTCGGTAAATGGTGACTGGACCAATTATCCGGCTATGAAGGAAATGATTGATTTGTAAGTGGGATCGTTCTAAATATTCGTGTATATTTATATATTTAATTATTTGTGAGATTGATCTAAACATATGCTTTTATATATTTGTTAGATCAATACAAGTGTTCCGAAGTCAACGAGACGCACAGGTATCCCGGACTAAATCAAACAACATTACTTGGATCAAAGTGCAGGTACATTATTTTTCACAATTTTGCTTATAATATTTTTGCTTATAATATTTATGCTACTTGACTATTGTGATATTTGATCTTATTTGTTTTTCTATGTAGTGTCCGCAACAACGAAACAGTTCAGATTGCGGATACTATGTTTTGAGGTTTATGAAAGAAATCCTTCAGGCGAATCAATTAGAGATTCCGCTCACGGTATGAATTTATAACTTAAGATAATTTCATATAATTTATTACATTTAACTAAATCATTCATATTATGTTTTTGTTTTGTAGTACTTGGACGAATTCCGTGCTGCTTCGTACCCGAGACTTAAGTTGGAAGAAATCAAAGAGGATTTGTGTCAATTTTATATTCAGCAACTTTTCATGTAGGATTTGTGTCGATTTGAAGTATAATATTGTTATGTTACTGATTTAGTTTGTAATGATGTATATATATAATTTTGGATATTATAATGATATTATATTAGTATATATATATATATATATATTGTCCTACCTATGGTTGAAAATATATCGTCGAAAATATATTACAGGTCGAAAATATTAGAGGTTGAAAACATATTACAGGTCGAAAATATTACAGGTCGACTGAGAGGCTTAAATTACAGGTTGCACATTAAAATACCTCATTTAACAACGACAGCGCTTTTAAAAAGCGCTCTTAAAGGTCCACTTACGAAAGCGCTTTTTAGTAAAAGCGCTGCCAAAGATTAAAAAAAACATAAAAAATAAAAAAAAATGCAACCTACGAAAGCACTTTTACAAAAGCGCTTTTATAGGGGGGGCTATCAGAGCGCTTTTTCCAAAAAAAGCGCTCTCATAGGGGGGGATACCAGAGCGCTTTTTCCAGCTTTTTCCAGAAAAGCGCTCTTATAGGGGGGGTCTACCAGAGCTCTTTTAGAAGCGCTTTTGTTACCTACGCCAGCGCTGGCTTTCACAGCGCTTTTAAAGCCCAAAATAAGCGCTTTCGTAGGCCTTCCGTGTTGTAGTGATTGACAATGACAAATAATATTGACATGAACGACAATCAATATTGAGTTGGACAACGTGACTATGTTTGAAAGAGACAACGTAATGATGATGGGGTGTGGTTGAAAGAAAAACTATAATCGAGTAATAGAACTTAGAAGTTTGTAAGGTTGTAGGAAAAAATAGGAAATTCTTTTTGTGATTGATGAATGTTTTAAGTTTTAATATTGACATATTAAACTTAAAAAAAAAGAAGAAGACCAATTTGATGATTATTTTTTGTACTGAATTGTTTTATAAAACCAACTTTGATTTTTTTGGTTCAAACAATTTTGAACGATTCAATTTGATTTTTCTGATTTTAATTCATTAGTGTTGTTGAAAGATTGACTGAACCGAATTCAACTCCAATTTCTAGTTCAACCAATTAAACCTACCAATTCGGTCTAAAATAATTTAGTTGATTTAAAAGATTATTAGTTTTACTGACCAATAATAATATTTAAACTACAATACCAAAATTATAAATTTGTTATCTAGCTGTCTTAATGATTAAATCTAAAAAATAGAAGTGTGTTTTCAAATTTTTTGATTTGATCTTTTTTATTTGTCAAAAGTATATTAACCAATAATAAATCAAGAGCCTAACAGATGATCCAATAAAAAATAATAAGTTTAATTGTTACAAAAAATATTATAGTTTTATTTAATCACAATTTTTTTGAAAAAGTATTTAATCACAATTTAATCATGGTAAATTTTGATTGTTTGCTCCAATTCACATTGAACATATTTAATTTACTATACATTATTGTTTTGGATATTTTATAAATCAACGTTACACATCTTTAAAGACAACCATTGATATACTCTAGACAATTGTACAAGTTTTTTAGTTTTTTATGAAGAAAAGTATTTTTTTTCATCGTCAGTAATTTTAGTTTTTACATTTAGTGTTTTGAGTAAAGACAAAACTTATGTACAATTCTTTGGAAAGTATGACACCTATATAATTTTTTTCATCATCAGTAATTTTAGTTCTTATATTTAGTGTTTTGTGTAAAGACAAAACTTAGATACAATTCTTAAGGTGTGGTTTGTACTAATTTTCAATGAAAGTATGACAACTATATAATTTTCTCTTACACGTATGCAAATTTTCCCTATTTTCACTCAATAAATAATATTTAAGTATATTTATCATATTTTTATTGAAAAATAGTAAGAATCACACCTAAAGAATTGTACCTAAGTTTTGTCCTGAGTAATTACAAATGAACAATACTCAAACTCTCTTAAATTTATTAAATATTTTATTTTTTATTAATTTTCTTTTTCTAATGTATCATCCCCTCTATATTTTTTTCTTTAGGTGTAAATTGAACACAAATATTTATAAGACATTTTTCTTATTTTTTCTGAACTCTTCCATTTCTTTAAAAAAAAAATAGAAACATGAGTAAAAACTCCTTATTAAAAACAAGTCAAAGTTAAATATACTAGTACTTGATTTTATAAAGGTGAAAAAAATAATGAATCCAAAAAGTCGAAAAGACCAATAAAAACATGGAACCAAGTTTCTGTTTCCATATTCCCATCCCATACTCATATTAATTGAAAGAATGGATAAGATCATAAGAAATTGACATGATTTTGGTGGAGGGGGGCTGCATCTTGTTTTTCAGCCTAGTGGTTGCTGCTGCTACCATGGATTTTGATTTGTCTCTCCCATCAAATAATTGTTTGTCGTACAACAATAAGTTCTATAGCGCAAGGTTTCAAAATTTTAAAAGATTCCATTTTTAAGGTTAGATCAAATGACATCGAAATATTAAACTTAATAATATGACACATCCGAAAACTCTTTGTCGCATATTCATTTAACAATATAACATAATTCACTTTGAATTGAAAATTATTATCATATAGATCGTGTCTATAAAATTTAACATAAATTAGAAATCATTTGACATGTCAATGATATGCATACAAACTAACGTCTTATGAAATTTCATCAAAACAATTAATTTTGATCAATTTCTTTAACATATCAAATGATTTTTGAATGATGTTAAATTTTATAGATATGATATATATGATAATACATTTAAGTTCATTGGTGAATTTTATTATACAGATATAGAATAAAGAGTTATCAGATGTGTCATAATAATATTAAATTTGACACCTTAGTGTCACTTGATCCACAATGGCAACTAACTTAAGCTCTACTCGGATCACTCCACCAATCCCGCCTCTTATGAGAAGAAGAATGACCCCTGAGATTCACCAGGAACATTTCAGAGTTTGATACTTGATTTTACCCATTATATTCCAATTAATCAACAAACCATTTTAAAAAGGAGTGTTATTTCCACAACGCTACAATGTCTAACATGTTGTAGACCAAAAGAAACTGCATGGTTTTTCCTTGAATTTTCTTGCAATGCTGTCTCAAAATTGAGCAAATGGTCTTATATACTCTAACTTTTGACCATTTCAATGTCTAGCAAATAAAACACCCTTGACTAAACATCTTTGTTGACCGGACAATCAAAGAAAAGGTGGAACTCATCTTCTTCTGCAGAGAAACTCAATGGACAAACATAATTGTGTGGTCCTGATAAAATTCCTTTCGAAACCAAGTTCTACCTGGTTAAAAACTGTTGCAGCATGAGTCTCCAACGAAAGATCTGGATTTTACTCGGAAGCTTCGAATTCCATATTTGATTTAAGCCTTTAAGAATTGAACTAGACGACATTGAGAAGTTCCTGTCCAGAATAGAGACTATAGAATAATTGTTTTTCACATTGCAGCCTTCATTACCTTTCCACCACTTAAAATGATCCTCAACTCCTATTGTCGGGCGTATTTCAACCAATGATGCATGGCCTCCACCCGTGCTTGATCATGATTTAGACTATCCATGTTTGACTTTAAGTTTCGGACCCACTTATCTCCTTGTTACCTTCCCATATCACATACACTTGCTTCTTGCCTATTAGATATTTCAAACACAACTAGAAATTGGGACAAAAGAGTGGCGTGCCCTAGCCACTTTGATTTCTAAAAACTGATTGAATTGATTTGAATTTGCAAGAAAGAAGTAATTAGGTTATTTTTCAGGCGGTTGGTGTGAAGAAGATGTTAATCATCACTCATAACTTGGTTTTGATGAAGACAAAAGGCTAGAAGAAAGATCAAAGAAGAAAAAAATTGGAATCAAAGTATCAAGTTTGCATAAATTTTTGGATTTCATTAGAATTGGATCATAGACCAAGGTACAATGTACAATTTATGGTTATAAACTTTAAGTGCTCACGAACTTTCATCTAAACTCTTCTAAGTTTTCCATAACATTGTTGCATGATTCATATTCAATTTTTTTAACATTTTCAAAATTTCATGTTTTTGCTTAGGTAAATTGATCTACCTATAGAGGTAAGTCTACTTACCTTATCTCTGCCAAAACAAATTTTCTGAAAAGGAACAAGGTAAATTTGTTTCCCTATTTGGTAAACCTATTTACCTGGTGTAAATCTTCAATTATTTTGAATGTTGGGGAGAGGTAAACTTGTTTATCTCCTAGGTAAATCTGTTTATCTTTGTAGCTTTTGGGAAATTTTGAAACTTTGTGACACCTTTTCATTGCTTCTTTTCATAGCATCCATTCATAAATCATTACAAAGTATTTCTAATTATTTTTAAGCATTGCAAGTCTTAAAAAGGGTGTTTTGTGATTTATAAATAGAATACTTTTTCATCATTCAAAACACCTTCTTCATGAATAATTGTTATCTGTTTTCAAATGTCGTTAATATTTAACATTTACAACTTTTTCTGCATAATTTTCATTCATTTTTGAAAAATTTTAGTGAAACACTTGAGCACATAAATATTTATATAACATTAATTTGTTCATTGAAGGAGAAGATTGAATTTTCAATATATCAAAAAAGCAGCAAAACTCTCAAGTATTATCAAGTCTGCTGCAAAATTTATTTGTACTCTTTTTTATCAATTAGCTATACTATTCACCAAGTGTGTGGTGATTTTATTTATAAGGAAAGTGGTTCTACTTTCTACAGGTATTTGAAAATAGGAAGGGTTGTCGTTCTATTTGTTTGAAAAGGCCTTTTGAATCAGGGTGATTCAAAGTCCACCATAGTTGTTGGTGTTTTTGTGAAACTAAGGAAGTGATGTGCTTCTTTGTTGTTGTTAGAAGATTGTAGGAGAATTTTTGGTGTGCAGCTTGTATAAAGATCCAACAATAGTGAAAATATCTAAAGGGGTGTGAGGGGGCTATATGTACCCTTGGTTGATAAGGGGAACTAGAATACATCTTTGTGTTCTTTATTTTTTTGCATTTAAATTCTCCACTTTACTTCATAAGTTCATCAACATATTTCTGGAAAAATAAGAACATAAGAACATCTCTAAAATAGCCGAAAAAGTATTGAAATCTAATTCGCCCTTCTTATATTTCACTTTCATACTTACAAGTTGGGTGCCATAGCTTATAGTATTGGCATAAGATGGAGATGCATGATGAGAATTCCCATAGACCTTTGTTCTCCGGGATCTATGTTCAAAGAAGAGTGGAAGAATATAGAGAAGTTTTGAAGAGTAATGTTGTTGCTACTCGTGGAGATAAATTTATGGTTATGGTTGGATGGAAGCCACTAGAAGAAAATTGGGTTAAGCTATACAAATGAAGCTTGTTTTGAAGGAAGAACTTCAAGTTGTAGAGGTATTATCCGAGATATGCATGGTGATGGTAATGGCGGTTTCGTAAAACATATTGTGGAATGCAATTCTCTAAGGGCGGGATTATGAGGAATATATGAAGGGCTATCCCTCACGAAGAACTTAGGATTTCAAAAAGTACATCTAAATATTTACTATTCAACCATTATTAGAATGCTTAAAATGGGAAAAGCAATAATTATGGATGGAGCCTTGATGTTCAATCGGATTTTACTTCTCATGGAAAGGCATTAAGAAGTGAAGGTGACTCATTCCTATAAGGAAGCGAACAAGTGTGCAAACGCGCTTATAAAAGTTGGTGTTGAGAGTGGAAAAGATCTAGAATTTAGAGATCAAATTTCAAGTTTTATTAAGTATTTCATTGCGTCTGATGTAACATAATTCTTCATCCTGAGATTGGTTTTGTTACAATTTCTTCTTCTCTTTGAGCTTTGACCCTCTTTAATACCAAAAAAGAATGTAAATGGAATAAAATTAACTGGGGTTAAGCCTTAAAAAACTACACATAGATATCAGAAACCATTACGTTTACCGTCTACGTGTCAGAATATCAATGGCTTACACCCTTCCATCTCTTCGTCTCTTCAACCCCTCCGATTTGAACCTCGCCTTCTAAAGCACAAAATTTAGCGCCATTTTACATGCGACCTATTTCTAGAACTAGACGTATCGACTTACCTCTAACTCAATGAGTCAACCCGCCACCACAAATTCTAGCACTCTATTGACACTTGAAGTTGCTCCATCACTACCATATAATGTTGATGTTGTTGTCATGTACGTGGTGCTCCAATGAGACCTAATTGATACTTGGCCATTAGGAAGTGTGGTCACTAAAGGGTGCCACACTTCTGTTTCCGTTGTTTGGTCTAACAAAGATGATCTTATCACAATCGGCTACTGTAGCCCCGATAAATTTGATTCTATGCACAAAGTAAGGTTTTTATTTTCCCTTTTTTTCTTTTCTTAATCAATGTGGGCTTCTAGGTCATGAGTTATGTTTAACTTAAGGGTTTCTAGTTTAACATATTAAGAATAATTGATATAGTTCATTTGTGATCATAGTAATGATACTTGGTGCAAAAGCTTTGTGTTAGATCGTTACAAATAAGGTTAATTTGTGATGGTAGTGAATGTCTCCAATTTTGTTTCAACATCTTTTTGCTTGATTTTGTATGCACAGTTTATGTCATGAAAAAACAAAATGGATTCATCATTGTTTGGATATGTGATTTGTAGTCAGATTTGCAATGGTCCATTTTGCATGGGGTTGCTATAGTCTATTCAAAGGTAAATCTTGTAGAGCATTTGAAGAAAGGTAAGATCTAATGGCAAGTCTGAGCTCTTCATTTATCTGAAGGAACAAAATTCCCAACTTCGTTACATAACAATCTTTACTCAGTTCTACTGAAGTTTGTGGTAGAGAAAAATTCTTTCTTTTTAATCCTGGTAGATTGTCAATTATTAGCAATTCCACACAATACAAACATGGAAATGCAACTCAAGAACATCCCATACATTAAGAGTGAATGAACCTTTTCTATGAAAGATATCACACTTCCTAAGAATTAAGACAACCAATTCTTGATAATATTGCTAGAGGTTAAAGATGAATTCATATGCAATCGAACATTGTGAATAGGTATATTTGGAAAGCTAACAAAATTATGTTTTGAAAAATTCTCAAAGTTATGTTGTTCTGATCATATCATCTGATGGAAAAATGACACAAATGATTTATATATGTCTTTGAGATAGAACACTAAAAATGAGTAAAATACCCATTTGATTTGATTCAAGTACAATGGGTATGATTCAATTGATAGGAGAAAATGATTTTAATCAAGAACTTAAAATCCGTAATTTTCCCATTTGATTCGAATAAGTGATTCGAGTTAGTGATTTGATTCAAAGAATCTTGTGATTCGAATCATGATGACAAAACCAAAATCCAAGATTTGAAATGAATTTTTGATTCGAATTAGCCTTATGTTTGATTCGAATTTAGCTTTCTTCTAATTTAAGTTAGAGAAGCTTATGATTTGAATCACACTAGTAATGGAAAAATATGAATTTCACATTCATTTATTGATTCAAATCATGCATCATATCTTTGCTTCAAATCACACTTCAAAATAAGGTTAGAATGATAGGAATCGTGAATTCCTGCATTTCTTGAGTCAAATAATCGATTAATTTGAATTGAAATATTTTGAAAATATTTTTCATCTCTTGATTCAATTTAATGCAAAAACATGATTTAAATGCATTTCACTAAATTCTAATATATGTGTAAAACCTAACTTAGAGGAGACTCTGTAATAAAAAACAATAAAAGTAGTAAACAAGACAAACAACAAAATCAAAACATTATAGGGAAGAACAACTTCAGTGAGCCTAAGCCGAATGAGCTTCATTGTCAAACCGCAAGGCAACGTCTGCTAGTAGGTGGTAGGACATTTATGTGCATATTAGATGTGTCATACCCCAAAATTTGCCCTCCTCTTTTTATCTTCAACGACTCAAGGTTCAAGGGTTTTCCTCAAGTTACTCTCTCCTATTCAAAACTAGGGTTTGCAGTCTATCAAAGGGTTCTGAATCTCTAAGGCCTCAAATGGATATCAAGGTATCTCATATGTCTCATGGTATCTCCATGTCAATTATCAAGCTTCAATCCCAAGGATTTCTCATTCAAATGCTCAGGTGATCCACAGTCGACTAGTTGACCTAAAAGTCAACTA
This sequence comes from Vicia villosa, assembly GCF_029867415.1. NCBI lineage: Eukaryota > Viridiplantae > Streptophyta > Magnoliopsida > Fabales > Fabaceae > Vicia > Vicia villosa. The sequence goes on along the minus strand of NC_081182.1, from coordinate 20,295,032 downwards.
TGGGCAAAGTACAGTCAAAACTCCTGACTTTGGGTAAACATCAAGTATTTGAGGCCATATACATAATTTGATCAAAGGTTGATCATGATCCATTAATAAAAACTCCGAGATGAACAAATTCAAAAGGTTCAAATTAGGGTTTTTTAAAGGAAAAGTCAACTCAACTTTGACTGGCCATAACTTTTGCATGGAGTATCAAAAGTCTCCCAACCAAAGCGTATTTTGAAGGAAATTGGATTCTCTACAACTTTGCCTCTCACATGCCAAGGCCAGAAATGCTTCATTTGGGAGATACGGTATAAAAGATTACAGGTTCTTTTCAAAAGTCAACCAAAATCAGTTTTTTGTCAAAGGCTATATCATTAAGATAAAAGCTCCAAATGAAAAATATGTTCCAAAGTGGCTTGTAAAGGACATCTTGAGGTTTCCAAAAAGTTCTAGAAATCTCTCATATCTTAAAAATTGAGAGAGATATGCCTCGTCAAAGTTGGGCGATTTCGGGGGGCAAAATGTGAAGTAAAAGGGATTCAAATTGAAATTTCTTACAAATGGGCCTATCTTGTTAAGCTTTAACCTTGGTCCAAAAGCTATCCAAGTTGCCAAATACTACTTGCCACGAATTTTAGGGTTTTACTTGATTTTATATGATTTTTATCCATTTAAATGGTGATTAAAGGTCAAATAAATCAAAGGGAAATCCAAGATATGATTTAGAGATTTATTCCAATCAAATCTAATCTGCAATTACACCATATTTCCCACACAATTTCGTGAAAGATCTAATTGGAAAGAATTAGAGCAAATTGGATTAAAAAATAGTAAGTTGTAAATCAATTCTTTCAAAAATTGCAAGAAGGGATTCAAAGATCTTTTGGGCTTTTCCACTTGACCTAATTTGTGCCCCTATAAATATATAACACAAAGCAATGGAAAGGGGGACGAATTTTTGGCTCATAAACCCTAACTAAGCTCCCATAAAATTCAAAGAATTAGGGCAGACTAAAAGAGAGAGAGCCAGGCATTTGCAGTCGATTTCATTGGTCCAGGCACGTTCCTGAGATGTTAAGGAGTATTACCCAACCAAGAGACAGATCTGATCGTCTTGAAAAACTCCCCTTGCGATTGCACCGGTTGGTAAGATCCTAAGATTTTCAAACTCTTGATTTAAATGCATTCCGTGACATGTTAATGGTTGCTGAGGTTTTTATGAGTATTTAGAGCGTTTCTGGGCATTTAAATCGAAAGGTTTACGTAACAATCACACGTTACCATTGTTGGCCGTGGATTCATCATCATCCTCGTGTTCCACCTTACAGGCCGTTCCAAGCAAAAACAACACTTCCATTGAATTCGTAGCATGAAATTTAGTAGATCTGGGTTTTTTTCCGTTGTGTTTCGTTGGTGTTTGCAGGTTTTGCGAAAGGAGGTCATCGGAAGAGATGACCGGAATTGTGCAGTTCCGGTGGCTCAGGCTTGCTGGTTTTAGGGGCCACGCGTGGCAGGTTTCAATTGGTCCATTTGAAAACAGAAAAGGTGGGTCTGCGCGCGCAAGGCTTTCATTGGAGGGTCAATATAAAAGCGCTCCCTCTCTCTTCGCATGATTGGATGCAGCACCAGTACTGGGACCCACGCGTGGCCATATCTTTGACTTTCACCTTTTACTATTTTATTGATTCTTTGTAGGTAATACACAGATGCATCGTACTAGCCAAGTGGTGGTGGATAGAAGCTTGCAACCTAGCAGCCCTGTGTTCGAACCCCAGCAAGGGGAAGGATTTTTTTGTTATCATTTACATGTTGTGTTAATCCTAGATCCCACGCAACAAGCCCATGCGCGTCCACTGTACGTCCTCACGTATCAGCCACTGGATCTCCTACAATCCAATCTAACGTACCAGGATTGCAAGGCTTACCATGGACCTTCACAAGGGAGCCACATAGGATCATGCCCAGGTTCCTATACAATTTTTTATTAGTATTATTTATTTATTTATTTGTTTTGTTTAATTATTTAAATTAAATTAATTGTGGTTAGTTTAATTAATTAATTAGAATTAGGATTAGAGTAAATTAGGATTAGGCTAGTATTTAGGATTATCCCGATTATCCTTCCGATTATTTTCTCGATTAATCCGAGTTAATTAATTTTAATCAACTGTAATTATAAAACAATAAAAACCCTATAAAGGTATATGCGTTAGGGTTTGCCTAATCCCACTGCCCATTCGGCTAAACATTAACCCTTAATTAATTCTCTTCTCGACCCGACTAAATCTATTAGTCGCATTAGACAAGAGATAAAAAATATACAAAATTTAAAATACATTTTATTTGGTGCCCGCGACGATCGAATCTATCGGTCAGAGTAACCAGCAATACCTCATTAATCCGTTAACTATAATGATCAAACCTATTGATCATCGCAACTAACGGTAACATATCCAAATCAGGGTTGTACGCCCAAAACATTCAAAACACACTAAACCACGATACTACGAATTTTCATCCCTTCAAATACTGCGATTTTCAAATCTACGATAAGGTAATTCAAAATACCTTCGAACTTTGCATTTCAAAAACTACGATAGGCCATTCAAAAAGCCTTCAAACAACCTCATACTAATTCAAAGGAGTACAACCCTGTGCCCGAACTACGTTGACTCTGATTCTCCATAAGGAGATACGTAGGCACTTGGATAACCAAGGCGAGTCCCCCTCCCTAAAATCTCAATTCACTTAAAATCTCAATTTTGCCCTTTTTCACTTCTTTAGCTATTATCCTAAATATTTTATCCATAAGCCTTAACCTTAGATACAAACCTTAGGAAAGGGTTGAGGGTGCCTAACACCTTCCCTCGACCTGATTATAATAACTTACCCAGATTTCTTAACTTCGTAGGGTTTCCTATTCGCCTTGGTAGAATAGGTGGCGACTCTAAAATCCTTAATTTTTAGGGTAGGTTGCTACAAGATGCATGGAGATAAATCAACGACCCATGATGACTACGCCTTCCCTAGACAAATTTCATCATACATGGGCATTAATTGTTACATGTGCTTCCCCAAACAACATTTGAGGGACTTTCCCCAAGCAACACTTATTGGATTCGCCGCAAAAAACACTTGAGGAATTTGCTCCAAGCTCCATTTGTTGGACTTGCCCTAAGTCGCGCTTAAGGAATTCGCAGTCTCGGCTACATACGAGGAACTCGCCCTCTATGTAATGCTTGAGGGACTCACCCTTTAAGCTACTATTGAGCCAAACACTCTCTAAGATACGCTTGAGGGACTCTCCCCTTAAGCTTCATCTAATAGATACGCTTCTCTAAAAAGAGATCAACGTCTCACAGAGTTAAATCATTCTTCCCTTCTCAGGTCTCATGCTCGAGATACTGTAGGATGGGATAAATTTGATTAGGTCCTAAAAGATTATGGCCCATAAATCAGTTGTCCCAAAAAGCATCACAAAGGGACATCATGCTTATGGCGGGCTTGACTTAACGGTTTATGGGCCGTCCGTTCGACCCATTGCACCCATGAAGCAGACCACCCACTCATTTACATGTCTATTCAAAGATAACTGAATGTTTACATACCATGAAAAACCGCTTCTCGTTATTAACGTGGAAAACGAGTTTTTGATTCCTATCAATGGAGAGAACCGATCTCCATATTCCTATGCTTTAGTAAAGAAATTGGGAGAGAATTAATTCCTCACCCATTAGTTTGATCTATTAGCCAAACCTATAAATATCTCAACCTAAATATTAGGATATTCATTCACCTTTCACATATTCAACACATTTAAATCCTTCTGTGATCATCTTAGTATGCAAAACCCTCTTATTGGAATTTTGGAAGAGAATTTTGTAATGCAATTACTGCATCAAAACTTAATGTATGTATGAATAGCTATTGGATGATTGATCATACAAATTATTTAAAGTCAAAATTAAACAAAAATATTTCACATATTTTGACACGTTTGAATAATTAGGTGGTTAATTAAAAAAGCTATACAATACAGTACATAGATGCATTACGTCTACCGTCTACGTGTCAGTTTATCAATGGCTTACACCCTTCCATCTCTTCGTCTCTTCAACCCCTCCGGTTCCGCCTTCTCTAGCACAAAATTTAGCGGCACTTTACACGCGGCCTCTTTCTCGAACCAGACGAGTCGACTCACCTCTAACTCAATGAGTCAACCCGCCGCCACGGATTCCACCACTCTTTCGACACCTGAAGTTGCTCCGTCACCGCCGGATAACGCCGATGTCGTGGTCCAGTACGTGGTGCTCCGGCGAGACCTGATTGATACTTGGCCATTAGGTAGTGTGGTCACTCAAGGCTGCCACGCTTCTGTTTCCGCCGTTTGGTCCAACAAAGACGATCCTGTCACAATCGACTATTGCAGCCCAGATAAAATCGATTCTATGCATAAAGTAAGGTTTTTACTTTCCCTCTTTTTCTTCTTTTCTTAATCAATGTGTGTTTTCTAGGTTATGAAATATGTTTAATTTTAGGGTTTCTAGTTCAACATACTGAGAATAGTTGATATAGTTCATTTGTGAATTGTGATAGTAATGAGATTTGGTGCATAAGTTTAAGTTAGATTGTTAGAAATATGGTTAATTTATGATGGTAGTGAATGTCTGCAATTTAGTTTCAGCTCCTTTTTGTTTGACTTTTTATGCAAGTTTTTGCCATGGAAAAAACAAAATGGACTCATCATTATGTGAATGTGTGATTTGTAGTTAGATTTTTAATGGAGCATTTTGCATGGGGTTGCTATTAATTCATTGAATGTTTAGTTGTCTTTAATGTTTGGATTGATGGACTAGAATGAAATTGACGGAAATGGAACCTAATGAAATGGAGTAGAATGGAGTAGAATGAATCAGATATACCATTTTATCATTCGTGTATTTTTGTTAATAACTAATAAGTTCATTCTGTTTGCATACATCCTAAATTGGACGGAATGAAAATTGAACGATTGGATGGAATATGATGGAATATGATGGAATGAATTTCATCATGTTCCATTATGTTCTATCCATTATTTACAAATCCAAACAATAAAATCTGATTACTTACCACATAATTCCATTCCATCACATACCACAAATCCAAACATATCTTAAGATGGAAATTAATATGAAGATTAGTGGGTTGTGATATCCTCATTATTTGTGTCTAACTAGTCATTGTCATTTACATAGTATTTGAAGGAATGGTAGATCTAATTGCAAATTGCGTGTGTCTGTGTCTTATGTAATCGGTTGGTTAAAAAATTGGACCTGAGTAGCTGATTGTCACATAAACTATCTCAAGGTTTAGGTTTATCCAACCTGAGAACAAGCTAATCAGTAGATCAGTGGTGGAGAAGTGGAGAACAAAGCGATCTGATAAATAAAAACCTAACATTCAGTGATAAAAGGATCATGCATTCATTAGTATGATGCATGATCATTGCATTGTTAATTTTAAAAATTAATGTGTTCTTTTGATTTTTTTTTTTAAAAAAATCATTTGTTCAACTATGTATCAATCATGGTTGGATAAGTGAATTGCATACTAGCACCTTCACCAAGTCAATGACCAGTTTTATTTTCAAAACTTGATTTATATATGTATCTTGTGGAAAGAAATAAGTTCACATAAATGTTAACTTTAAGTAGTCTTTACTCAAGGCTTGGTAAATAATTTTTCTAGAGACATTTAATTTAGTGTCTTCATTGTATTTTTATAATTACTATTGTCGAATTCAAAAACAAAAAAATAAAAGAAGCATTGAAAATAATGAGTAACTAAAAGGTGGTTGAACCAGACAAATTATCTATTGAAACGTGGAAAATTCTTAGGATAGAGGCGTTGAGTGGCTCACCAAACTACGAAATTATGAAGTCAAATAAAAAAGTCAGATGATATAGTCCTACTTGAAGAGTCAAAGGAGGATTTAAATGAGAGGTTGAAACGGGATTTAGAAACTTATGGCTTTTGCCTAAGCATATGTAAGACAAAGTATGTAATGTAAGTTTGGCAAAAGGAGAAGTGTTTAAACCCTATAGGTAAACGTTGAATACTATATCATACCACAAGTCATGCAGTTTAAATATCTTGGATCCGTAAAAATAGAAAGTGATGTAAACCATCAAATTCAAGTTAGATGATTGAAATGTTGGAGGGTTTAGGGGTTTTATGTGACACAAATACTGCTAAATTAAAAGGAAAAGTTTTAATCGAACAACGGTAAGATCCGCGATGTTATACGAGACAGAATGTTCGACGGTCGAGAATCAACACGAGAATAAAGTAAGTGTTGCAGAGATGAGGATATTGCGTTGAATGTTTGGTAAAGACTAGACATGATAAGATTAAAAATGACAATATTGGAGAGTGTATTGTGGTAGCACCTATAATAGAAAAGATGGTGGAAAATAGGCTTAGGTGGTTTGGACATTTAGACAGAAGACCTATGAATTCTGTTGTTAGGAGAGTAGATCAGACGACCTAGAAAATTATAAGGGAAACTATTAACAAATTGGATAATACTTTGGCGTTGTTCTTACTTTTGGGCTCTAACTAACCTTTGAGTTTGCTTTTCTTCCAGGAATTTGGATATTTTGAAACATGTGCAAATATAGAATTCATTAATAGATTTTATGTGATGAAATTGTCAAGTTTGAAAGCAGAAATATGAAGTTCATATCGCAGAAATGCGTACTTGGCAAATGTTTATAGGATTTCATGTTTCTTGCTCCAACATTTTTATATTCAGTAGGCTGTTATCATGTAGTGTATATCTGTGCACAAATGCATGTATAATTTCTATGCTAGGGCTCTAATTCATTTTTGTTGCAGCATAGCATCTGGTTTATGAGCTAACTGGTTTCTGAACTTAAACTTTAGGTCACACTTGAAGTGAAAGGAGAACCCCAGATCAAAAACTTGTCTGAGAAGCTGAAATCTGGTGGTATCATTCACAAACTGTGGATTGAGCAACCTGAAAACATTCCTACTTGCCTTGCCACAAAACCTTACCCTAAATCAATTGTATCTCCATACTTTAAGAAGTTGAAACTCTGCAAGTGATCTCATATTTGATATTATATTTTTTTCTTCCTGAACAATGATTGTTTCAGATTTCTCATTCTTTGCCTTTTCTCTTAAAAAGCATCAAAGCTTCAAATTGAGCCTGTCATCAGCAAGGACATTAACACTCTAAACCTGATTTTTCTACTATTAATCCTCTACCTTTTCTGTTATATTTTGTTAAACTTTTTAGGAAATTTCGGATTATTTAACTCCGTATTAGGCTGATTATGTTGTTTGAAGATATCTTAACTTCTATGATGTAATTGGACAAGTCAATTGTTGTTTTACAGGTTTGCATTTAGTTATTCGATTTCCTAGAAGAAAAAGGAGTCCTGTTTAGTTTTAGAATCCTCCATATTTTCCAAATAACATAATTATGTAAACTGCTAATGTAAAATTGTTACAAGTGGTTATTGAGTGACAAAATCATATATTTGGCTTCTGCAATCTGTATTTTGTAAAGCAATTACAGGTATATACAAGGTTAACATTAGATGAAAACTGTAAAAAAAAAAAGTGCGACTAATAGCTTTTTTTTCCTTGGCTGATGATGGATGATGACAAGACCTACTTGACCAAGAGTTTTCTGGAACACATGGTGCAATAGTGGCTGCGTTTGATCTTGTGATACAAGGGTAGGAAACAGAAATTCCAGTGGCTATCAACGTCCACAGCTTGGATCATCCCTCCACAATAAGGACACGACCCAGGTGCTGGCTGTCTCGACACCACTTGTTCATCCTTTCCACACACAAACACTATACACATCTTCCTGGCAACCCTTTGGTAATAGAATCTTGTTATGTCTTGCTTGAATAACTGTTGTGAATACTCTTTATCAGAGGTTGGAACCTTGATATATTTGTATGATCAGAGCTATATATAGCGTCTAAGAAAAGAAAGGAAAGAAAAGGTACTAGTAGTTCTAGAAGAGGCGAGAATAACCTATTCTCATACTCGTCATACACAAACAAAAGCTAACGCGTATATAGAAAACTCCACTATACTTTTCTTTTTATTCATTTTTGTCTCCGCCTTATCCTCGTACTTTCCTCGCACGACCATGCCCCACATATGTTGGACTAAATAAATGAATGTTATTCATTTTTATTTATAGCTTAGTCGAAATAACTTAAACTATTAAACAGACATTATTAATTTTAAGTTTTTTATAATAGAAATCAATCAAAAAAAATTCTACTTGGTAGAGAACCAGTCACGTTGAGTGTATCGATTCTTTTTTGTTTAAGAAAATTTAGGAGGAGATTAGTTTTTTTTTTTTTTTAGAGAGCACTCATGAAAGAGTTAACATATACTACATCACATGCCATAAAATTCAGCTAAAAAAATCAAAGCTTAAAATATTGGTGGTGCTCATGACATCTCATATATAGTGTTCACACATCTATGGAAACTTAAAAATACTTCTTTGTAGTATTTGAAGATTGAAATACGGAATCACCTATTGTACATGATTGAAATACATGTGAACCTATTTTACAACAAAATCACTTTATCATAGAGATATCCCATTTTGTCAAAAACAATTCGGGTTTTAATTTTCGGATATGCCCTAATATAAAATCCGAATTTCAACCTCTAGATAAACCTCACACATTGACTTTGGTATGTGTTTCATCACTAGATGGTTAAAAATGGGGTGAAGTTTGAAGAAATTCTTTTCATTAATAAATCATACATTATAAGTCATTTTTAAATCATACCCACAATAGACCATACACATTAGTCATTAATTAATAAGAACATAATGTTAGTAAACCATACATCACTGTATATAAAATACAACAAACAATACATATTTTCAAAATGTAATATCAAAATTTAAAGTTAAAATATCACTACATGGTAATATCTAACGTTCTTGTTCCTCACGTGTCTTTTATACTGCAAAGCATGTTCTGCCTTCTTGAAACTCGGCCCTAGCTACGGTCTCTCTCCTAATAGCAACTCTACATTGACATATCGACAATACATCCACGATATTGGTCTACTCTCACCTGTTCTTACTGTAGTATCTTCGGATGAGCTGACATAGGGGAATATTTTCTACATCTAGTGTCATGTAAGGTTGAAACACTGTATAAAACTATTGAATGTAACAATATTCTGCACTACATGAATGAGAAGTTGACACACTACATACATCCTCTTACATCAAATGCTCATTGTTATACGCAAATATCGTATTGACATCTCTGTAGAGGACACTAGTAGGAGCAACCATTGTGGAGTCCTTGAGCATACCCTTAAAATACCTGAACTACCGCAATACTCGTTTAAGTAGATGTGGATACATATGTTGAGAGCCATAAACAAACCATCCAAAGTACCATGATATCATCTCAAAGGGTCCAACTAGACGGTGCTCCCCATACGACGTGAAATAGATATCATCCGACACAACACGATCAAATGCAGTAAAAAAAGGCTCCGTCCTTTGATTCCCCCTAAGTGGGAAAATGGAGCAGACACATGGTAATTTTTTATAGCATTCTTCATCTTATTCCCATCTAGAGAGACGTGAAAAAAGGTGGTGAATTTATGTCTGAAAATGGTTCAGGTTAAATATTAGTGATGATCTATCACATGAATTATGAAATTAATATCAACAACGATGAATTTTTTTTAGCGTGACTAGACAGTTGTTTCATGTCAACTATCTCGTCTACCATTAATTACCTTTAGCTAACTTGGAGTATAAGTACACCAAACAAGATGTCCCCCGGTTGTACTCATGAATCCTTTCCCGTCAATGAAGTATCAAATGTAAACAATGTCGACACAGGTCACAATTTTTTTACAAAAATGGTTGTGCCAACAAAAGCATGAAATATTAACTCAATTCACATACTTTATGATATGCAATATGTGCATCATCACTCACGTCATCTACACTCGAATTCATGTGGTCAATATGATTTTTCATGAGGAAAGAAAATCTGGCAAGACATCCTCTAATGTCATCTATCTCTTGTCGGGCATCACTTAAATCAACTACTAAATATGTCTTTATCAGGTCCAATGCCTCAGGTTGATGTATTTTAGGGTGATATAATAACCTTGCTATGATAGAAATATGTAGGAGATATGATACATCATCGAGTGTAATTGTCATCTCACTGATCGAAAGATGAAAAGACGATGTCTTTGTGTGCCATCTCTTAACAAACATAGACAATAAACCATGACTAATATAACCATATCCAATCCTGCATAAATCCTTCAACCCAAATAGCTGCATGATATCCTAAAATTATGGTTCATCTAGCTGGAGAAGCTTTGCTACATTTCTGCCACAATTGATACATTTCAATGTCTCATAGTATTGAATAATAAATATATTATCGTTAGACAACTCAATTTTTATAACACACATGTTTAACACAGACAATTCAATTATTCATGTGACCATTATCTTCCACACGTGCTTAGCAGCATGAGGGGCTTCTTAGAAAATTATCCGGCACGACAACATCAAGTTTAACATCGGATACAACATCATGTATTAAAGTTACAAGGGGCTTTGTAATGATCTGGAGATACATTACCACAAGAAAAAGACCCTTCAACAGCAAAAACCGATTCTCCAACTATAATTCACGAGGGCATAACTTTCTCCTATGCACTGAAGTATGTTGGGTCACTCTACGATGTTTTAATCTGTCTTGGTTGTCATCCATTTTTCCTAAAATCAAACAAGAAAATACATATCACAATCAACAAAGAGGAAATAATGAAATAGAAAATCAAAATTAAAAACATTCCACAAAATAGAGAAATCTGGATTTTGTTATCCATACTAAGGTTCCGAATTTCAAAATCAAGACTGCATAGAATTAAATAAAGAGCATGCAACAAACCCTTAGTTCAAAATTTCAAAATTTCAATGCCAAATGTAGCAAAAATATAACCTATTTATAAAATACATGCATCACAAAGAAAAAAAGTAAGGAAATAAGAAACTTATCAAATCTGAGAGATGATTTTGGTTTGAATGTAGTGGTTAGAAGTTGACAAATATGCTAAGCTTGAATGAAATTGAGTAGAAGTTGTGAGAAAGAGTGTAAATCTTGATGCAAAAGTTTGATTTAGAATTGCAGGAAACTATATTTAGCAGTCTGTTTATCACATATTGAATAAATTGTGAAGTAGTAGATAAACCAATAGATGAAAAGTGAAAGTTTGAAATTGATTTCAAAACAAAAAATTTCTTAGTCATGTCTTTAGATGATAATTATTTTGTTTATGTTCATAATTGTAACTCAGCCAATGAAATGTGTGACACTCTTGAATTGGTATATGGAGTTTCTCCAAGTGTCAAACAAGAGCGAATGAACACACGAGAAGAAGTAGATGAATGCTTCTTTCGTAAATGCTTATCTAACTTTAGAAATGTTGGAAATAATGTAACAAATTTTGTCACAAACAAATATCAAATAATTAAGAATTGGAATCAGAAACTTGATCCAATCCTTAAATCAAAAGATGGGAATGTTTACGAGTTTTTGGAAAAATTGAAGAAAGAAGAAATCATCGATAAGTTGAATGAATTAATTTAGCTACTAAAGGATGACGACATGAGCTCAAATCTAGAAGAATATTTGGCAATTTCATCAACAAACTCATATGAAAACAAATTAATTCTAGTGATCTTCTTGGAAAAGAAGTTATAGGTAGCTTGTTAATCAAGTAAATTGTTGTTATAAAGTTTTGATCCCAAAATTCAATTGGTAATGAGGCAAGATTCTCAAATTGGTCGATTCCTTATGATGTTGACCCATCTACCACGACTCGTACCTCGAAAAGAACGAGCTCTACCACGAAAAATGCTGATAGAAACCTGATGCTTCACCATTTATGCCAACAAAATCATTAGATATGACTTGAGCAACATTAGCAATTGCACTTGGAGCCGAAATTTTTTGGCGAAACTTGTCCAATTGTGCTTCTTGAACATATATCAATGCCTAATATATATAATATATGTGTTTACCAGTGTTTTTAGTAAACAAATCACGAGTTTTAATTCACTTGTAGGATCGAACTCAAAAAATCCTATTGGACATTTTGTGTGAAAAGTTTGAGAAAGTGTATTAGTGCTTAAAGGTTTCAGGTTTGAATTTTGAGTAGTTAGATAAAAGTTCAAAGAAGAAAGTTCATAATTACTTAAAAAGATAAAGTAAATGAAGAAAAATAGTAAAAGCAATTGGGTAAAAAATACTTGAATTAAAAGTGAGAAACAAGTTCATACATTTCTCACAAATTCTTTATCTCTGTGACTCGGATGTGTGAATTCTACAGAGAACAAAATGAAAATGAGAACCCTCTTTTAGAAAAAAAATCTACTTATATACTATGTACATTTGTAATTGTCAACAATGGTTATTTCTTCAAAATTTGACATATGTATCTTGTTGCGTGGGATTGTCTTCAAATCTGCTTCCATGTGTCTTTAGCACTCTAAACTATTTCAAACCGTAACTATTGCTTCAAACTACTACCGCTGTCGAAATGTCTCTAAGTAATCTAATATGTGAACTCAAGAATATACTAAGTCCCAAAACACTTGATAGGCGAGTCAAACTCATCACCCCTAATAGGTGAGTCGAATTCATCACCTCTGTCGAAACAATTAATATGTCAAAATTATAGCTTGGCCATCTTACACTCAGCATTTTCATACCCTTATATCACACCATGTCAAAACGCTAAGCTAAAACTCTCAGGCTAACAATATGTCAATTGGTTCAACTTTCTATAAATCATCATAATGAATGGATTGTATTCTTTAGGGAGACCTTGAAGAATCACATCGATTTGATCCCTTTCAGATATTGGATCCCCAATAGCTAATAATGAATCAGCAATGGCTCAAGTTCGAAGGACATGCTCAGTGATGGAATGATTACCTTTTTTGATAGTCTTCAACTCTGATCTTAATGGATGAACTCGAGCTCCCATCTATGAGTGGAAGTGTTTGCGCACCTTGTCATACACTTCATACACATGTTTGTATGAGAGCATACGTGGTAACACGAAAATCATAAACAATAACCAAGTAATCAATTTTTTATCTTGAACAATCCAAAACTCATAATCTTCAGAAACAACTTTAGCTAGCCTATGAACATTGGAGGAATGTGAAGATTTACCACCACTGTGAAGTTTGTCAGATAGAATGACACCTTTTACCTATTATTAGCCTAGCTTGAATTCTCCACTTGCGATGAAAATTCTTGCGAAGATCAAACCACATGTTATGTGTCTAGCAGCGAGTTTTCTTGATTTGCCATTGAAGTTTCTTTGAATCTTGATGAATTATTCGATTTGCGGGAAAAAAATTGAACAAATGAAGGAAGCTTATATGAAGCTTGAACTTGCAAATACGATAAGAGAAGATATAGATGAATTGGAAGTAGAATCAGTCCCTTGTTAGGCGTATGATATCATATTAGTGTTTGGCCTGATTCATCATTATAAAACTGACTTGTAAGGTTAAGGGTGTCACTCGATATAAATTATTTTCAAGCTTTATGTCTAATCAATGTAAGACTTAAAATCTTCCCAATACACCTCATTAGGGGTGGACATCGGTTCGGGCCGATTTGGGTTCGGGCCTAAAACCCCAATCCGACCCAACCCTCGGGTGATTTTTATAGGCCCAATTCCGATCAAATAAACTCTCGGTTTTTTCGGGTTCGGGTTGAACCGGGTTCGGATAGCTGTCCCGGTTTATTTCGGATTTCAACTACAGTTGGCCCAATACAAAATCCAGTCCAAAAAATAAATCCAATAATTTTTTCTACTTTTTTTAATTCTTATTAAGTTAACAGTTGGGCCACCAAAAATTTCAAGCCCAATTAAATTTATTTAAATTTTGAAAATAGAAAATTAATTGATTTTTTATAAGAAAAACACTAATAATTTTGAGTCAATTTAGATAATATTATCTGTTTTATATAATGATTTTTTTAAACTCATTTAATAACATTGAGATACCCCATCAGATAAAATTAATAAAAAATTATAACCCAAATTATCCAATAAAAAGTCCTTAAATTAAAAAATCATATAAACACAAGATCTTAAATTATCTACAATATAATTAGATTCCAAAAAAATCAGTCTAAAAAATTGTTTTAAAATGCAGACAAAATCATATATATATATATATATATATATATATATATATATATATATATATATATATATATATATATATATATATATATATATATATATATCCTTATTAAGTATGTTAGAAAGTTAACAAAAAAGATATCCTGATAAACTAAAAGTGATGAGACCTTGGATTTTCAGCAACTTCTCTATGTTATCCTTCATCCTTCAATCAAGCTGCAACAAGACTTCCAATTGCAACAAGATCAGACATATGAGAAAACAACAATGACATAGAAAATTAGGCATATTAGAAAATCTTTACCTTAGATTGGGCATAAATTGATGAGACCTTGGATTTTCAGCAACTTCTTTGTCATCCTTCAATCAAGCTGCAACAAGACTTCCAGCTGCAACAAGATCAGGTATATGAGAAAACAACAATGACACCGAAAATTAGGCATATCAGAAAATCTTTACCTTCATACCTTAGATTTTCACAAAATCTTTACTTCAGGTTGCTACAAGATTGGGCATATTAGAAAACAACTGACATAAAATTAGGAATCAAAGGTTAAGAAAGCATATAATAGTTATAACAGTTATAACAAAAAGCATAAGAAACATAGACAATAAAGAAATCTTCCCTGCCGGATAAAATCATGTTTTCATGTATAGACAACAAACTAATGTCAAAATCTTTAACAAAACAAAACAAAAATCAAAACAAATCTGACTTAAAACCATATACTTATCTTTCAAATCTGACTTAAGATCACAAAACCAAACTAATATTGTAAAGAATATGACAGCACAATTTACACCAAAACCTGAAACAAAATAAGCTTATAAACATAAGGTCTTAGGCTGTCTTCACAGACACATTCCCATTCCCATATGTAACTCCAAGTTCAAGGTCCTCAAATACAAGTATAACATACAAAAATCACAACCAAACAAGGTTTTAAATGAAAGCTAAAACCACAACTTTGTTACCAACATGAGAGCTTTTGATAAATCGGTCTAAACACAAAAACATAATCACAAATTGAAGTTCATAAATTATCTTGATTCAAAATGGTTACCTTTTTATTTTAACCCACTCTGATGCATCCTTGAATCAAGACCTGAACCCAAAATATATAAGCAATAAACATAATCAAAAACACTAAATCATAGCACAACAATAATGAACTGTAAGCAAATAAAAGAAAATCGAGTGACTACAGTTTGGATTTTACTTCCAAACAAATCTCTAAACGAAAGTTGTTTAAAGAAAGGAAGAAAAAACTGAAAATAAAGTTGAAATTGGAGAGTATAGAGAGTGAGAAGAAGAGAGAAGAACGTTACCTAACAAAAGCAAGAATCGACGGCCGCTGGGAGATGGATTAGGGTTCGCAACAATTGAAGAATATATAGAATTTGATATTGGGCTAAGGAATGGATTAGGGTTTACAAAATTGGAAGCATCAACTTATAAAATTTCAGATTGGGCTGGGGAATCTAAGAATGTGTTGGGCCTAATCTTCTCTACTGTTATCTTCGGTCGGATTCGGTTTCCGACGGGCCCAAAACCAAACTCCTAATCCGACCGTGTATGCCCGCATCAACCCTTTTCCTCCTTCCGCTGTTACCCGCAAACCGACCAAATCCGAACCGTGTCTCAAAGTGTGGATCGGAACGGTCGGGTTCCGTCGGGTGGTTACCGTTTGTCCACCCCTACACCTCATTATGTCCAATAATTTTTTGGACTTGATACATGAATATAAACAGTAGACAACTCATGATCTAATAATATATTCGGATACCATATTAAATGAAGTATAAAATATACAGAAATATCATAAAATATTCTTCTGTTCATTAGAATTAATTCATTGCGTCGTACATAAATGATAATAAGCTATTTACAAGGCTATACAAAGTTAGGAGCTAGTTGCAAAGCCAAAAATTAGTTATTCTAACTAACTTCCCTAACCTCTTTTAACCACCATTTCGGACTATGTATCTTAAAAATAGTTATTCTACTTTTACTATTCTCCAATAATACACTACCAAGTATTACTACACAATTTTGCAATATTAATAAGCTTTTAAAACACATAGTTGTTAAAAAAAAAACACATAGATTCTTTATTTATTTTTAGTTTAATCCCATAATATTCCTCTTTAAAAACATATATAATAACCATTTAAACAATACCACATATTATTTGAAATCTGATTTTGTTTTGTCCATCAAGTACCATATTTGTTAAATACAAGTTGATTATTGATATTTTTTAATGAAAGATTTTTTTTTAAAAATTGTTAATTTATAATGCGAAATATTGAACTCTAGACCAACAGCTTCCTTAATTTAAGGGTGTCAATTGAGCTACCCCACCTACTCAATGAAAGAATTTAACAAGTCCTCAAATAGTAAAAAAAATAAAAAACGATTTCCTTCTAAATTTCTTCCCTCCATTCCATATAACAATCAATGCACCCCTTACCCACCCAACCACCATACTATTTGAATATGAATTGCAAAATTTCTTGCTAGAGTAATTTATTTGTTCAATATGTTCTATGATTATTTATATTATTGTTTGAATATAAAAGCTTTTAAAGAAAAACAAAAAACTATAAATTATAAATAGACCTCTCGAAAATTAGCACTACAATTGATGGCACATGAATGTCTTCTGTATTATTATAATTTACATGCACAAAATCTTAGTAGATATCATTGTAAAAAAAACACAACAGATCAGTTCATGTTTAGATAGATCATTCATCTAAACATAGATCCATCGTATACTCATCTGTCTCTATCCTGCTGCACCCCTCTATTGTGCTACTTGCATTGTACTATCAGACAAGGCCAACCCACAAATCAGATTCAAGTTCCAACTAACAAGTCCCAATTCAGTTCATCCTTAACAAAACCAACACAAAAATTAAAAAAAAAAAACACCCCAATCTAAAACCAAACAGAACCATTAGCAAGACATGTTGGTAGTACTAAAAGAGTGTTTAATATTAAAACCCTCAAAAAAACATGTCCACCCTGGCCACCATTGCAAAACAGTTACTACTTTTGTAGTTTATCAATCATGCATACACCACCTGGCAACTACAAGGTGAGAATTCCCCAAAAGCTTCCGGTGCATCCAAAACCTGCCACGTCACCATCAAACCACACACGTCATCATCAACAACCGTACCAACCACCACTTTCAAACCAAGCGATGCCACGTAGATTCTATCACCTAATCCTCTCGCAACAAACGGTTTCTTAACTTTATCTCTAGGTAGCCTCTCACCATTCACACACCGCCACGTGTCAGTTGCTTCATCATAAACCTTCATCGGTAAATCAACGTCAGGTATCATAAACACCTTACCACACACCGAAACACTCTCTCCCGCCCAACCGTCTTTCATCCCCTCACTCATCTCACGCCACGTGTCACTCGATATTTCATAAACCCAACCTCTCGGCCTAACCGCAAACGGCCACCACCAACCTTCCGTTACGTAAATCTTCCCTCCGTTAACCACCGTCTCATACCTCTCCAACTCCCCCGGAAACTTCGCGCCTCTCCTCCACGTGTCATCTTCCGGATCGTAGATTTCCGTACCGCTCTTGCCAACGGTTACGATTCTTCCGTTCACTTCCTCCGCCGCGAAGTAAGATTTCTCAGATATCATCTCCGACGCCGTCGACCATTTGTTAACGACTGTACGGTAAACAATCGTCGAAGTTCCTCTCATGAAGAATATCTTTCCCTGAGTCTGCAACGAAGCGGAAGCAAATGAGGTTGAGCAAACGGTGTCGTTCGGGAGAGGCATCTGAGGAAGTATAAACCAACGGTTAGAAGAAGGATCCAACGATTGCCATTGGAGTTTCGAGGTTACTGTATGAAAACCTAATACAAAGAGTTGCGGATTCGAAAGTTTCTTCGAGAAGTTTTTCTTGGAGAGTAAAAAAGATGGATTCGATATTGCTCGGTTCCACGACGATGAAACGCAGCGTACTAGAGGCTGATACGGGTAAGGAACACGAAGAAGACAAATCTCTGCTATTTCATCAGGTAAACCTGGAATCAGTTCTTCGTGTTCTTCTTCACCTTCCGCAATCACCATTTTCTTAATATTTTTCACAAGTGAAGTGAATGGTTGTGTATGTATATATGTGAAGGGGAGAGAAGAAAGTGACGTTTGTATGAAACGACACGGAATTTATGGGGGGAAAAGTGAAAGTTGCAAAAAGTTGAAGTGGTGGTTGGATTTTAGTCAAGTTTAGAGGGACAGAAGAGAGTATAAATATTTGCGGTAAAACAGTATGAACAAAGACAGTTTGAATAAAAATATAAAAAAAACGGAAAGGAAAGAGTTACAGTGACGTTCAATTGAACAAAGAGACAGAAGATGTAGCGGCTAGACAAAGAGATGTTAAGGTTGTTTGGTTGTTTCGTCTTAATTTCCGGCTAATGAATAAGGAAATACAAAGAAGAGGAAAGTTCAAATATTCAATGATTTGATTACTTTTTTGGAGTAGATGAACGAATAGGATTTAAATAATGAAAGTAGTAGTAATGAGAAAGCATGCGTGTACATAGAATAACAGAGTGGGCGTTTATGATGGCATAGCCAGCACAAAAGTAACACAAAAAGTGTTAATCATATGAACCATCCAGATGGACTTATTTTGGAATCTATGTTTTTTGATTGATTCTTTTTATGGTAAATAAAGGGTGTGTTTTGGTTATGTGTGGGTGTGAAGGAAGGGATCCTGAGGGATGGGAGAGGGGTCTGCTTTTGTAGTGTGATTGTATTGTGGCCGCATGTGTGTATGTATGGGTGTGATTATCGGAATATGGATATGTGGATTGTGGGGTAGTTTTGAATGGCAGATTATATGGTTCGTTCATACTAGTGACATTTTGAATTGATGGATTACTTTACTTGGATGTTAGCTGAATTTAATGTGGCGTAAGGAAAGAGCCGTGGCTTGTTTGCGTTGTGACACCGACTGATGGGAACGCCCTAACTAAGGAGCGTGGTTCCTAGAAAAGACTATGGATATCCTCAATTCTTAAACACACGGTTAACAATTATCTGATTTATATATGTTTTGTTGAATAATAATATTTGTATTTATCTTATATTTTTGGATATTTTAGTAGATAATATTAACAATTTTGACACGTCATTATATATTTGTACAAGTATATTAATTTGTTTTAGAAAAATATTTATGTAAAAGAATTAATTATAATAAAATATTTTATTATGTGTTTTTTTTAAAATTATTTAATATTTTTATGAGGGAGAAAATTAGTTAGAATATTCTATAAGTCATGAAACAAATTATTTCAGGAAAATTTAAAGATTAAAGGATATTTTGTACATAAGGAAATATCCTATGGATAGAAATTTGAAAAATAAAAAATAGAAAAATTTCTCTATATGTATATGTAAATATATTTTATTTCAAAATTAAGATTTTTTTTATAAATAGGAATATAAAATTTATTCTATCAATAATAATCAAATTTTAAAATTTTAAAATGATTAAATTAATAAGTTTAATGGTAATACACGGTAAAAAAAGATTACACATGCATTCAATTAAAATATTTTAAAATACCAAATCATAAAAATATTTTAAAATTTATAATATGATTTGGCGCTTTATATGATCGTTAATCATTAATTATAATATAAAAATAATTTACACCGTCAGTGCACATTTTTTTTCTAAATTAATTGATGATATTCGTAAATAATGGAAAATTGAAAATATAAGTAAAATATATTCGTATAATATAATATGTACACATAATAAATGTGAGATTATTTTTTTTTTCAATTCAAAATCAATCACTCATACTCATGGAAAGCGAATGGTGGGGTCATCCTAGAGTTTTCAAGAGAAATGTGAGAAACCAATTGAGTTCTAGGGGCGTTTTCTCCTTTTCCTTCAATTTGTAATATTTAGATTTTTCTATGTAACATTGTTGCTCGTCAGTGGGCCTCTAATCATCTCTTGACCGATATTTTAGGGTTGTTCTTTCTAATCTTATTTATGTTTTTCCACACTATAGTGAAGTGTCTTAAATGTATGTAAGTTTTTAATATGTATATTCCGATGTATTTTTTTCACATACACCTTAGACAAATTTTTTGAGAATTCTTAATATTTTAAATTTTAGTTTGGATACATGTTTAAAGGTTAATTTAGAGATTTATCTAAGTTATTAGAGTTGTTAATGGATTAGTTCATATGGATCGGTCTGTCAGATTCGAAAAATCATAAGACTTGGGTCTTAAAATTATAGTCTATATTTTTTAGGACATTTTTAGTCTAGTTTTAAAAAGTCCGCTATCCATTTGAGTTAGTAGTCCATTAGGCCCGCATAATTATAAATTTTAAAAAATATATATTAATATTTATATTGTTTTATTCATGTTAATTTTTCTCACCTCACTAGATTTTAGCTCTATTCTATTCGATCTTTTCTTTTAAATATTTTGTACATAACAAAATATCCTAAGGATAGGAATTTAAAAAATAAAAAATAGAAAAATTTCCCTACATGTATATGTAAATATATTTGGTAAATCTTTAAGTACTCATGAAAAATAATTGGTTAACCGTATCCTTAGTCTTGGTTTAGATTTTAAATTTATTTTTAAATAAAATAATTATAAAAAATGACATGGCATAGCATATGATTGGACAAGGTACTGGTATCCAACTAAACTCAAGAGTTAGAGTAGAACTGTCAAGATCGACAAGTCCATATGGGCCGACCCACCAGGCCCGAAAAATCATAAGACTCGGGCCTTAAAATTAAAGCCCATATTTTTCAGGGCCTTTTTAGCCCAGTCCTGAAAAGTCCGCTACTCATTAGGGCTAGCCTATATGGGTCGTGGGTAGCCCATAGGCTCGCATATTTATAAATTTTAAAACAACATATTAATATTTATATTATCTTACTCCAAAATAGCATATTAATTTTTCTCACTTCACTAAATTTTATCTCTATTCTATTCAATTTTCCTCTTTTAAATATTATACATTGACATAATAAACATTTTTCATCGTAGTATATTAGTTTTTCTCTTATAATAAATATTCAAGTATTATTTTATACAATTTAGACATATATTGTATTTAGAAACACATTATAGTATTTATAAGAGATAATATAATACTTTAAAATGTATTATGTTTAAAATAACATAATTTTTAATTTTATTTATAATAAATATTATGGAGTTTTTATTATAATTTTTCAAATAAAAAAAGTCCATTTAGGACCGGGTAGCCCGAAGCCCATTTAGAGTCGGGTAGCCCGAAGCCCATCTAGGATATTAATATTAACATTATCATTCACTTCATCCATTTTAATATCATCATTCACTTCATCCAGTTTAACATCATGCTTCACTTAGACTGGTTTAACTTCCACAGTCACAATAGTTTTGGGAAACATATTCGGATGCACCATATATAACACCACAAATAACAGAAAAACATTATTAAAACTCAAACTACAAGGACAATCTAGATATGTACATCCGAACTACACCAAACATTATCCAGAGATGCATATTCAAATTTGACATTCATTTTTTCAGCTCAAAAACCAAATTAATGCAAGGAATAAGGGATTAAATAAATGAACTTTATCCACAATTCCAACTTGTTTTGCTCCATTTGATATGATGATACGCGAAAAATGACGTTTTTGTGTTGAAAAGTTGATTAAGAATGAAAGAAACTTATTTACGAGTTTAGAAAATGGAGTGTTGTTTTAGCATAAAGAAGAAGATCATGCAAGGTGGTCTTATAATTAGACATTTTCGGATATGCATCGCTAGAAATATCAATGAGTCATTAATTTAACCATCTCAATGAATAAAAACACCCTTAAATGAGTGTGGAGGGTATTTCATTAATGTATCTTGGGATACATTCAAATATAATACGGAGATACATCTCCAGACCATATTTTATTCAAAATTGGATGAATCACAAAATAATAATTAGTTTGGTGTGATTTTGGGTTCTGGAGATGCATCTCCGGGCACATGAAGGACACTTTTGGGTTTCCAAGGGTGTGAAATGCACACATAATGGTGGAAAGAGAAACCCCCATATTTTATATTCAACATCTCAGTATGTGTTAATTTATGGTTTTTTCTTGCTTATATTTGCACTTATACTTCTTCATATCTTTCTTAAACAAATCTTCATGATAAATTTGTTTTGAGATGAAGATTTCCATCACAACCTAAAAATTTAATGAACCAACTATCTTGGGTAACAAAGTATTTGTATGATCTCATAATCAAAATGAAATATGTTATCCCAAACACCAAATCACACCAAATTTTGCATTCATTAAGTAATTTATTTATAGCACCTTGAACATCATTATTAAGAGAGGGAAATTCACTACTAACCTCTACAAATTCATCATCAGAATGATGTGATGCCATCAATGCAAGATTTACACATTCTTAGCTTTGTAAATCGGATAATGAAGTTATTTCATTATCATGCCATGCATTGTAGGCTCTTTTAGGCTTTGACTCCTTTCTTCTTTTAAAACTTTTCTTTGCATGTTTTGGAGCTTTATGTGTCTTTGCTTCCCATAGTCATAGAAAGTCACATCTTGTGTTAAAGTGGAGTCTTCTTTCTTGTTAAACAACTTGTTCTTTATCACAAAGTTAGAATTATTATTACCAAAAAATCTATATAACATTTTTATAAGAAGATGAAGTTTTCGTCTACTAGCAGACTATCTTCTTTTGCAACTTCTTTTGAGCCAACTTTTAAAGAAATGCCTTTGGATTTATTCTCTTAATTTTCATGATTTTTCTAGTCATCCAAGTTCTATATCATATTCTTGAAATTTTCCAAATAAAGTTACGGAAGTCATTATGGGTAGATTTTTCTTTTTGGATATTGTCGTCACTTTTGGTTGTCATTTCCTAGTTAAAGATCTACGCACTTTAAGATTAAGTTCATCATTAGTAAGAGTCTTACCAAGTTCTACTAAATGATTTGTCAAATGCACGAATCTTTTCTATAAGTCAAGAATTGATTCTTCAGATTGCATTCTGAATAACTCGTATTCTTAACTCAATGTGTTCAATATAGATCTTTTAACTTCATAAGTTCCTTCATGAGTTTCTACCAATGTATCCCGTATTTCCTTTGTCGTTGTGCATAATGAAATATGAAAAAATTCATCCATGCTGAGAGCACCTTGAAGAAGATTTATTTCTTTCTTGTCATAAAGGACTTTTTTCTCATCATCTTCATCCCATGAACCTTCAGACTTTGGAGTGCCAACACCATTAACAACACTTGTAGGAACAAAAAGACCTTCTACAAATATTTTCCAAACTTCTTTTCCTTGAGATTATAGATGCACCTTCATGTGTATTTTCCAAAAATCAAAATATTCACCATAATACAATGGAGGCTTGTTACCATCTTTGAAAATTGGATTTGCATTTGCAAAATCCATTCTGGATCTTCAAGAACAAGTTACTTATAACATGCTCTGATGCCAATTGAAGTTCTAAATGCACCTAAGAGAGGGTAAAATATGAGCTATGGTCAAGTTTTTATTTAAGTGGTATGATACTTCATTTTTCTGGTTTGAAGTTGTTTATGAAAGCAATAAAGTGCAGGAAAAAAAGAACACAAGTGAAATTCTGGAAGATACAACAGATGTCGAGACAAATGTCCTAACAAGACACAATGTCAAGACAAATGTTATAACATCTACTGACTTACAACACACTTATCAAAACTTAAAGTAAACGACAGAATGATAAATAACACCGTGAATTGTTAACCCATTTTAGTGCAAACAACACATAATCTGAGGGCTACCAAGCCAGGAAGGAAGTCCATTATCAGCCATATTAGTTCAAAGCTAAACACCCTAGTTTACAACTTATCGCCTAATCACCACCCAGCGCTACTTCTGCCTAGAAGTCGACATCTAGACCTGAGAAATCCTCATCCCACTTCCAATCACCGCAGTGGTAAAACAGTCACACACCCTGTGACTAAGGGAACCCAAGTATAAAGAATACCCTTTTCAATAAAAAATACTTAGTTAAGAACCTTAACTAAGAATAATACTTATATTGCTTAAAATATTTGATTAAGAACAACACCCAACTCTCTTGCTTAAAAGCTTCAAGAGTGAGAACACATGTCCACCTTAATGTATCAGAAGATTCATGGGTGACTCAAAAGAATAGAAAATACGAAGAGCTTGAGAGACTTCTAAAACAACAACCCTTATTGCACCCACGGTTTTCTTTACAAGAAAGTTTAAAATCAGCCTGAACAGTCAGGATATTCTGTGTAGAATATCACAACATCTGAGAGAACATCTGTCAAAACACATAACAGAGGAACCTGTTATAACAGCTGAACAAGATGTTACAACATTATGTGCAACATCAGTTACAAACCATGTTTTAGCAAAATTATGCTAATACAAAAACCATGGAACAAACAACAAGGATGTATCATGATTCCCTTTACAATTCGAGAGTACTCTAGTCCCCTTACGCATTAAGAGATTTCACTATCTGTTTTGAACTTTGTACAAGCATATCCTCTCTAAATCAACTCTCCTGCTTCCAACAATCCTGGACAGCAAGTTATACACAACAAATATGGAAATATTTTGAGAATATAAAGATTGTAGTATAACTATCACTTTAAGTGATATATCAATGTAATTGATCTTCCCTTCAAATAAAAATAATTCATAAACACTAAAGTATTATATTGCTCAAGAATTTTCTGGTTTTGATGATATGAAAGTATGAAGAAAATTTCTTGAATAAAGGTTGAAGATTTGAAATGTGAATTTGATAATCTAAGAGTTTGGTTGGAAGAGGTGAATAGTAATATAAAAGAAATTGGTTTTTATATGAGTATGGCACATTTACGAAACATGGTGAAGTTCTAAAAAAATATCATGAACAAATTCCAAGATATAATGAAAATATTTCATGAAGAGAGACATGACAAGGTGTCTAAAATGCTAATGGTTTTTGAATTTCGTTTAGGTGCAAAAAGATTTTTGTTATGAGCAAATCTATTTGCACAAGGCAAAATTACAAATCTTTGAAAAGCTTCAGGCAACAATCTATTTACATAGCATAAAACATGAAATTTTGCAAAGTAAATTTAGGCATGGACCTGGTGCAAATCGATTTCTACAAAGTTAAAATCGAGTTGCATTAGATGAAACTAAAAAATGCCTAAGTGTTTATGCCATGAAAGTGAATGAGTTTATGTATTGAGAGATTTAATCATTAAGCATCTAAAACAATGGTGAAGGTAAGTATTTCTATTATACCTTCTTGAAATAAAATTCATTTTATAATAAAGTCTTCAACATGATGCTTTCTCTTGAGATTAATCTTTGCCTTCTTTGATACACAAGGATTTGTCTTCATCAAAACATATTCATCATAAAAAGCTTAACTTCACATGAGCTTCTTCTTTGTCAGCATGCTACTTGTCATACAGAGCAAAGTTCTATTTCTTCTTCATGCAAGACAATTGTGATGAGTTGTGTATAAAGATGATACCTAATTCTCAATTCCATTCTCCTCACATAACCTCTTGAAATCTGTAGAGTTGTACTTACCTCCATCATCAGTTTTGAGAACTTTCAACTTTTGACCACTCTGTTTTTCAGCCTTCACTTTGAACTTATGAAACTCAACAAACACCTTGTGCTTAAACTTAATGAGTGTTACCTATGTCATTCTTGTGAACTCATCCACAAATGACACAAAGTACTTGTTTCCTCCAAGTGAAGGTACATCAAATAGTCCACATACATCAAAATGCACTACTCCCAAAGCATGCTTTGCTCTTGGGTCCACTTCTGATGCAAATGGTAATTTGGGTTTCTTCCTTTCAAGCATATCTCACATGACTTCTCAGGCTTCACAATCTTAGGAATGCCATATATCATCTTTTTAGAACTCAGATGTCCTAAGCTTCTAAAGTCCAGATGCCCCCAATCTCTTATACCGCAACTCACTGTCACCTTAAGCACCATCAAAACTAAGGCATTTAGTTTCAACTGTCTCCACATTCATCTTGAATGTTCTTTTGCTTCCCCGCTTTGATTGCATAATCAACTTCTGATCAGAATCATACAAATTCAAGAGTTTTTTTTCATGGTAACTGAGAAACCTTTCTGAATAAGATGACCTACACTTATCATATTGCTCTTCATGCCAGGAACATACTAAACATCCTTGATTATAACAATTTTACCATTCTTTACCTTGACTTTGACATTTCGCATACCTTCAACGTTAAGGTGCTTATCATAAGGACATCTGATCTTTTTTCTCTCTCTAGAGTCAAAATCAATCAACCATTGCTTATTTTCACTTAAGGGATTTAAGAAGCCAGTATTCATTTACCACAAGTCTACCCAATATCCACCATCAGATTCAAAATCCATCAATAGCACAGGTTCATCATCAGCATTTCTCTTGACTATGTTTGCTTCTTCTGATTTCCTTTCCTTGTTTGACCAATAGTCCTTAGCAAAGTGACCAAACCTATTACAATTGTAACACTTGACCTTTCTCTTATCAAGCTTCTCGTTTCCCTTATGATGTTTCTTCTCATCAAAGTTGAAAGCTTTTGACTTATGAGAACCACCACAATGTCTCTTCTTGGCTTCTAACAAAGATTGCTTCTAACTCTTATTACTAAAAGACGCCTTCAAAGCCTGTTCTTCCTCTCTTTCAGAGATCCTCTCAATTAGGCGCAACTCTTATGGCTCTATACTTCGCTGCAACTCTTCAATTCTCATGGTTTTGAGGTTTTTAGAATGTTTAATTTCTACAAAATATAACCAAATTGAGGAGTAAGAGATCTCAATATATTTTCTATGATTACGTGTTCGGAGAGCCTTTCTCCACAAGCCTTCATCTTATTTGTAATCAAAATCACTCTAGAGATGTAATCAGGTACCTTCTCATTATTCTTCATGTTGAGATTCTCATACTGCTTACATAGAGACTGAAACTTCACCTTCTTCAGCGATGTGTCGCTTCCATAACACCGTGCCAGTATGTCCCACGCAGCCTTCTTTGTGGTTGAATCAACAATTTTCTCAAACACACTCGCATCTACACACTGATGGATGTAGAAAAACGCCTTTTAATCTTTCTTCATCAGTTTTCTTTGCGTTTTTCTTTGCGCTTCTGTTGCATCCGCTACAACCAGAACGTAACCGTCGGTGTTGAGCACCAAATACACGCATCTAAATAATCCACCGATTCCAATTGTTTTCATCAAACTTGTGCACTGAGACTAACTCAGATCTCACAAAACACTCGTGGTTCCCGATCCCGCAAAATCATGAAATGCAATTCTGTTACGATTCCGATCATGAATTCAACGAAAATTAAAGAAACAAAATCAATCACACACGCCTCACATACACTCGTGTTTCCATGTGTGTCGAACCGGAGCTCTAAATACTAAATGTTGGAGCACAAGGTTGAAGATGACGATGAAAGAAGAGAGAGAAGAGACAAAACATAACAAACTCTCAATGGTGAAAAGCTAAGTTATGAAAATTTGTTACACCAAGGTGTTTAAATACACCAATGAAACATGTCACGTAGACAAAGTTAAAGAAGTTAAAACAAAGCTAAACTACCACGTATTAAAAATTAGACTTAAATGCATTTTTTATTTCTTTATTTTGATATTTTTTAATTTTTAGTCCCCATTTTAAAATTCAATTTTAATGATGATTAGGATAATTTATGTTTTAATATTTTTTTTATAGAATAAATTATTAATTTTAATTTAATTTAGTGTTTTTTTTTGGAAATTAATTAATTAAATCTTTGAAAATAAATTTGTCTATGTTTTGACTGTTTTAGGATCAATTAATGTGCTTCATAGTTGACAACTATATGGTTCTACCTTAAGAAGTTGGTAAAAATATACATTCGCAGGATAGATAATAAGGATTGAGCACTTCATTTTATTAAGCTTGTTCTGAATGTTGTTTCTCTTTAAATTATGAAATATCAGATTGTTTATAAATTATAATTGTTACTGAGCTTTCTCTATTTCCCATGATTGATATTCTGTTTCTGACAACCATAACAATATGGCTTAATGCTTTTTCATACAAAAAATTAATAGGGTGTACTTAGGAACATCCTCATACTTTCCTGAACTTGATTGGTAACCTTAGATAACCAAGTCCCACATCTTTTTCTTTCTAAGTTAAGAACGACAAACAAACAATAAGAATTGCTTAAGTGGATTGAGATGATAAATGGGCTTTGAGGCCCAATAACCTTGATATAAAATTATAACTAATTAAATTCTAAGAAAACTTAATTAAGATCATTAATTATTTATTTATTCTAGAAAAAAATTATTTAAAAATATACAAAATTTAAATCTATTTTTTAAATATAATTATTTATAATATTATTAAATAAATATTATATATTACATTGCGCTACGGTAGCTAGGGATGACAACGGGCGGGTCAGGGACGACTATTATCTCCCCCAAATTTGTTCCCCATCTCAAATCCAAACGGAGATGGAGAATTAAAACTCAAACCTGACCCAAACGAGTTCGAGTTGGATTCGGATATCTCCGCTCTGCCACCATCCATTTGATAAAATTAATTTCTTTAATAAAAATACTTATTTTTCTCAAAATTAAATTATAAATAAATAAAAGAAAACAATTTCAAAATAATTTATAGATACATTTAAAATATTTTAAATCATAATACAAGTCAAAATATCAAAACATTGATCACATACTTAATATTTTAAATTATAAAAAATAAATAATAATAGTATATATAATGAAATAAATATAGTGGGTTCGGGAGCGGGTTCGGTGTGGGTACTAGTTTACCGTTTATCCGATCCGTCATCATATTTTGCAATCGGGGAAAACTCAAACTCAGTCAAAGCGAATTTTCTCCGTCAACTTTGAGGCGAGTTCGGGTAGATATCCGTAGGTACGGATTTTGTTGTCACGTATAACAGTGACAATGTGCCACATATTAGAGAAACGTCACGTCGAGAACCAATAAATTTTTAAGAGAAGTAAAGTTGAGTGACCAAAATATTAATTCTTAAAATGAAGAGACAAAATTAAAATACATCAAAATCAAAATAGAATGACCAAAATGCGAGATCTAAAAGTTATCAACAAATTAATAATTTGCATTATTTTTGAAAGTGAAATAGGTTAGCGGTAATGATTAGTTGAAAGAAAAAGTAAAATGAAATGATAGTGGTGATACAAACTGAAAATTGAAAATTCAATCTTAGTTAAAGAAATAAATTAGTTTTGAGACATGATAGAATAATAATTTAGTATGATAAATCAACACCTTCTAAGAATGAATCCAACATACTTCCATTTTAGCCTTGGACTCTTCCTTCAATTTCATGAACAAAACTTCTGTATTTCTTCGAACCCACAAGTGGGCCACCCCGCAAGTAACATGAAAAAATCTTCCTCCTTCTTGTTTCAATTATTTCGGCATTAAGATTTCTTCCAACACAATTCTCAGTAAAGTTCCTATACATATAGCTTATAGCTTCTGTTAGAAGCTTCTTCATTTTTTTCTATATAAACGTCCCCACCAATTTTCCATAATCATTTGATATATGATTTGGTTCAACTACAGTTTACAAATGCATAAGAAGAAACTTTCACCGCTATTTCGACAATTGCATAGGGCCATGAAGAAACTGTATTATCTGCTGCACTGTTGGCAAATGAATTCTAATGTATCTAAAAATGTAAAACAAAAATGGTGCACGTTTGATGATGATGATGATAATGATGAAGTAGATAGAGATACCATAGTGGAAAATAATTATGATTTGGAAGATGATATTGATATAAGGGCTGAGATTTTTATTGCTAAATTTCGACGTCAGCTAAGTTTGGAGAGAAGAACTTTTGCTTGAGATTGATTTAGTAGTTATTATTATGTGAGTTTTCTATGTATAATGTAATGTGTCTAAGTTAGTGTGTTGGGTTTTGTTTCAAGTTATTGAGGTTTATAAGAAAGTACTAAAGTGACAATATGTTCAAGGTCATTTTCAGTTTATAGTTAACTTTTTATTTATTGTAACTGGTTTTTAAAAAGTAGTTAGAAAGTTACTATTTAGAAAACTAGTTAGTTATAGTTTATTTGGTTAGTTACAGTTTGTTGACAGAGTTTTATATGATTTGATGTATGTGCCACTTTTGGTTCAAGCTCAATAATACAATTGATAGCTTCAATTTGAATTCTCTCTTTTTTATTTGTGATCTTTCTTCCATGATGAATTCAATGTTCTTAACATGGTATTATAAGCATGTCCGACCTACATGCATTTTTTTTTTAATCTTTTTCTCCGATTCTTCTCTGATTTATCTTCATCAATGCCTCCTCCTTTAGCTCTTATCGATCCACATTGGATCAAAGCGGTCCTTACTATGTTCGTCCAAGAGATGGACATTCATCCGTCAAAGTTACATTGATTTTTGAAGGCTACAAATTATTCACGGGCATAATCAATGTGAATTGTTCTTGGTGGCAAAATCAAGCTTGAATTCGTAGTTGGATCTATATTAGTTCTAGGTGATTCTTTTGATCTGTCAATTTGTGCTTGGAGCAAATGCAACATGCTAATCCATTTGTGGTTAATCAATTATGTTTCTAAATCAATTGCAGAGTCCATTGTGTTCATGGAAAATGCAATTGATGTTTGAGATGATTTGAAAGAAATACTTTTTCAAGGTGATCTTATTTGTGTTTCAAAGTTACAACAAGAAACTTACATTCTTAAACAAGATTCCAAGACTGTCACTGAATTCTACTCTACTTTGAAAGTTTTTTCAAGAAGAATTGGAGATTTACATGTCAATCTCTAATTGTACTTGCCGAATTCATTGTTCATGTGAAGCTATGAGACAAGCAAGGAAAAATCACAATTTATTGTATCCTAACAGATTTCTTACTAGTTTGAATAAAAATTTTGTTGTGTTAAGTCACAAATTCTGCCAATGGATCCATTGCTAACTATGAACAAAGTTTTTTTCAATGGTTCTTCAATACGAAAGACAAGGAAATTTTGTTCCCGTGATTATTCACAAGCCTTGATCAATGTCATGGGATTCAAGAAATTCAATTCTAAGTCAAGCAAATCCAATTTTCAGCATAACACCCCAAATTCCAAGATTTTCACTCATTATGGTACGATCGACCATACAATTGGGGTCTACTATATAAAACATAGTCTCCCCCCATCTCATTTTTGTAAAGGTTCAATTGCCAAGAGGAGGAGGAGGAGGATGATAATGAGGAGGAGGAGGAGGAGGATAATGCATATTTTTAATAGTCAAATGCCAAGAGTGGTTCTTTTCTAATTACTCAAGACCAATTTGAGAAGATAGTGAATATTCCTCATTATTCATCTCTTAGTCAAACTTCAACACATGCAGTTTTAAACCATGTTGGATATTCTTAATTCACAAGTCCTCCACTTATGAATTACAAAGGCAATTCTCATTCTCTTGTCTACAAATGATATACTTTGGACTCTTGGATCATAGATTCAAGAGCTAGATATCATATATGTTCCTCAACATCTTGGTTCCATTCTTATAATGAAATCAATCCTATAAATGTTAAGTTGTCAAATTAACAATTTTCCTTAACCGAACACATTGGTATGACAAGTTTCCTCCCAATTTCTTTATTATAGATGTTCTTTACATACCTGAATTTTCATCCCAATTAAATCATGTATCAAAATTATTCCAAAATACAAAATGTAGTGTAAGTTTAAATGATACTAAATTTTCCATTTAGGACCAGTAATCTATGAAGATGATACTAGAAAAATTGTCGATAAAGGGGTGATTTTCCCCTCAATTTCTCTTCCTCATCATCCTCAGCAATGTGCTCATATCGTTTGTAAATAAATAAAACACATCAAGTTACAAAAATGGTAACAAGTTTACATGAAAATAATAAAATGGCAGTGTGAATGGCTAATCATCAAATATCTCTTTTCTCTCCTTTTTATCAATAAATTAAAGCATTAAACTAGCTTATATGTATCAAAGTTTCTTTTTTAGTGGGGAACCACCCTCGGGATCAACTTCCACGTCACACTCAAATTCGTATACAAACTTAACTAGTCTTTTATCCAACTTGAGTTCCTTAACAGAGTGGTCGGCTTCCTAGCAAATGTATGTTCCAAAAAGATGAGAAAATGGCTCTGGAACCACCATTTGGGGAAACTTATCCTCACAATGTAGCCTATTATAAGAACACTCACACTCAGTAGAGCACCCCTTATTCTCCTCGATGCTCAATGGTGTCTTGAACGAATCATCAGAGACATTAGCCTTTGAGCTACCTCTGCGCCTCTCTAAGTTGTGTGCTCTAAAAGCGCTCTTTTAGGGATCTTTCATAATATGTCGTGTGCGATATAGTTGAGGGGAAGAACAAAAAAGAACTTATCCTTGAAATTATTAAATGGAATAAATGAAAGAGTGTGTTCAAAATAGACTAGCTCTTCTTGTATTTAGAATCTTTAGGTATGTGAGAACCTCTACCTGGATGTTATTAAAGGATAGTGTAACTCACATTAAAAAAAACAAACAAACATCCTTACATAGGAGGAGCCATTCTAACATATCGCTTTCAAGGAGAGTCACCTATCAATCAGAGGACGACCTCACTTCTTGGCATACAAATTTCAACCTCTCATTTGATGTGTATAATAGTGTAAAATACTTTTAAAAAAAACATTATTGTCTCAATAAAATCCTAAATTATTATTATTAGTCCATTAAATTTTGTAATCCCTAAACTATTATTAATCCATCAAACTCTAAACTCTGCAATTAGGTCGTACATAAGAAATTGTGGTGTAGTTTGAATTAATTTTAAAAAATTGATCTAATATAAATGAGATCGTTTGAAATTAGAAACTTTATTTTAAACACTCCATCATAATTGAGCTTGGTTCAATCCAACAAAGAGAAAACCATTTCTTGAGTAAACTTGGTGCAAACATTTCTTGAGTATCTTTTTTTATTTTCATGCAACAAATTTCATAAAATGAACACTAAAAACAAATGAAAAATATGACTCCTAATTATGATGAAGCATCAAAACTAGCCCTAATAACTAACACTATTTCTTATCCTTTTTAAACAAACAAGTAAAACATGTATACAATCCAATAACATAATAATAACAAATGAAAATATTATTGTACATATATAATTACAAAAGCTTAAGATACATGTATTTTACTAAGAATTAGATGTTAAGTTAATCACAAAGGTATTAATTACACAAATATTTATGTTCTCACTTTCTCACATGAAACCAAATGAAAAACTCTCCTCTCATTTGGTGGTTTGATGATCAATGACAGTTTGAAATGCACCAGCCAATGCTCTCACCTTATTCCTTCTCTCTTCTAATAACTTGCTTGCAGTTTCTTCAATCACATCATTGGAAACTTGAGCAGGCACTTTCTTCCCTTGCACCACACTACTTTCTTCTTCCTTTTCCTTTGGTGAATCCACTTTGGGAACTTCTTCAACCTCATTCTCCACTTTTTCATCATTTTTCTCTTTTACTTCCATTACTACTTCACTTGATTCTTCTTCCTTCTCCAACTCTTCCTCATTTTTCTCTTTTACTTCCATTACTACTTCACTTGATTCTTCTTCCTTCTCCAACTCTTCCTCATTTTTTATGTCTTCTTGTTCTTTTTCTTTAACCTCATCAACAACTTCTTCTTTTGGTGAATGGTTTGTTTCTTGCTCATCACTCTTGTTAATGTTGCATTCATCTTGATTTGTATTTGCATTCTCATTCTCTTCAACTTCATCTTTGGTTTGATCTTCTTTTGCTTCTTCTTCTTCCGACACCGCCGTAGGAATCACCTCTTTCACTTTCTCATTATCAGATTCAAGTTGTAGAGTGTTTTGTTCATGCCCTTGATTCTCATTATCAGAATGAACATCTACAATATCTTGTACCTGAGACGGATTAATCTCAGGTGCAATATCATGTACCTGAGACTGATTAACCTCAGGTATATTATCATCTACCTGAGATTGATTAACATCAGGTACAAGATTTTCAACCTCGTCATTTTCTTGAACACTCTCAACTTTTTCTACTTCTCTAATATTTTCTTCATTTGCTATAGCTTCTTTAACTTCGGGTTCGGGTTCCGATTCCGGCTTCGGTTTTGGTTCATTTCCAACAACATTCTTTTTTTCTTTTGTTTCTTCTTTAGTACTACTCTTTGCCGCAACATTCTTTGAATCACTCTTCTTGATAGTATCTTGTTTTGGAGTCTTTGATGAGACTCTTTCTGAAAGTGGTTTATAAGAAGGGATGATGCTTCTAACAAGAGGTTTATGTTGTAGTCTTGAAGGAGAATGTTGGACTTGTTTTGGTACCTTTGAAAGTGAAGGTGGTCTATCAAAAGATCTTCTTCTATTTAAACTAGGTTTGTTAGGAACATTATCATTTCTTAGTCTAAAGGATTGGGATCTTGGTTGTGAACTAAGTGTTGGTTTGAGATAGTTTGGGATTTGTTTTTCTGATGGGTTTTGTGAGGAGGAACTCTCTACAGAACTTGATGATGATGGTCTTGAGGTTCTTTTTGTGGTTGAGTTTGGAGGAGTATTGGAAGATAAGGGTTTCTTGTCCTTATTCTTCATAAGACTATTAGTATCTTTTGGTTTTGTTGCCATGTATGATGTTTTTTTTGTTGTTATAGTTTATTTATTGAAAAGGGCCTGCATATTAGAAAAAAATAATGTGATGAATGAGATATAGATAGATATGAAAATTAAAAATGGATATATGAGGTATGGTGTGGGAAAAGAAAATTAGAAAAGAATGTGGGGGTGTAAGTACAGATGTGGGAGTATGAATAACAATAACTTGGGATATTTGTTTTTGATAGAGGAGCAGGCCCAACAAGCATAAAAAGGGAAAATACGTTTTGGTAATAACAATATTCCTTATTGATAGATTCTGAATTCCTCATAAATGTCAAAATGTACTATTAAAAATTTGTTTGAAAAATCTATTTTTTAGATGTAAAATTATATGTAATTTTTAAAAGTGTATTTCCGATAACAATTAAGCGTGTGTTTGATTCTGCTGTAAAAAAAAATTAATTTGAGAGAATTGATTCTGTAAAATTGATTTTAACTAAAAGTGAATTGCAAGTAAAGTTTTTTGTGTTTGGATAAATTCTTTAAAAAAAAGTTGAACGATAAATTTAATTTAAAAATTATGTTTATATGCAAAAGTTACCGATCATAACTTCAAATTGAGTCAATTTTAAAAAACTGAATTAATTTTATTTGAGAGCAATTAAACATGTCAAAATTAATTCTACATATTCGAAATCAATTCTAAGTGTTCTAACCATAAGAACAAACACCTCAAATGATTGTGGTCAATTGATAATCTTTTCTCAATACTTTAAAAAAAATCATGTTCTTTTGACATTCCAAAAGGAGAAGAAAAGCAACTAATGCACATGACACAATGATTTATGCTACACACCTCTTTTCGGAAGAAGCAATAAAAAATTCAATAACTTGTGAAAATACAATTCAACATTGATACAAGCAACCAAAAAAGAAAAAGGAAGAGTGAATGCACAACAAACAAAGAAAAGAATGTTCATGTTTCGAAAACGTACCTTGTTAAAAGAAAATTTGTGGAAGAGTGAAATTGTGGCTTTTGAAAGATGGGATTTATTATATGAAGAAAGAAGCAAAGTGAAAAGAAAAGATTATATTGAAAGATAAAAATTGGATAAAGAGAATTGAGAAGGTTAAAAATATCAAAAATTATGTTTAAATTAAGAAGAAACAAAAAGTGGTGAGGGTGTTTGAATTAGAGGCCATTAAATTAAAACAATAAAATTGTTTTGCGTAAACAAAACAAAGGTGTGAATAACCGGAACATGTGGATTTGACCTTTTCTTTTTTTAATTCAAGTAACACAAAAAAGGGTAGATTTTTTAAGTTATTTTCCATTTAATTTAATTTGAAATGTTTTGTATGTTAAATTAAAAAGAGCACAATCAGACTTTCGAAAAAACAATTAAATCTTTAATAGGATATCCACTTTTTAATTTAACATCTATTCCATACATCATTTGTAAAAATGTAAGTAAACTAATGTTTAAATAGACTAACAAATTAAAAGATAAACGAGACTAAATATTTGTTTATATTGACTTATTCGAATTTATCTAATAATATAATTTTTGTAATATTATTCACTTGAGAGAGCTTATGAAACTAACTTATACATTGTTCATATGAATTTTTCAACTTATTTTCATAAGTTTTTCAAAATAACTAACCTTTATTTTGATATTTTAATTCAAAATTAAAAATATAATATAGTAACACTACTAAAAAAACTCGTTTTTAGTGGTCAAAAAAATTTGGTCACTCTAACTACCGAATTAGTCACTGGAATTCGGTAAAATTTTAAAAGTCGCTAAATCGGTCACAAAATAAAATTAGCCACCGAATTAACAACTGTAATTTTTTGACCACGTAATTAATCTCAATTTCGATCACTATTAATTTTTTGTTTGTTTCTCTATTTTCTAATTTTATTTGATAAATTATTATTTCCTTATTATATTTTATTTTTAGCAAATATTTCTCATTTTTATTATTTAAAAAAATAAAATACATACTTCTATAAAAAAAAAAAACAAATAGTGCAAATTTATAAATAATGTAATTTAACTTATACTTATATTTTCCAGACACACGCACACGGGGTTTTTTATAACAAATAATTTATTTGTATTTTCTTATTTTGATTGTTTGAGAATGTAGAAAAATAATTTTGGTTTATAAAATCTAATGAAGAAAAAAAATTGAGACAAAAGATCAAAATCTAATACGATTATAAATATTAATTAAAACAGATTATTAATAGTGTATCGTCAGTATAAATTAATTTTATATTATTGTTCAATAAAATTATACTAATACAGTAACATTTAACTATATCATATCAATATTTTAAAATTAAAAAAGTGATAAACCCTGAAAATTTTAATTGCACACTCACTTTAAAACCACCTTTAAAAAAAGTTATTATTGTAATATGGCCGGTTTACCTCGTAAAGCCGGAGCCGGAGTGAGTATCCAGGTGGCATTTGGCAGAAGCGTCCCATAAAAATATTGATAATATCGAATAAATTTTTTCCCATTAATTAAATTATGTTGTTTATCGACATTATGAGAAGTCACTGTCTTTCATTTCATTTTCTTAATATCTCAGAATATTCACACTCTTTCTTATGAAAATTTCACTTAATATAAAGCCATAAAAATTTATTATCTGACAGAGACATGTTTTATATTTTATTGTCATTGATATAAATACAGCATTGATGGATTAGAAAAGAATGGCCTCAAAATTTAAATACTGGCTACTTGGCAACACAGTAAAGTTAATTTTATATTAAAAAAAAATAGTTACACACATGTATCTATCAGCTTAATCATGTTGAATAATTAATTATCTTAATTTCATGATGATTTTATGATACTCGTGGTTGCTTTTGAGCTGCAAAGTAGTGAGTTTGATAAACTAAACCCACGAGTGGAAGATTGATACACCTATGTTCTTCTCCAACAAAAACACTATCTATGTGGTGGCTAATTTCAATTTTCAACCATATTTTTTTATTATTATTATTATTATTACTATTATTATTATTATTATTATTACGTTTGATTTGTTAAATATTACATGAACAAGTTAAAAATCTCCGAATCCACATAAAAACGAAAAAAAGTATTCTTTATTTTAGATAATTTGATAAATATTTAATAAAATATAATATTATATAATATATATATTTCGTTTTAAAATAAGAATAAGATGTAATTGTTTGATGAGGATTATCGAACATGTGGCGTTGACTTCCAATGCGGTGACGTATGGTGGGTCTGCAAGGTTAGCATTCTAACGCACAAGTCTGTTCAAGATTCAAGAGAGGTGTAGTGAAAATTAGAGATCAAAAAGTGTATCTTGTATTTCGTGTGATTTGACTTTTATACCATGGATCATGTGGAGTGGATTTGAGTCCAAACGGGCCTCAGCAATTTGGGCCTTTGGTAGGCAGAAAATAGTTGCCTTCAAGGCTTTGTCGAGCACTAAGGAAACCAGGGAAGCCTTTACCGGTCGTGGTCAGCCTTCATAGATGTCATTCGATTTGAACTAGAACTGAAATGCTTGCAGTTAGTTGAAAAGTAGTGGAGAACAAACGTATTGAATGCATTTCCATCATTGAAACATTTCACTTCTTCCTTCTGACGCATGGATTGACGTGACTAGCTAAGGTATGGCGCTGCTTATAGTGCTCTCGATTTTATTTACATTTTCAAGAGAAAATCCATCTGTTGATTTTGTAGCTCCCTTTCATTGTTGATATGTATCGTTTGATCATTTTTGCCTATAAATAGGAGAAGTTGAGCAATGGGGAAATTTTCCTAATTCTTGGCTTTCAAGTTCACTCATAGTCGCTCTTATCATTAGACGTCTTTTTGTCTTCCTTCCTAAAAGCGTTCATTGGCGAGTGCAGCTTCTTGATCAAAGTCTCTGCCTTTCTTCATTTACTTCGGTCCATCAATCCCATATAACCCGACATTTTTCTCAACTCAAGTTTTTACCTTCAGTATTTTCAATTCCTAGCCAAAATGAGTGATAGTATTGTTGACCTAGTGAGTGATTTTGAGAGCAATGTTCTTCATGATCTGGAGACGGGGGTATCCTTTAATTCTTATTTACCACCTCATTCTCGTGATCTAGACCGCAAAGTTATATTCCTAACTGATGATTATTATTCGAAAAAGGTGTCTGGGAACTCCCTTGATGAGCGAGCTTCTTCATTTAACTCTTTTGAAGCTCTTTTATATGAAAGTGGAGAGGAGGATCACACTGAGGTCCCTAAGCCTCCTCCCATTTTAACTGATGCAAAAATACAAGCTGCTAAGTCGAGGAGAAAACACACTGACAATTTCGTTCAGGTTTTCCAGAGAACCAATAATCATGAACCTAGTGACGCTGGATTATGGTCCACTCGAAGTGTCGGGGTAGGCCAGATGAAGTTTCTTGGATTAAACCTGACGAGCATTTTAAAGTAGATGAATCTTCCCGGAAAGGCACGATGTTGATGTAGTTGGCCGATGCGGTCAAGTATGGTTGGATGGCTGCAGAAGTGTTGGGTACCCCGTCGATTATGAATATGGAAACAATTATAACTTTTGTTGATATCACAATCGGCGACCCTCTAGATTGGTCAGTTTTTCTTGTAGGTATGGAGAAAAGAATGTACAACTCTTTTGAAGACTAATAGGTCATACTTTATGAATGTATATTCACTATGATAAGACTGTGACTGTCTTTTTATGATTTTGAGGTAGTTTTCCTGAAGCATTTGAAGGTTCCCCCTTCCCAGCTTCATTTGGAAGGTTGAGATCACATGAAGGTGTTCCAGCTTTGTTTCGAGAATAAGTCTTTCATTCTTTCTCTCGGGCTCTTTTTCAACTTGTTATATATGATGTGCACCTCTCACAACGATCACCGTGACCAAGGGCTTATTTTCTTCTACCCGGATGATCCTTGGTTCCACCCTTTCACTCGCGACTAGAACAATTTTCTAAGGTGCTTCTTATTGGTGAAGCCTCTTACTTCGGATGCTAATCTCGCCTTTTACTACTCCTTGGTTGAATCTCCTTCTTTCTCTAAAAGCATATTCCTGAAGTCTTGGCTTCGTTTACATCACGATGTTAATTTTTGCCCCCACCAGGTTAGGTCTTCTTTCCCCGAACAAGTAGCGCCGAATAACGACCTATGTTCCTGGTTCTAAGGCGTTGGCTATGAAGAAGGGCTCGACCCCAGTGAAGTGGCTTCTTCTGAGCTGAAGAAGAAGCAAATTGATACTCATGTGGTCGTGAGCACTATTTGTCGCATAAAGAGAAGATATATCTTTGGCGAGGATAAAGTCTCATAGTCATTTTTAAATTACATGTGTGATTGCATATTGCAGATAACATGAATAAATTGAAGATGATTTACGACCGCGCCAATGCTTGAGGTATCAAGACTTGCCCTATTGGCCAGACAATGATGCCCCCTCCTATGATCGTTGCTCTCATCCTAACTGTAGAGACAGTTGT
Source organism: Vicia villosa (assembly GCF_029867415.1). Lineage (NCBI taxonomy): Eukaryota > Viridiplantae > Streptophyta > Magnoliopsida > Fabales > Fabaceae > Vicia > Vicia villosa. The sequence goes on along the minus strand of NC_081182.1, from coordinate 20,254,450 downwards.
TGTTTCCCTTGGAGTGGATCATCTTACTAATGTTGTAACCACTCTATTTATGGAGAAAACATCATAGTTTCCTTTTCCCATCAAGAGGATTCGTGATGAAGACCAACACTTCCCTCAAGATGAAGGCTCTCCCAAATGGACCAATTTGACTAGGGGTGCTTCTTCAGGATCGATGACTCCCTTCCTGCAGATGCTTGCCATTCTTCCTTCTTATGTTGCTCACATTCCTAAGGAGGTTGTTACGTTGTATCAATAGAGGCAGAACAAATGGAGTTTTTCTTTGAGATCACCTACAATATGTATCAGGAATCCTCCCTGTTAACTCTGGCTAATGCTGGAAAATGGATGTCTTGGTTGCTAGAAACCCTTCCAATGACAGGGGCACTAGGAAGGGTAAGTATGAAGAAATGGAGTGCAAATGCGTTATCGTCTAAAAGAAGTTGCTCGGTTTGCAAGATAATGCCAAGCTTTATAAGAGGAGACAAAGATCCACAATTCTCTTTCAATCTTGGATGCCTGGATCATTGATCGATATTCCTCCCTTGAAGCAGAGAATAAGCGGCTTAAAGAGGCTTTTAATATTGTTGTTCATCCGAACCTCCTAGTGCCTTGGATGTAATGACAATACTTATATAACATATTTTTACCTCAATGACTCTTGGTTTTATTTGACTTTGTGTCCAAAACTAGTGTTTGGCTCCATTTTATTGTTGTGTTAAAGTTCTGGTTGGTTACAAGTTACTGCATCATCAAGGCTTATTTGTCATTCCTACAAAATGAGGTTTGTTTACCTCGTAGGCAATTTAGATTTTGTTTGCCTCTGATGCGTTGCCAGTGTTCACTAGTGGGCTGCGAGATTGTGTCGTGGCAGTTGCAAGATGTTGTCTGCTTTGGGTGTGAGAACCATTATGGCTTTGCTTTTCTTTGATTTTACTTTTCTTTGAACTCTGTAGTGTAAATCAGAGTTTCATTATTATTAGCCATGACTAAGAAGAGTTATTATGAATTGTCCACGTCAATAGGAACCGTCTCCGACCAAAGGTAAAGAGAGATGGTAAAATGGGTTTGGCCCGTTGGACATGCCCATTTTGCCTGCACTTTAGTGCAGGGCAAGGCAAGAGTTTAGGCTCATGTCCTCTAATATTTCCGCCATGCCCCTACCCCATTTTCACGGGCTTTTGCGGGCATATGCATTTACATGAATTTTTGTATTTTTAAGCCTAAAAAGTAGTTCTCGTGGGTCTGCCCTGCCCCGCCCCGCCCTCACTTTAAGTGCGGGATGGACCAAAGTTTTAGGCCTGCACCCTCAAGTATGTCCGCCTTTTTTTGCGAGCTTTTGCGGAACGAGTCTAAACAGAACGGGCATGCCTGTTTACCACCCCTAAGTAAGGTTCATGTCCTTGCCCCTAGGACTGGTCAAGTTTGAGGTAGACTCCTCCACGCTCCACTGTCTACGTTCTTGGAGTGGCTATGGAATATGTAAATGATGTTTTCAATATTTTTACTTAGAATGATATGTGCTTCAATCACATGGGTTGATAAGTCTAGTAATAGTCAACCTAGTATCATTTCAAACTCCTTCAAATTGATCAAAAATTTCCAATAACATTATTGTTGTGTAAATCTTCAATTTGATTAAATTGTTTAGAAAACCTGGAGTTTAAAAAAAAATCTATAAATTCTCGTATCAATTGCTTGAAAGCATCATTGTCATTAGTTTTTAATCTATTAATAAAATCAGTACTCAAAATTCCTTTGCCTCACCATCATGATAAAAATGGTTTTATATATATATATATATATATATATATATATATATATATAGAGGAGGGTTATATTGACTCCAAGAGTAAGTGTTCAACACTTACTCCAAATCATAACCATTGATTTTCATGAATCTAACGGTTTTAATTGATCATTTAATCTAATTATTTTTGGAAATATTTTTTTATATAAAACTTTAATTAAAACCGTTGGATTAATGATAATCAATGGTTATGATTTGGAGTAAGTGTTGAACACTTACTCTTGGAGTCAATATAACCCTCCTCATATATATATATATATATATATATATATATATATATATATATATATATATATATATATATATATATATATATATATATATATATATATATATATATATATATAAGGGATATTCTTACTCGAAAAGTAAATTTAAAAGACTTACTTCAGATCTTAATCATTGATTTTCATTAATCTAACGATTTTAATTGATTTTTTATATAAAAAATTCTTTTAAAAATAATTAAATTAAATGATTAATTAAAACCGTTAAATTAATGAAGATAATGGGTTAAAATTTGAAATAAGTCATTTAAACTTACTTTTAGAGGAAGAATATCTCTTCTTATATATAAAAAAGTTACACACATGTATCTATCAGTTTAATTAAGCAGAATAAATAATTATTTTACATGATGATTTGATTATACTCGTGGTTGCTTTTGAGCTGCAAAGTGGTGTGTGTTAGATAAACTAAACCCACAAGTGGAAAATCAATACACGACCTAGGTTCTTCTCCAACAAAAACACTATCTATGTGGTGTCTAATTTCAACCATAGTGGACAAAGCCAATTTTTTCATTATTATTTTGTTTGATTTTTTTAATATTAATTGAATGGTTTGAGTGGTTCGAAGTGTCCACTGCCAACCCCACCCATTCCATTTATATGTTTCTTTTCAGTTTGTTATTGATTACGCCAGAGAGAGGTTTAAGCTTATCTGAATCTTTAGCTAACAAACAAGACATAAAATATAAAATTGAACTATTGATAAAGAAGAGTTACATCACTAAGTGGAAGTGATGGAGATGAGATGAGCATGCGCAATCCTTTCCTTGTTCTACACTTGGCTTTCATGCAAACTAGTCAACCTTAACCTTGTGTATGATTAATTAGTTTCTACTAGTATTGTTCAAGACTAAACTACTTAAATTAACTGTCAATTCTGAAAAACGTTTATTCCTGGTATTTTAATGTCTATTATAACCAAACTCTATTACTACTATATTAAAAAAATGTGATTGGGCCTAATTCATCACTATAAAATCGGTTTGTAGGGTGAGGAAAGGATTGCCCCCACTTATAAAGATATGTTCAGGTCATATGTTGTCCGATGTGGGACTCTTAACGATTTTTATATTTTCATTACTTATTTAATTACTCGTATTTTTATTTATGCACCGCATTGTTTAATATTGTTCCAAATAAAAAAATAGGTGATAATAGATTGAAATAGAAAACATGTGTGGTGGAATAAGTTTTTGCAAGTGTAACACTTAAATCAGACAATGAATAAGAAATAGTGTAAGTAAAAAAATGAATAGAATAAATGAGTTTTAGCATGTGAAGAAATTTGCTTAGAGAGGGTCGTGCGGGTTCTTAGTTTGGCCCTTGGTTGAAGGGACGAGATAGTTATGAGGCTAATAGCATATTAGAAACATACATATTAAATGTCTTTCTTGTAACTCACAGTGCCTTACTAGTTAGTCACGACACATGGCTCTAGGATTGTTAGTAATGATGCCCCTTCGTCATAGGATACTCAAGCGTTTTGATGAGTTTGATGCTATATCACAATCGATGGTGGTGTGGTCATATTTTCCCGCACATGTTGTCGAGGATTGAACAATTTCTTAAAGAATATATAAGGGTTTATAATGTTGCGTCCAGGAACTAGAATTAGATGTAGTTGGTGAGCGAAGAATCTTGAATCAGTGATGTTGATCTCTGTTACGAAGACACGAAGTGGACCTGCATGGTTAACACTCCAATGCCCAAGTAAGTTCAAGATTCAAGAAGATGGTAATTAAAAGTGGAGATCGGAAAATGTACCTTGCTTTTAGTGTGAACTGACTTTTTACCTCAGGTGAAGTGGAGTGAACTGAGATGAATTGACCCTTAGCTATCTAGGCCTTTGGCTGGTCTTAAACAGTTGCCCCAAGGCTTTACCGGGCACTAAGAGATTCGGGGAAACCTTTAGTAATTTCGGTCGGCCTCCAAGTATATCGTCCAATCTGAATTGGAGGCGGAACACTTAGAGTCAGTTGAAAAAATAGTGGGGAACAAGTGCGTTCAATGCATTTCTATCATTTAAATGTTTCATTGCTTACTTCTGACACGTGGATTGACGCGACAAGTTAAGGCATGACACATCTTATAGTGCACTCGAGTTTGCGTGTATTCCAAAGGGGAAATCTATTTGTTGATCTCATAACTCCTTTCCTTCACTAATTTGGGCCGTTCAGTTGTCTTTGTCTAAAAACAGAAGGAGTTGAGCGTTGCAAAACTTTTCGCAATCCTTAACATTCAATTTCATTCACTTTGTTACTAAACGCCTTTATCTCCATCCCTGAGACCATTTATCAGAATGCTAGAAGTTCCTTGATCAAAGTTTTCTTCTTCTTCATTTTCTCCGCTTCAACAATCTCACGTACCTAGGTGTCCTCCTTAACCCAAGCTTTAACCATCAGCATTTTTTTAATAATCATGATGCGGAATAGTACCGTAACCTAGTGCATAGTTCTGAGAGTGATGCTTCTTCTGCAGTAGGAATAAGGACATCCCATGATTCTCATATCTCTCCCCTTGCTTACAATTGCATGGGTAAGGGAGTTATATTTGTGGCTGATGATTCTAATTCTCAAAGGGCATATAGGGACACCTTTGATGAAGGAGCTTCTTCACTCGAATCTCTCGAAGCCATTTTGTTAAAGATGGTGAAAGGGAATACACTATTGAGGTTCTTATGCCCCAACATGTTTTAAGATTTCCCTCTCCTACCTAAAAGCTTTGTGGAACAATAGGAAAGAAAATATTTGTGGAACAACAGGAATCTCCTAAATAAGAAGCCCATGTGAATCTAGAAGACTATGACAATGAAATCCCTGTAACACCCTTGCTTGAAGACCTAATCAAAGATATCATCAAGAGACTAAAGTGGACTGATAAGAAGATAAATTTCTTATCCCATCATTCTGCCCAAGACTTACCTTCAGACCTAATCAAAGTCTTAGTTATGGATTTAAGTGTGTTTAAATTCCTACATTTTCCCGCTTTCTGTAATTTGGATTCTTGATGTTTTCTCTTTGTTAGTAAATCATGCTGGATCTCCGTGAATTATGAGCTTGTGTGACTATAACTTCTTTCTAGCATCATATGCAAAAGGGGGAGAAGTATACTCCCAAGGGAGTAAAGTATACTCTCTATTCGTATGATGGGGAGTTTAACCGCTCCAAAATTTATCCATATATTTTATCTTTTACCACTTTCCTAAGAGATGCATTGTCATCTTCAAAAAGAGTGAGAATAAGGATATATATATATATATATATATATATATATATATATATATATATATATATGCTTGCATGTATAGTCAAGATTATCCAAGGTGGTGAGTTTATGAATAGCAAAGCTACAAGTCACTTGAGTAGTTGTTTAGTTTTAATGATGAAAAGACTTGATATCAAACAATATCTAGGAAGTTTGTTGAAGATAGCTCAAGCAATTAAAGATGGTAAATATGGTTCATTAAGCTATCCTCTTGAATCAAATTATGTTCTTGAAGAACAGGTCAATAACGTGGTTAAGCGACACTCAAGTGAAGACCTTTGTCTCAAGGTTCATTGGGGGTTTAAACTCTCGACTCTCATATGATAGTAATCAACATGAATATATCTCATGACTCGTTAAGAAGATTCAAGACTCTTATATGTTACCAAGACTTTGAGCTTCAAAGTTTTAAAAGAGGAGAAGTGTGAAACTTCGCATGGTTGTGTCCGTCTAAGTTACCAGTTTCTTGTAAAGACACAAGGGTATTTTTGGAAATACAATAGAAAACTCACACATACTAAAAATCTTTGAGAAGCCTCTCATATTTTATTTAAACCACATAAAAATATATGTTGAGGTCTAGCCAACTAAATACGGGAGTGTGTGATTGATTTGAATACTTTTTCAAACTAAATAATTGATTATACCTAATGACCTAATAGATTATTTTTACTAACTTGAGTCTAAAATTGATTAAGTATGTCTCTTAATGACTGATAACAACTAAATATCAAAATTGTTTGTTTGTGGCTTGAGCAATCTATTATCAAGGTCTAATAATCGATTATGGAAATTATTTGGTCCATGGATCGTTTCCAAATTTATACCACCCTTTGCCTATGAATAAAGAATTTTTGTATATCTTTTTAACATCCAGAAAACAAGCTTAGATCTCACTTTCATTTCTCTCATCATTTTTACAAAATCTCTCAGTTTTTCTCACCTATATTTAGCCATAGTGCTTAGAGAGTATTATTGAGTATAAGCGAACATCTTTATTCTGGGTGAGGGGTCACTATGAGGGTACCAACAAAGAGTTATATGAAGCATAAGGGCATATTAAAGGCGTGAATTCCCAATAAATAGAATTGTCTTCTCTTGGTTTTCGATTTAAGCTAAAAAAGGTATTAGGTGGACGAGGAAAATATGATAAACCCATGCACTATCATACTAAGGCAACAACTTGGGGAGCATGATTCGTTTAGATTGCTCGCAGCACAAGGGAACTACCCTATAAAAAAGTACAAGTGATCCAGACTAGGATACATCGAACAAATCTACGCATCCCACACCTAGAGAATAATAGGTTGTTATAATCGTTCCATTATATAATATAAAGGATACGCGCGAAGAAAATCATGTATACAATTTAAAATTCAAATTTTATTGACTCTTCTTCTTCACATACTGACTCGAGCGTTGAAGTGCTAACCTTTCAGTTCAGCCTTTCCTCCTCTGCATCTGAGATTCAGGTCCACTGTCATTCATCTCAACCACCGATTCAACGATCAATTTTGGTTCCATAACGGGACAAATTAAAAAAAAAAAGTCATATAATACTTTTAAAAGAGAAGTTATATTCAATGATTATTTTTTTATTTCCAAATGATGCTTACATTTAGTAACCAAGATAATATATTAAAGGTTTGTGTAATTGGGGTAAATGGATGAGGAGAGGGAAGAGAAAATATTTAATAGTATACGTGTATGGTTCAATTTTTAGAAGAGAGAAAGAAGGTGGATGAAGGGGAGCAAAACCTCTTCTAAACTACTTTTCGCTTCCTTTGATTTTGAGAAATTTGGAGAAGATTAAATGTAGGGTTTAATATACTTCACCCCCCTGTCAATATAGCGAGTTTCGGTTTGGCCCCCTTGAATGTTTTTTTTTTACGAAACGCCCCTTATAAAACCCAAAACCTGGATTTACCAAACCCTTTTACCACATTTGCTGACTGGGCTTTGACTTAGGATGATGTGGCAAAAGAGTTGTATAAATAATTAATTAAATTATATTTAACCACTAATACAAAATAGTTTCCACCACCACCACCACCACCACCACCACCACCTTCACCATAACCAACACCACCTCCTATTGAATGATTGTTAGGAACTCAAGCTGAGCTCAAATGTCTATGCTGCACTGCCTTGTGTGAAGATGGAAGTTTACACTCATAATTGACTTATTCAATTTACATGTTCTTGCAGATGTGTGAAATGTGATGGTAAAGGGAAGCTTCCTTGTGCAACTTGTGGATCTCGTGGATTACTTAAATGTGAAACGTGTTATGGAAGTGGTTCTCTTTTAGCACGCAGTGTAGCCATTATTAAGTGGTATTACAGGAAGGTCTGCGTCTAATACTAATTGAGAACATGTGTGCTTTTACAGGAAGGTCTGCGTCTGGTTTGGAAGAAGTCATCATGGGTTGCACTTCAACATCTTCTGATACTATCAAAGAGGTCACTCACTACACAAACTATAACTTTTTTTACTCAAAATTCTATGTATATTTTGTTTCTAATAATTCCCACTAGAAAAAGAGAAAGAGAGTCAAGAAATATACTATTAATAGAAAATAAAACAACCATTTTTTTATGTTCTTTTTTTATCTTTATAATGCTTTCATTCACATTCAAACATAATCATGTGTTTTTGCATTCTTGGTCTTGTTTGAAAAATAAAATGGTGAATATTAAACAAAGACAGCATCATTGTCATATCATCATTCATGCTTCAACCATACACTTTCCAACAAAAAAACCACCATATCATCTATCGTTAGTTTTTGCTCATTTTTTCCTTTCTTTCTTTTCCAGTTTATCAACTTCTTTAGTGAGTGTCAGAACAAGAACAAGTTTTGGAAAGACAGTGACAAAGAACAAAGAGAAAAAGAAAGAGAAAAATTAAAGAAGAAAAAGAAAAGAAAAGAAAGCTGCTCTCCCTCGTGACAACACAGTCATGGAGAATGACCTAAGACTCAAAGTTAATATATATGATTATTATTATAGTATCATATTATTTTATTTTTATTTTATGATGTTTATTGTATAAGTTTTGTTTGTATAAGTTTTTTGTCTACAGATATTTGTATAAGTTCTTATTTTTTTTCTCACATAAAAAATATATATACCTTGGAACTGGTGAATAATTTGGATTCTGTTCTTATGTTGGTCGTGTCTTTCAAGTTGTGGTGTCTTTCAAGTTGACTATGTGTCAATGTTAAAGGAAATAGTTGGTCACTTTGGATTGATTGTGGCAGGGGGGAATCGATGGAGGATTGTGCAGCACTGAATGGGAGGAAGAGGAGAAATATATTGGCCTTCGCATTTTGAAGATGGTGTTGGTTATGGTGAAGGTGGTGGTCGTGGTGGTGTTGGTTATGGTGAAGGTGGTGGTCATTTTGAAGATGGTGTTGGTTATGGTGAAGGTGGTGGTGGTGGTGGTGTTGGTTATGGTGAAGGTGGTGGTCATTTTGAAGATGGTGTTGGTTATGGTGAAGGTGGTGGTGGTGGTGGTGTTGGTTATGGTGAAGGTGGTGGTGGTGGTGGTGGAAACTATTTTGTATTAGTGGTTAAATATAATTTAATTAATTATTTATACAACTCTTTTGCCACATCATCCTAAGTCAAAGCCCAGTCAGCAAATGTGGTAAAAGGGTTTGGTAAATCCAGGTTTTGGGTTTTATAAGGGGTTTCGTAAAAAAAAACATTCAAGGGGGCCAAACCGAAACTCGCTATATTGACAGGGGGTGAAGTATATTAAACCCTTAAATGTATTTCATATTAAAGTGGGATGTCACATATTCAAACTCGCACCCCTACATGTGATGTTCATGTGCAGCTATCAACTGAATTGGTTTAAGAGAACAAATTTAAATATAAATTTAACTTCTTAAAATGAAAATTTCTATTTTGAAATTTTTTTTATCTTTCTTTAATACTTCTTGTATTCTTATATCTTTATCTTGTTTAAATTTAATTTAATTTATTTTTAAATTTTGATGTCATTAAAAATTATCTTACTGCTTTTAATTATAATCTTTTTTATTTTACTATATTCGATAATTTTTTAAAATTATATATTATTTAGCAACATGTTTATAAAAAAATTTATGATATTGTCTAAATTTATGATATTGTCTTATTAAATACTCATAATAATCATTTGCATTAAAAATTATTTATAAAACTTATAAATGCAAATAATTACTATGATTAATTTTGTTCATAAATATAAGATATCTTTTAATATTCGTTAGTATGGGTAATGCTAACGAGTGCTCCAGGGGCACTCTTTAAGATTTTAAAAAAAGGTATGTTCTTGTTTGAAAATACTTGTATTTAATGCATTGATAATTAAAATAAGTGATTTTTCTAAACAATAAAAGGTATGTTTTTTTTAACCGACTTGTATTGAGTACAATTTTTTCTTTATTAGGACTCTTTAAAGAGTGCCCCTGGGGCACTCGTTAGCATGACCCTATTAGTATTAGATGAGAATTATGTTAATCATTGATAAATTATGACTAGTCTATCATATGAGAAAAGTCTACCATTTCCTCATCTCTTAGCTATGCCACATCAGCCTCTCTTCTCACAAAATTCCACATCATTCATTTCCCATTGTAGGATTGAACTTTAAACCTCCAACCTCTCATGATCTCGCAGTTACAAATTATTTACTTTCTCTGGCCATTCACATTCACAACTGCTTACAGCACTAATGACCTCATATAATGCTTCTGCCTTCCAAGCCCCTTCTGCCTTCCAAGCCCTCCACCTTCCACGTTCCAAAACACTTTTATCATTACTATATATAACCATCATACTTTCACAGTATCTATCATGTTCATCAAACCTAATCGTGGAAAATTTTGGTTTATACTATTTTTGAAATTACAGCCATTCCCACGACTATTCATGTGGAAAATTTTGGTTTATACTATTTTTGCAATTACAACCATTCCCACGACTATTCATGGACAAACCGGAATTTAACATTTTTTTCTTTCTTTTCTTGATAGAAAATATCTTTCATGTTATTTGCAGGTTGAATTTGTAGTGTATCATTCTGAAGTACTAATTGGCGTTTCATGTTATTTGTAGGTTGAATTTGTAATGTATGATTCTGAAGTACCAATTGGCGTCACTCCATAGTATATGGTTCGTTTTTTACAAGGGTTGTTTCCAATCCCTATTTTCTATTTTTTTAGTAACAATTTAAATATTGTCCTAATATGTGTTTTGGATTTTTTTCTGGTGCAGACAGTAGAAAACATCGTCTATACGATTCGTTTGAAATAAATATTCTTCTTTGCCTGTCCCGAAAGTTTGAGCTGTAGAAGTAGAAATCAAGTTGGCTGGTGTCAATATACAATGGAGAATCTGCTTGAAATTACTGGGTTATGCTTGCGCAAGTTTTGTCAAAAATGTAGATATTATACTATGTAAATAACATGATATTTTATATTAAATTCATAGAATGAACTTTAATTTTTTATATTTTAAGTGCAAATATTAATAAATAAATCTTAATTGATTGATTTTATGTTTGAGTGATATTTATATTAAATCTTAGTAATTATAGAAATTGTAGATATTATAATATGTAAATAAGATAATATTTTATATTAATTCATAGAACTAAAGAATATTTTAGTTAGGTCAAATTAAGAAATTAAGGTTATCAAAGTTAGTTTTATAAAATATTATTGATATTTATTTATTATAAGGTCGAACAAAACAAAAAATAAAGATAAAATATTACAAATTAAAAATGTATACATAATTTTGAAATTTATAAGAAAATAGAATCAAAGAGTAAAGAAAAAACATTATATTTGTTTAGGTAAATAAAGAGTTTTGAAATGAAAAGACATGAATCATTTACCTATAAAAAATTAAATATCATAATCATTTTACTTGATTGCAACTTTAATTTTTGATTTAATCTGATTGCAACTTTTGATTTATTATTTTTAATTTTTTGATTTAATGTGATTACAATTTTTAACTTCTTATCCATAATAATCCAAGCATTATGGTGGATTTGAACGTGATTTTAAAGAATGGTTTGTTGAAATAATGAAGCAGCACACCTATTTTCTTGATATGAAAATAATTGGTATATTATTGCAAATTTTAATAAATAAATTTAATTGATTAATTGATTTTATCTTTGAGTGATATTTATATTAAATCTTAGTAGCTATAAAAATTATAGATATTATAATATATAAATAACATAATATTGTATATTAATTCATATAACTAAAGAATATTTTAGTTAGGTCAAATTAAAAAAATTAAGTTTATATATATATATATATATATATATATATATATATATATATATATAATTTATAAAGTTAGTTTTATAAAATATTATTGATATTTATTTATTCTAAGGTCGAACAAAAATAAATAAATATAGAATATAATAAAATATTACAAATTCAAAACATATACATAATTTTGAAATGTATAAGAAAATAGAATCAAAGAATAAAGAAAAAAACAATATATTTTTTTAGGTAAATAAAGAGTTTAGAATGAAAAGACATAAATCATTTACTTATAAAAAAGTTAAATATCATAATTATCTTTAGTAATCATTGATCGATTGATTGCAACTTTTAATTTATGATTTAATGCATGTGATTGCAACTTTTGATTTCTTATTCTTTTAGTACTTACCATATGTATATTTAAATTATTAGATTTGAGAAAATATTGTACTTTTATATCTTACAAAATTATATTGTTTTTACAATATTGTATGATTTACCTAAAAATAATATAATTTTGAGTAAATATTGTACTTTTGTATGATTTACCTAAAATTATCTAACTTTGTAAGATATAAAAGCCTTTTTAACGACCCATACCTTAAAATCAGTACGTTGGGAATAATTTAATTGATATAGAATCAATACATTAAAATCATATCAATTACTTACCAATATCTTAATTGGTATAAAATAAATACGTTACAAATATATTTAGTACTCCAATTATATTGATGTTGTATCACCAAAAATTGAGTGAATCATATTATCATTAAAAATTAATAAATATAATTTATCTCACTTGATTTCCTTCAAAATTATTTAATAGAAACTTTCCAAAATAATGAATTTATCAACATAATTTTGAAACCAAATTTCATATGGTTAGAAGATTTTTAACCTCTCATTTAACAAAATGATAAATATTATTAGATACATATTTTAATAAAATGTTTTAGGCATATCATTGCTTTTATATATTGTATGGAGTTTTTTGATAAAAAATTCATAGATATTATTATAAAAATAAAGTATATTTTCAAAATATTTAAAATATAACATGTGCCATCGTCATTCTCTGTATAGAAAAACTAACTACTATTTTTTATTTTCACTTTAATGAGATTTCTTACTAATACTACTAAATTATTTAAAATATAAAATATGAAAGTTATATATATATATATATAAATGAAAAATTTTAGAGATTATTAAATAAAATAAATATATTAGATCTATTGACTTTTTTTAAAAAAAAATATTTAAAAATAACTATGGGTGTTAATAAGCATAAGTAATCGAATGAAACATAAGTATTGTATGAATAAATAGTAATAGAATGAAACATAAGTAATGTATGAATAAGTAGTAATAGAATGAAACATAAGTAATATATGAGTAAATAATATCAAAATTGTATGATATTTTTTATTAATCATACAATTTGTTTGTCATTTATAAAATTTAAAATTTAATTGAACAAGTTCATCAATAATCAATATATATATATATATATTTATCTATATATAATATAATATAATTGAAATATTACCATTAAAACTTTAATGGGTCAATTCTATCCAAATACAAAATAATATATTACGGATACACACGGGTAATTATATGGTACGCACATATGGTACTGATATTAACACATTTAATTAAATGTAATAACGAGAATAAGTTTACAATTGATTTAAATAGTTGCCTTAATTGCAACTTTGGTCCCCCTATTTTGTCTTTTTCTCGATTTTAGTCCCCCCATTTTTAAAACCACGATTTTGGTCCCCTTTTTGAGTTTTCTGATGAAAAAGAGACAAGAATAGGGACTAATTTTGCAGAAAAAAACAAAATAGAGGGACGAAAATTGCACAGAAAACTTAAAAAAGGACTAAAATAGTGATTTTTAAAATAGAGGGATCAAAAAGAAAAAGACAAAATAGGAGGATTAAAGTTGCAATTAAGCCTAAATAGTTTTATAAATAATTCCAAAACAAAAATATTTATATATAGGAATAATTAACTATTGATTCAAATATTTTATATATGGAATAATATATTTGATTTGTAAATTGAGTTTAATCAATTATATTAAATATTTATTATTAATTGTATTATCTAATTTGATAGAATATTTCTTCATTATAATTTGTCAATTTAAGATTTTTGTTATTATAAAAAAATTTAATTATCATCAAATATTTTTAAACAATGTTAAAATTAATTTATTTTTGTTTCAAAAATATCATCAAAATATTGAATATTAATAGAAACATGAAGTTACTGATAAAAAAATTGAATATTAACGGGAACATGTAGTTATTAATCAAAATATTGAATATTAATAGAATTTTTTTAATATTAATGGGTACATGAAGTTACTAATCAAAATATTGAATATTAAAGATAATATTAAATTACTGATCAAAATATTAAATGTATTGAATATTAACGGAAACATGAAGTTACTGATAAAAAATGGCATGTTAACGAGAGCATAAAGTTACTGATCAAAATATTGAATATTAACGAGAACACGAAGTTATTGATCAAACTATTGAATATTAACGGGAAAACAAAGTTATTGATCAAACTGTATTGAATATTAACGGGAACATGAAGTTATTAATCAAAATATTGAATATTAACGAGAACATGAAGTTAGTAATCAAAATATTAAATATTAACGTGAGTATTAAATTACAGAGCAAAGTATATAATATTAACGGGAACATGGAGTTACTGCTAAAAATATTGAATAATAACGAAAACATGGCGTTATTAATCAAACTATTGAATATTAACAGGAACAAATTTGAAACATTAACAGAAACACGAAGTTAGTGATCAAAATAATGAATATTAATGGGAACTTGAAGTTATTGATCAAAATATTGAATTTTAACGGGAACATGAAGTTACTGAACAAAATATTGAATATCAACGAGAACACGAAGTTACTGATCAAAATATTAAATATTAAGGGGAACATGAAGTTATTGGTCAAAATATTGAATATTAATGGGAAATGAAGTTTATTGATCAAAATATTGAATATTAGTGGGAACACGGAGTTACTGATCAAAATATTGAATATTAACGGGAGCACGGAGTTATTGATTAAAATATTAAATATTAACGGGAGCACAAAGTTAATGATCAAAATTTTGAATATTATCGAAAACATTAAGTTACTATCCAAATTTTAAAAATTAACAGGAACAAATTTTGAATATTAACGGGAACACAAAGTTACTAATCAAAATAATAAATGTTGACGGGAACACGGAGTTATTGACAAAATATTGAATATTAACAGGAACATTAAGTTACTGATAATTTTTTTTAATATTAACGGAAAAGAATTTGGAATATTAACGGGAACACGAACTTATTGATCAAAATAATGAATATTAACGGGAACAAGGAGTTACTGATCAAAATAATGAATATTAACAAGAACATGAAGTTACTGATCAAAATTTTGAAAATTAACGGGAAGAAATTTGAAATATTAACGGGAATACGAAGTTATTTATCAAAATAATGAATATTAACGGGAACATGAAGTAACTGGTCAAAGTATTTTTCTATTAATTATGCATTTTGAATGAATCATTATTATAAATGGAGTTTGTAGTGGTTTCTCATTGGCCTACAAGACAGAGCTGATAGTTTGAGATTGGGCTGATAGTTTATAGTTATCACTAATTGAATTATATAATTTGATTGAATATTTCTTCATTATAATTTGTGAATTTGCGATTTTAAAACTTTTCCTTCATTATAATTTGTTAAATAAAATATTACTATTTTTATAACTTTTTCAATTTTACCCAAAACTTAATCTTTTACTAATATCTTTTATTTTTCTCAATCACAATGCACGAAAACGACGGGTACCCGTGCGAACGCACGGGTAAGACACTAGTTTATTTAAAATGACATGACAATAATGAAATTATGGAGTAAACATGTAACTTTTTCTTATCCTCAAATAAAATTATTTTAATGAATTTACATTTTAGTTTATTAATGGTATTAGTAAAATAAACCAAAAATTTAATTATTTAAAATTGAAAGTGTTCCGGCTTGGACTAATGTATGCTTTTTGCAAGCCAATAAAAAAGATGAACCATAACAAATAAACAACATTGTTCCTTACCACGAATACTGAGGATAAAGAACATGATTATCATAGTGGTGTTAGGTGAAATATGTCACATTTCTAGCTATGGACTCGAAGAATGTTCAAGGACCTCAAGAATAAACATAGACACAACTTATAATGACACTTGGTATGGACAAGTGATTTAAGGATAACCATGAGATGACATAATGAATAATATTCAAACATCTCTTCTTTTGGAAAGCTATTTTGCACAAGAAAGTTCTAGGCCCCAAAAACTCTAGAATCTGATTATATAAAAAAATGTGATACATCAAATCAAGGTACACATTTGTTCTAGAGAAATCATCTCATGCCTCGGGTAGTTACAAACTTGGGCATTTAAGTGTATGTAAATACAATTTTGACATTGGACCCACCCCGGAAAACACCATAAATTTATTGGGGATCACCTATATTAGATTGTTCTCACGCTTACATATTGACTCCTATTTCGAGAAGGATCTTTGGCTTCGTATGTGGGAATGTTCATTAAATGTTTGAATATATTACTTAACATTAGAATGGGGAACCACAAAAGAATAACCATTCATAACTTCAACCATCCATGTTGATTTATGGTTATTGAGACTTACATCATCTTCCTTACACCAAGAGGGTCTAATTCCACCACTAACAATCAAGGCCAGCATAACCTCCCTACCAAACCACATGAATATACCACCCCTAGAGGCCTCCATATAGGTCATTGAAACCTGGATGTTGCCTCCACCTTTGCCACCAAAAGAAGGTGGTAACACACCACACGTTACCTCTTTTGTGGCACCAACAACTAAAGTTGAAACAAACACACTATTGAGAGATCTATTGGTGGTGGTCCAAAAACAGTCAGTACCGCAAGAGCATAAAAAAGAGCGGCTTTAAGGAGTGGAAGTTATCCATCATGGCCATCGTCTAACACGCTGAATTGCAATGGGATTTTCCCGAGTCCAATATGACGTAATGCCACCCTATAACAAGAATCATGCAGAGTTCTCCAAGAACCAATGAGAACGCATTCACATGAGGCGTTTAACATATTACTTGGTTCCGCGAAGACATTTAACCTATGGATCTGAGTTTCAGGATCATCTTCTAAGACATCATCTTCATCACCATCAACACATCTCACCCTCATCATCGTTCAACATTTTTGAAGGGGGCAAAGACAGCTCATTTAAAAATGCTTTCAAGAAAATAAAAAAAATGAATTTCCTATACATTTGGAACTTCAAAACCCATTGGGAATAGGAACCTATGAAAGAACGAACGACCATGAAGAACTTGTGGAAATCATTGACGTCCTCTTAAATTTTAGAGGAGCCACCCCCACCCCCCAAGAAATGCAAGTTATTCATTGTCACTTTGAAGGTTAGCGCTAAGGCTTGGTTCAAGGGACTGAGAAACGAAATATTTATCTCAAAGGGAGAGCTTCACATGTGTTTTTTTGCTCATTTAACAACATTCCAAAGGAAACCAAAGTCGGTGGAAAGCTTGGGCTCAAATAGACAAGGAAAATATGAATCCCTACTATCTTACATCGAGAGGCTTAACAAAGAGGTCAACCTCGTTAAATACGTCGACAATGAAATAAAGATGTATAAATTAAGTCTCTGACTTCAACGAGAGTCCAAGTTTCTAAAAAATCATTGGAACCAGAGATATCAAAGATTCACCATGGATTCTACACTTCATATGTGACTTAACTTCTTCTATCTCATGAGGTTTGATATGACTTCTTTGATAAACGTCATCACCAGAGGTTTCTTGATAAGATATCTTAAATGACTCCTCAGAACAGCGCCTCTTAACATTAGGTGTTATCAAGTATCAAAACCACCAAGGATCATATGTTACTAAGATCATCTACACGTGACTATACCTGCCAACACATATCTCCATAACAATACGAGGAAAAAGTCGTCGTAAGTAGCGCAATCTTTGGAGAAAATTTTGAAAATGCCAACACATGCAAACAATTGCCTTCATAAATTTAGCAAAATGCTTGTCTCTGTACCTAGATCTACAAGAAGGAACCAAACTATAGTATTATGAAACCCTTTGGAGGTTCCTTCTTAGAAAAACAACATTAACGCACATTGGATGATACCAAAATAAAATATGGAATCCACGATACAAAACAACCCTATATAGGGTTGGCAGAACCACAAACAAAAATAAAGTACCAAAATATATAAAGGAAGCACTTAGCACCCCAATATGAAAAAGGTAATGGATACAAAGTTTAATGTCATAATGTTCAGTTAAACATGAACATTAGTGCCATAATAAGGTCAAGAAAAGACTATAAACTTAAAGTGGGTGTTCAAACACAAAGTATAAGGCTTATGACATAGTAGAAAGGAAGAAGACAATGCCAGTTACTAAGGATTTGTTTGGAATTTTGGAAGGAAGAGAGTGGAAGACTTTGAAAAAGGGAATGATTGAGTGAAAAGAATTGAAGAATTTAGGTAGGGAGGGTTTTAGAGAATTTTTTTTTATTCATAAACATAAATCCCCTTAATTTGGGACTACTACAAAATTGTGTTTGAGAAGGGGTTTAAAGGGTTTTTGAGGACTAAGACAAATTATTCAAATATAATTTATATTGTTATAGTATTCCAAAAATTAAAAATATGTTAACGATAACCTCCCTTTTATCATTCTATACAAAAAAAATTCAAAAAATGTTAAAGATTTCTCTATATTTTAAAAAAGTTGTTTTTCAAAGTCCTCCCTTCCATTTTCCTCCAAACTCCCAAAAGGTTTTCAATAGACAACTAGTATAAACTATGAGAAAACATTTAGTCGTGTTGTCAAATCCAACACAGTGAGAATAATTTTAATCATTACTGAATTTAGAGGTAAGACAACTAGATATAGAGAATGTATTTTTAATGACTATCTAAAGGAAATTGTTTTTATGCATAAACACAAAGTATATTCAAATTCATCTAATCCTAACCAAATATAAAAGTTATCCGAAGAAATCTATGGCTTGAAGTAGGCATCTATAACCTAATTTAGGAACTTGCAAAATGCTCTAGTGAATTAGGGCTCTCAAAACACCAAAAGAGACTCATCTTCTCTCTTCTCTCTCTCTCTCTCTATCTCTCCCCCTCTCTCTCTCTCACTCCCCCCCTCTCTCTCTCTCTCTCACACACACACAAACACACACACATGGTATTTGCCATAAGTGCATTTCAAAATGATATTCTCTCTAAAAAAATCTTAAGCATCTACATTACTTTTTAGTTATTGAAGTATAGAGAGATACAAGTGGAATGTTCTTGAAGCAATAGGTGCACTGAAATACTTAACAAACACATGGCATGATATTTCCTTGTAATAAAAAACCTTATCCATTATATGAGCTTCCTTACCATTGATCATTGGTAATGGGATAAAAAGAATACTAAAGTATCCCTAAGATATAATCAACATTTTCTTGCACATCAATCCATCTAATGGTGTAGAGATAACATGGTTCTCAAATGTCGATTGTGCCACAAATGTAGATGACATGAAATCCATTGCAGTGAAGTTTCTATTCCATATGGAATCACTGATATCTTAGTCCTACAGAAAATAAATAGTACTGTTTAGATCCAACAATAATATTGACCTTTGGCTGACCTAACAACTAAGGTAGCTTGGGTTCGATCCCTATTAGGTGAATTAAAATTACCATCACCTAAAAAACATCTCTATAGTGTGATAACTTGAGCGACAAGATACTAGATTCTAATCTAGTTATGCATGCCACATCCAACACATATGGAGATTGATGTTCATTCCATAAGTGTCAAGTCGTATATAATAGAATTATTGTGGTTTATGTACCTTCAACTGATAAGATAGCAAATTGTTTGACCAGACTATCCACTCACACGATGTTCAACATGTTAAGAGACAAACTTAAGGCGACTCATGCAACATGAAATTTTGAGGGAAAGAGTTAGAGAAAGCCTAGTCACAACTTGTTGTATCATGACCATTATTTTTTGTGATCCAAATTGACTACATGATGTAAAATGATGTAAACTTAATTTAAATATATTTAAAATTTTACTTTTTGTAAAACGATGTGAACTAAATTTGTAAAACCTTGTGACAAAAATTTAGATAACCAAAATTGAAATAAATAAATAATTAAATAAATAAAAATTAAATCTTAATGTTGTTTATGGCATAGAAAAATTATGTTTGAAATATAAACACGGTACTATATAAAAATAAAAAATAAAAAAACAAATATTTAAAGAAGACTTAACAAATTAACTAATGAATGCCTTTAATTGCGTGATTTTGCCAGTTCAATTAATCCAAACGAATCCCGTAAAGACACGATAATTATTCATTCATTCATTCCTTCTCATTCTCCATTCCTTTCGTCGCCGGCACAATATACCACGTTCTTCGACTCCATCACATCACACTCAATCCTAATCCTCCATTTTTTCCATCTTTTCAAATCAACGGCCCACATCTCTTTCCCCTCACTTTTCAACCAGGACGGCGCCACTATGACCCTTTTCGTTTTTTTTTTGCCTTTTTCATTTCCTTTTCTTTCTCTAACAAATTTTAGTTCCACTTCCTTAGCAAAATTAAAAAAATATTAATTAAAAAAATATTTATTTATTTATTTATTTATTTATTTATTTATTTATTATTAGTATTAAAACTTTAAACACCTTCGTTCGTTGCTTACGGGACTTTGCTTTCTCTCTCTAAAAACTTTCTATGCTTTCTCTCTCTTCTCTTTCTTCTAAACCTTCAAACACAGAGAACAACCAGAAGAAGAAAAAGAACCTCACCAAAAGGTACCTCACAAATTCAAATTTCTTCCTTCAACTATTTCTATTCAATTTCCACGCTGCTATTTTTAGTCACTTTTTCTATTGACTTTAATTAAAGAAAAATCGATGATTTTTTTTTTTGTATATATCAACTTTTTCGGTGTTCATCCACGTCCATATCTATATATAACATGATGATACAATTGATTAAATAAATAAATTTAATAATATATACGTATTTTATGCAAATTTGAATTTTGTTTTTTGATATTTTTTACATGATGAAATAATTTTTGGTTTCGTTGAAATTAATTGATGGAAGTGTTTGGTTGTGTTAGGAATAGGTTTGGTGGAAATTGAAATTGAAATTGAAATTGTGGTTTGTATTTATTTAATATTTTTGTTAATTTGATTTTTGATTGAGTTTTTTTTGTTGTTGTTAGTTTAGTTATGGTTTTGAGGTTAAATTCAGCGGTGAAATAGGTATGATTGTGTGGAGAATATTGGATGAAAAGCTTTGTCCTTTCAAAAATGAAGCGACCTCCAAATTTTTCTGATGATCAATCATAGCTATGTGGTTACTTTTTGTTTTTTTTCTCCTTCAGTTATTGTTATTTCAGTCTAGGAAAATTCAAAATTGATTGATTTTGAGCAAAAGGGTTTCTTTGTTTCGTCGTAGAAAATGTTGATTTGTAGTTTGATGATTACGGTTTTTGGCGCTTGGTTTTCGTCTTTATCGTTTGATCATGTATTGGTTTGTGATTTTCTGTTTCAATTCTGTTTTTTACATTTGTTCTGATTGAAGTGCGAAATTGTGGCTATGAAACACTAACACATACACAAGCACCGACCCGTTATCATGGGTAATAATTGTAAAAAATAAAGGAATAAATTGAACGATATCACATGTGTTGTCGTGTCGGTGACTCGGTGTTCAAAAGATGCATATAAGTCATTGCTATGAAGAAACATGCTAATTTGCTGTCTTAGTTTTATATATAAGTATAATGCTTCTGACAATCATTTCGGTTGTATGAGTTTTTGATTATCTACATCATGCCAATGTTACAGATTTGAAAGGAATAAACTGTTGAAAAATTGATGGATGGTAAAAGAGCCAATGATGGGGTGATAGTCCCCAGAAAGGGGATAGGCAGCAGTATGTTAAAAGATACTGTAAACACTCGAAATGGTCAAGTATGCAGCCGCCTTGGTTGCAGCAGCAAAGTCGGCTCTTCTAAAGGTTCTCAGATTGGTTCGTCTGAAAAGGGTAAATCTTTGAGGCCTTCATTTCGGTTCTCATCAAATGGTAAGGAAACAATTGGTAGCTCCTCTAGAACTTCCTCGGGAAGTAGTAACCCAGGAAAACCCAATAGAAAGCCTCAGAAAACATTAGCATCTCATATAGAGATAGATTCATCTGAAACTAGTAGCGTACAAGATGAACCAGAAGTTTCAAAGCCCTCACCCCCACCTGAAAAAAGTAAGAGGGGTCTTCAAGCTGAGGATGAAACACGGGTTCAAGAAGTAGGGAGTTCTAGTGTAGCATCTAATACAAGATCTAGGAGGAATTTTCATCCAAAACCTGGATTACGTAGTCAAGAAGTTCAAAGCACGGGTCCTGGGACACGTGCTGGTACCAGTAGGTATGGGTTAAGAAACCTCAAATGCAACTCTGTCTCCGATGTTGTCCCTGCCGGTTCTGCACCATCAGATTCAAATCTTAACAGAAGAAATGACTCCATAAAAAAGAGAAATTGTGAAGGGGAAAGTAGTTCTACAGCTAGAGGGAAAAAAATTAATGGGCCCTCAGGTGAAGGACGGAATTCTGTTTCCCGAAATGGCATATCTATCTCTGATTCAAGAATATCTAGAAATGCCCCTCACAGGGATAGGCCAGACAATAACACAGTGTCTGTTAGGACACGGAGATCAATTGGCGGTCATGCTAGGGGAAGGCTTTCTGGTCAAGGAAATGCTAATCCTGTGGTACCTAATCAGCAGTCCCTTATCATGGTACCTTCATTCTCTCATTCTGGCAATCGAAATGCTCTTGGTGTACAAGATCGTAGTTCTCTGGAGACTCCTTCAAGTCCAAGCTCTTACAGTGGAGCAGGTACTAGCAGCGACGAGTTATACGGTGTTATAACTCCTACAGAATATGGCCTCACTCATCCTCTCATGAATCGGGATAGTTTTCGACGACGCTACAACATGGATGGTATTGCAGAGGTAGTTTTCATTTAAACATAGGAATTGCATAGGTATTGTAGAGGTAGTTTTCATTTAAACATAGGAATTGCTTATTATATATCATCATGGTCGCTAATGTCAAAGTTCCGAACTAAATTACTGTTTTCTAAATTGTATTCAGGTATTGTTGGCACTTGAGAGGATTGAACAAGATGTCGAGCTGACACACGAGGTATTTCTTGATTAAAATTTTTGCTTGAATTACTTAATATATCAGTTATTTGATTAATTTGTTTTGTGTCTTAATAGCAAATTCTTTTACTGGAGTCCAACTTGTTCCTTACTGGATTAAACTTCTACGATCAGCATAGAGACATGCGACTGGATATTGATAACATGTCATACGAGGTTTGTTAATGCCGCAAGGTGTCACAATTCATCTTGTTGCTTTGCGTGTTTGATTTCACAACTATCTTTGTGGAATATTTGAAGGTTGTTTTCAAATCAGATGAACATATTTTTAAGAATGCATGCGACTAAGAAAGTATGACAATTATAACATAACTGTAAGTCCTATTTATTAGAAGTAACAATAGTTTACAAAATTGACAGGAACTACTGGCTCTTGAAGACAGGATGGGTACTGTGAGCACAGCTGTAACAGAGGAAGCTCTGTCGGAATGTCTAAAGAGAAGTTCATATCAATACTCTGACAGTGCATCTAAGGAAGATATCAAATGCAGCATCTGCCAGGTACTTTTTTCTTCTCTTAATTTTGTTAAAACTTTCGAGTTTGCCAGTTTTTGAATGGAAATGTTATTGCTTCTGTTATCAACTAGGAGAATAATAAGAATCATCAAGTGTCCTTTGTTACTAGTAAAAATTTACGTCAAATCTCATGACATGGCATAGCTGCTGCCGCCATGTACAGTTTTGAAGTTATAGTTACTTGATCTGATTCAGTTAAGATGATTTGTAGGAGGAATATGCATCGGAGGAAGAAGTTGGGAGTCTGAAATGCGAGCACAAGTATCACATGGCTTGCATACAGCAATGGCTGCGGCTAAAGAACTGGTGCCCTATTTGCAAAGCATCAGTGGCATCGTCAAGTTCACCGCCGTCCCACTAGATATTGTTAGGCCAGACAATGGAGATTGATTTCTTTCTACCTATCTCTTCTTTCTTTTCATTTTGATTTCCACTTGTACAAAATGCAGTTTCTCTTGGCCTCTTGTTATTTGTCTTTTGTAAATAACCAATATCTTCATACCATTTATCAAATAATAATACAAGCCAATGGCTTGCTAGACTGAAACATCTTGTTAAGCTGCTGGTGCAATAATTCAATCTTATGTTTATGTCCTTAGCTAGTTGTTTTTGCGTTGTTTAATGATTGTGTTTATTTTGGTGGCGAGGATCACCTGGAAAAGCTACATTGGTCGGAAAAAGATACAATGTGGAGAGTGCATTGTATTGTGAAGTATAGATCAATCTACCCCTTTAAATTTGGTGCACCATGAACCACCTCTGAAAATGATCCATTACCAATCGTGCATCATCGAAGTTGTAAAATGATCCATTACCAATTGTGCAACATCGAAGTTGTAGTGAATTTTTTCCCTCAAGTAATTAAGTAACAACAATAGCAACAATCAAGCCTAATAAAAATAATGGGATGATCTTTGTAAAGAAATGAAGAAAGAATTATTGAACTTAACGAAAAAAGTTATAGTTACACAAAGTGACGCCAAATAATATATATGAGGTCAGCAATAACAACCAATGAAAAAAATTAGGATAACAAATCTAACAAACTCAATAATTAAAATTAACTTAAACAACTTAAACAATAACTTAGCTATTGTTAACACCCTTGCTCAATTTAGAATGGATGTTGATGATTTCAAGTTTGCATAAAAGTTTGAAGAAATGACATAGGTGGATGGATGTTGATGATTTCAAGTTTGCATAAAAGTGTGAAGAAATGACATAGGTGGAGAGGTTGGGAATATGTCTAAAACTTGATTAAGTAAAGTGATAGACATATTGTTGAAGAGGATCAAATGATATTAAGATGTAAAAGTTTAATTTGATACTAAATCTCAACCGTTAAAAAAATTAAATAAATGGTGATATTAAATGAAATAAAATAATAAAAAAAAAAGTAGTCAATTTTTTTCATATAAAAAATAGGTTATTTATATGATCGTTTGATTGAATACTATTAACGGTTGAGATTTGATGTCAAATTAATCTTTGACACCTTGGTGTCATTTGATCTCATATATATATATATATATATATATATATATATATATATATATATATATATATATATATATATATATAGGGAGCATATCAAGTGAGAGCATTTTTAAATGAGAGGATGAGAGGAATAAATATCAACCTTTAGATTCATCAAGAGAGAGAAATTAATAGTCACATTAATGTATTGACATTCTCTCTCTTAATGAATCTAAAGGTTGATATTTATTCCTCTCATCTCTTATTTAAAAATGCTCTCACTTGATATGCTCCCTATATATATATATATATATATATATATATATATATATATATATATATATATATATATATATTCTAGGCACATGAGACAACAGCGACACATGAGACAACAGTGACACATGAGGCGAGGTAGCAGAGGCACCTCAGGAGTTTGGTGGAGGTCCGTCAAACTTATCATTGTTGTCTCTTTATCCAGACCATGTTGTTAGACATATGTTGTTAGACATATTTGGGACGAATAGGTAAAATTTAGTTGGATTCATTCATTTGTACCTATGTTTGTTGTAATGTTAAATTATGTTTGTTGAATTCATTCTTATTAAATTATGTATGCAGGAACATGATCCTCTATAAACCAACAACCATGGGCGGAAATTATTAGCCTGCCCCAACCTAACGAGTCATGGTTTCAAGAAGTTTCGCAGCTATTCGAGAAGCAAGACTTGTGTAAGACTTGTTATGTTACAGTTAACCATGGTATGCTTAATGCATTTGTACAAAGATGGCACATAGATACATCATCATTTCATCTACTACATGATGAGGTGTCTATCAAACCGGACGATGTCTCGTGTCTGTTGCATCTTCCGATCAGGGGGAAACTTTTAGATCATGGGAAGGTTACCAAAGACGAGGCGTTGGATTTGATGGTAGACTATCTAGGAGTTAACCAAGAGGTTGCCATGGGGGAATTCGAATTCACCTGAGGGGCTTATGTTAGGTTTAGCTTCTTGAAGAAGGTGTATACATATGAGATACTGAGAGCATAGTAGATTGTTGGTGATAACGAGCATAGTAGATTGTTGTGATAACGAGCAAGTAGGACAACATAGAGTGTATGTTATGAGAGCATACCTATTGTATTTGGTTGGCACTGTCATTTTTGTGGAAAAGAGTGTCACTTATGTAGATGTCATCTACATGCGATACTTAGAAGACTTTGAGCAAATCCATGAGTACAACTAGGGCCCACTTGTTTTGTTTACTTGTATTCTAAGTTATTTGAAGGTTGTATGTGGAAGACGAAATAAGTGACAAGCATCATCAAACTACTGAAGGTAACTAATGAGAACTTTATTGTTTCTGTCTCATTTTCATTGCATTGTTGCAACGTCGTTACTAATTAATGATTCATGTGTTCCAACACTTTTCTGGCTTGGATCTCCAGCACTTCCTACGCATCTTCGATTAGTCATGTGTATCAACTTATACTGAGGTCATGCCACGTGCTTCTTCATTCTCCCTGCTCAGAGGGAATCAAACGATAGAGCCGTTTAAAGTGTATCTTGACCGCTTGGTAGTAGAGGATATACACTTCCATTCTTACGTAGTTCACCATGAGACTTGTCCATTTAACAACATAGTCTTATACTAGAGATGGTTGGCTTGCAGATCACGTTTGACATTTCCTCATTTGCTTAAGCGCGGCATGTCTCAGTTTGCCTACATGTAGTACATTCCTAAAGATCCTTTTGTGTCTGCTCCTCTCACTGTAAAACACAAAGACATGGATACTATGTTTGATGATTATCTTAATCATTTGGTACCAGAGGAGGCACAAAGTACCATAGTTGAGAGTGACTGGAGTTATGTTTACGGTTACATTCAGTTGTTCTTTCGGGTGTCACATCCTTATTTAGTGTAGGATGCTCTTGGAGATCCACCGAGGCCAGCTCATCAAGAGATACTAGAGGAGGAGCAAGCTAGGGCATATCATGTTGTTGATGTGTTGTCTAGATGTCATTGTATCATGGAGATTGGGCAAACATGTATCGATAAAGGACTGTTTTTGGGTGGCACTGAGGCGAGGGAAGTTGTAGATGCCATGATGGCGGAGGCTCGAGAGACACTGTTGTACAAGAGGCAACATATGAACAATGGGGCACGAGGCCGATTTCGAGTTCGTCATACACCGTATATTATAGTACTTGTATTCTGGATTTATTTTGGGATGTATTTTATCTATCAACTTAGTTATAAATTTTGGATTGGATTTATGTACTCTTGATTTATAACTTTATATATGTCATTTTATGAATATCCTTTGTATTGTCGAATTCATCATAGTATACCTTCTGACTATTTTGTTTGAGAATCACTTAAAATTACTTAGAATATATTGTTTGCACTAGATACGGAGATACATCTCTGAATGCTTTTTGATGCAATACAAAGATACATCTTCGAATGCTTTCTGATGCAATACGGAGATGTATCTCCAAAAGAATATAACGTTTAATAAATAAAGTTGCGTCTGAAGATACATCTCCGAAAATTGAGGAGCATTTTTTAAAATTTATAGGGTGCTTTTCATATACATAAGATGAGATAAGAAATTCCTTTTTTTTGGCAAAGAATGGTGCTTTGGGAGGATTTTGCAATCTTAAAGCCCACAAAATATTTAAGAATTTTTAACGCTAAATTTTATATCAAGAACATTTTTGATATACGAGAATTCAAGAGAGATCGTTTCCTATAGTTAATAAATCATGAACTTAAGCAAAAATAGCAGTGAATATGGTGGGAGTTTGTTTAGCAAAAGGTAGTAGTCAGACTTAAATTGATGAGAATTATGATCAATGAGGATGGAGGTTAGCTAATGGCTTGTTTAAGGTCATAGATGGATTTATTTAGTTTACAACCCAAGTTTTTGTTAGATACGTTTTGACCAAGGAAGACTATGAAGAAAGTGTCTTAATCTAAATCACTGTAAGAAATGCAATATTGATATGTAGTCGATGTAAACCCCAATTTTGGGATTTTGTTTTTGATAGAAGAAGTCTAATGGTAGTTATATTTTCTACTTGGTTGAATATTTTAAGATAATCTAATCCTTTTGTTTGGTTGAAATCTTTGCCAACTAAGCGAGTTTTGTATCTTTCAATAGTTCCGTAAGCAATACATTTTAGTTTGAATATTCATTTACGACCAATGGATTTTTGTAAGAATGAATAATGGTTAGATCCTAATTATTGTCATCAATAAGACATTTAATCTCACTTTGGACAACTTTTTGCTAATAAGGATCAAGAATAGTAGAGGAGTAAGATTTTGGTTCAACAATATATGAAAATTTTAGATTAAAAATATATGATGTTTGTTGAAAAACAAGTGAGTTAGAAGTCTCACATTGCTTGAAAAATTGGAAGTTGGTTACTTTATAAGTGGGATGACCTATGTAACTAATGCCTTAAGGTTTTCGGTGAATATGTGGTGTCTCTCACACTTGTTTGGGTGAGTCTTTGTCGAAACTAGGATGCTTCCTATCATGATGGTCCCTCATTGGTATCAGAGCCGATGGTTTGAGTAAGGGATCAACTCATTGTATCAAAAGTCTTCCTAGCAAGATGGTGGTCAGGAGGATGTCTTATTGATGTACCCACGACGTGAATAAGGTGTCAATGATAGTACACATGCATCTTTCCACCTATCTATAGATGAGATGACCATCACTTTGGATGATGTCGCATGCCTACTGTATTTTCCCATCAAGGGGAAATTACTGAATCACGAGAGGATCGGGCGGAAGGAATGGGTTGAGATGATGGTTAGATTATTGGGGAAAACCTAGTGAGGTGTTGAAGGAGGCGGCTCGCACTAGAGGTGCTTGCACGATTAGATTTTTGTAAATACTATATATTGATCACGTGAAGGGTGCTAAGGATGCCGAGGATGATGATTAACAGGTTGAGTACCCCCGATATTGCGCATTAAGGTGTTACCTCTTGTTATTGGTTTGAACGCCCATGTTTGTGGACAAAAGTGCTATATATGTCGATGTCGTATACCTCAAGTACTTCACAGGCCTGATTGCGATTCACGAGTACAACTAGGAGGCCACCTGTTTGGTCTACCTGTACTTGAAGCTAGATGAGGGTTGTTTTTGGAAGACAAAGATGTTGACGGGGTGCAGCACTCTCTTTACGGTAATTTCTTCTTACTAATATATATCTATATATATAATTTATTTCTTATACATGCTATTAATATTGTATTTGAAACATTTTTAAGGATGAATCGTCTTCTACTTCCCTCACATCTCCGGGTGGGAAGTTGCATCACAGTACAATGAGGACCAGCGTCATGCAGCTGCTTTTGTTCTACATAGAGGGAATGGTAATGTATAGCCATTTCGAGTATCTCTCGACCGTATGGTACCAGATGATGTTAGTTTCTACCCATACGAGGGCCACCGTCAGATGCAACCGTTTGACGTCATCTCTTTATACTCTGGTTGGCTGACATGTGGGCCATCTCTTATGCATCCTAATCTTCCAAAGCGAGTGATGAGTCAGTTTGGCTATATGCAGGTCATTCCGAGACCTCCCTATGAGGCCGCTCCTACCAATGTCTGTCGCAGAGACCTATAAACGATACTAGATTATTTCATGAGTCACCTGTTATCAGAGGAGTATCGTCGAGAGACAGTTGATAGACACTAGATATGTGATGAGGGCTACATGTTACGATTCTATAGAGTGTCACACCCTATCATAACGGAAGACGCTCCTAGAGAACCACCTGGGCCAACTAACCTAGAGATACTTGAGGTTCAGGATGAGCAGTTAGAGAGTGTGACAACGGTAAGTCGGCGTGTTGCGGAGATGGGTATAGGAGCCATAAAGGCATGACTCTTTGATGATGGTTCTCCCCAATTAACCTTTGTGCAAACCATGGTTTCCGAGTTACAAAATGTTATGCGGTACAAGCGGCAAATGAGGCAGCCAGTTAAACATACTCAATAGTTTACATTTGGATGTTTTATGTTTTTTTGTATTTTTGGACTCGTGTTATGTATGGATTATCTTGACTATTTTTTATTAATGTATGAATGTTTACCCTTAATTAACTTAAATTTACTTCGATTTTGCATTAATTTAAGTTAATATAAGTTAATGTATGAACTTTGCCTTGATAAAAATTTAATGTTTGGACAATGGTACTGGCGTGATGTGAATTAGAGAGGGTTTCAGAGATGCATTTTCAAAATAATTCTCTTTTTTATTTACCACGTTTTAAAGATCTTTCCGGATACATTTTAGAAATGCATCTCCAAATTCACCAAAATACCTCATGAAGATGCATTTCCAAACTATATTTTATTTAAAATGTAGTAATAAAATTCAAAATATCATATTTTAATTGTGATTTAGGTGTGTCTAACTCACGAAAAAATATTTTGAAATTTCAAAAGGGTTGGATGTACGAATAAGAGTGGAATGAGCATTTTCCAAAGAATGAACCGGGCCAGTCATAAAGCACACGTAGGCCCACTAGATTGTCTAGCGTTAACACTCACAGTCTCACACTGATACAACAAAATCGTCTTCCCAGTTTCTTCTCACATAAACTTGTAGAAAACACACTAACACAACCGCATCAAGTTCAATTGTTTCCTTCAAATGGAGAGCGATGTGGAAGAATCCATGAGAAAGAGACAACGAAAAAACCCCTTCTCCGGCGAATTCTCTCGCAAGGTCCATTTCCCTCTCTTTCTTCCCCAACCTCACCATCTTTCTTCTCTGCTCATGCATCCGAGTTCCACCTCTGGCAAATTTCAATTATCACCATCACAATCAAACCTAACTCGTATTGCAAAAATAAACCCTAATTCATATGAATTTCACTACCAGTTCAATTTCTAGAAACGATTATAACTATACCTTACTAAGGAACATTATGCAACATCATGAAGTTTCTTTGATTGATTTATCTTACTTCTTATAGGCTATTTAGTATATGTAATTTCTAATTCAATTGCGACACCATTGATTTTCGGTGTTTCTTTGTATAGAACTGAATTCTTAATTTTTTTTTTGGTTTTGTATGCAAGTGATAATAACCACTAGAAACTCACACACACAATCGTGAGTACCAGAGTTTAAACTCTGGTGATGACATCTAACCTAGCAATATCGGCTTCTGCCAGTTTAGCTAGAATTTGGGGACTGAGTTCTTGAAATTTGATGCTATCAAGCTATCTATCTCCACTTCAGGCCGTGTTTGATGGAAAATCATATAGGATGCTATCGAACCTGAGATTTTTCATGGAATTAGTTTATTGAAAATCGTAGTTGTGACTTTGTTTATATATTTGATTCATTTTGTTTTGCTTATCTTTTAGTTTATTATTTTGTTGCTCTTATAATTATTTTCTTTACTGGTGTTTGTGGGATCATGCAGCAGTTTGAACAATACGCTGAACTGCCATATGGAGCTATGGGGGATGGGGTAATAGTTCTAACTTTCGTATGTGTTGATTTGGATGAATATGTGAAAGAGTATTTCACTATTTATTTTATTGAACTTCCCACTACAAAAGTCTTCATCTTTTGTGATAAAGGATTTTCGAGCATGCATGTAGGGAAATAAAATATATAGATGCACTGCAATGATTCTTGCAGTTTTAGTTTTCCCTTTTTGCTTTTAATTTCAAGTTGCTGTGTGGATAAGGTAGTAAGGCAGGCTTGTAGTTTCATTACTCGGTTTTAATTGTGCATTTTCACATGTCCCACATTAAGGTTTACAGATTTTAAAGTTTATGCAAGTTTCGGATTTCTCTCTTGATATGATATCTTAGAAATTTGTCTTCACTGAATTCATATTTGTTTTATTTATTTCTCAGAATTTTATACCAGACGATGATAATCGGTTGGAGAACACGCGAGCCAAATGTAAGTCTATAATCTCATTAGTGTTTCTTCCATTTTCTAGATGATATAGAAGGAAGTAATTATATTATTTTCATGGCAGTTGGAAGTTTGCTTAAAAGACATGGAGATTTGGCAGAGCGTATTTCTAGGTAAAATGTCCTTAATAAAGTAAAGGCTTTTTTCTTGTTTGAATTTGTCACTGAAAAGTGGTCAATATGCAGCTACTTGAACTAGAAACTAATATGTATAGAATTGTACATAAACTTGTCCGCGATTAACTTTGTATACAATTCCTATTTCG
Source organism: Vicia villosa (assembly GCF_029867415.1). NCBI lineage: Eukaryota > Viridiplantae > Streptophyta > Magnoliopsida > Fabales > Fabaceae > Vicia > Vicia villosa. The sequence continues at coordinate 20,222,162 of NC_081182.1, read as the reverse complement.
ACTTTTATTGTCTTCCTGTGGGAGGGGGTTCATGAGGATTACATAATATATTTCAAGTAGAGAAAACTATTTGAGTTGACATTTTATTTTCATTATTGATTTTTGGGATCCATGTGAAGACCGTCTTCGGTGGGTTAAGAGAGAATAAATGGAGTTGAATTCCCGAATTCAAAATATTGCCTGTCAGTCTGTCTTATCACAGCTAATGAAAGAGAAACCAAAAACAGTAAATAGCTACCATATCATAACATGCCTAATAAATTCTTTGTAGACACAAAGGTAAAGAAAACAAAAATTTATGACCTTTTACTTGAGGCCTGTGAGCGCAAAGTGATAACTAGCAATAAAGTGTCCCCATATTTCTTTGATTCATTCTTTTATTTTATTTTTTGGAGAAATAAAGAATAGAGAAAAAATGTTACCTTACATGGAGTTTTTTTTCTCATTACAAGGTGTTCCACTTTATTTAACTATTTGCTTATTTTTCTGAATTTTGAGGATTTCTCATCTCCCCCTTTGTACTTTTCTCTCTGCCTTGAAATTTGGTCGTCATGGGCTTTAGTCATAGATACAGCCTCTCTGCTTATGGAGTTAAGACTACTTTTGGTCCTCCCGAACCCCGTAATAGCAGAATCTCATGTACTAGGTGGCTTTTTCTCTTTTACATCACAAACGCAGGTCAGCTCACATAGTGAGCTTTTCTTGCAATGTGATATTCAATGTTTCCATACTATTGGCTTATATGCAATTTCTAATATGTATTTTAAACTGTTTTATACACATTCAAGGGTTACATGCTTATTATAAGGTGTTTAGTTTTCTTCTCTTTTCCTTGCCGAATATTTTAGTCCCATTATAAGGATGCCTAAATAAAAAAGTATTGTTTCCGACTGTCCATTTATTGGTATATGCTGCAGTAAAGTATAGACATTTTTTTTTTAATATTCACTAACTCAGCAGGGATTCTGACAAGATAGCATTTGAGCGTCTACAGAAAGAATTTGATGCTGCACGAGCTTCTCAAACTGAAGGTAGATTCCTATATATAATGGACAGTCTCTGACAGACTGGCACTGCTTTGTTTTCTGTTACTTACCCATTGATATCCCGTTGCATTTTTGTCTAGCTGATAGGAATTTCAATTTTTATCCTCTGCATTTGATATTCACATTTCAATTTATTGTGTTTATGCTTGAATTCATTTTCCATAGAAAGTGATATCAGTTTCATCCTCCAAATAAAATTGACATCAATATCCATTTATCAGATTGTGATATCAATTTAGTTCCCAAATTTGAAGCTTCATGAATGGTCTTCTCACAGGCTGTGCACCAGGTTGACTTCAATGTTACTTTTTTGTTATTGACGAACTATGCTAATATGAACTTTGATTGGAGGATCTGAGTGATGTCACTTGTATCATTTTGAGACTAAAATTACTGTTTACGCATATATGACAAGCCGGCTGGCATGAAGAGGCAAAGTGCTGGTTGGGTTGGTTTGTTACACAATTATCGATAAAGCATTGCAAATAACTAGAAAATATTATTCTTCAGTGCCTTCTGTTATTTGGTGCAGCCTGGCTGAGTGGCTTATAAGTCAATATTTGAGTGTTTATTCATCTATTGTTTGAAGTAGTACTGTTTAAAAGCCTGAACATTACACTATATATGCCGACGAGAATTAAACTGGACCCTAAGTAAAATTAAAGATCATCTTGCTATTAATATTAGCTGATCATGTAGAATAAGTAACCGTAGTTTTTTTTCCGTAGAATGACGAGAGTTGAACATAGAAAAAGTATTGATTAATCATTAATCTAAAAAAATCTGACCAACTTCTACTGTTAATTCATTTCCTTAGAGATATCCAGAAAAATGCTTCCTAATCTCCTTTTTTATGCAGAGATTTATTTAGATGGGGAGCAGTGGAATGATGGTCTACTAGCTACAATAAGAGAGCAGGTCTGATATTTGTCCTTGATGTTTTTCATAGTAATCACTTGTTTCACTTTCACTGTTGATGTTAATGATAGTTTTTGACCCATTAAAATGTATTTTTGTCAGGTGCATATAGAGACAGACAGAAAAGCAATGTCCGGGGACACTGACATATTAACAAGCCCTCCGGAAAAAATTACTTACAAAACTGGAAACAAGGTCAATATTATATGATATTACATCCCTGACTAACTTTTCATGGTAGAATGACTACTTAGTTTTCAGTAATAGCAGATTATATTTGTAATAAGTTGCAGATATTTCAAGCATTATAGACAGTAGAGAAGAAAATATAGGCAGATGAGATTTAAACAATATTTCAATATCTTAAGAATTTGGGTTGGGTCAAACTCATCCCTACAAAACTGCCTTGTAGGGCGAGGATTGCCCCCACATATAAACACAACGCAAGCCATATCTCTAAGCAGCGTGGGACTTAATTCACCCCTTCAAACCCAACACAATGAAGGTGTTGGGGGCTGCAATTAAGGCAAACCAAATGCCGCAATTAAGGTGACTAGGGGCAGACCGCAATGAAGGCGGAAATTTCAACACACCCCTCACGCTCTGACTTCAATGAGCACGAAGCGTGGACGATGCGGGAAGCCCAACAAGTGATCTAGGATACGCTCTGATACCATCTTAAGAATTTCGGTTGGGCCAAACTCATCCCTACAAAACCAGGTCGTAGGGTGAGAATTGCGCCCCACTTATAAACACAACACAAGCCATATCTCTAAGCAATGTGAGACTAAATTCACCTTCAAACCCAACACAATGAAGGTGTTAGGGGCTGCAATTAAGGCAAGCCAAATGCCACAATTAAGGCGACTAGGGGCAGACCGCAATGAAGGCGGAAATTCGAACAGTTACCAATGCATATGCACGAGTGGGGAAAGAAGAACAATACAAGGTAAAGTTTTGGGTGTGAGGGTATCCATGGGGGTATGGTGTAGAATATATACACCGAAGTTAAAAAATACTTTAGACTACTACCAAATTTGTATACATTTTTTTTAATTATAAGGAAGTTGGATAGAAAGAAGTTGGATAGAAAATTAATGTGAATTGCAAAATCATACCTAGAGAGTCTGCCCAGCAAAGTATTGGTTATGAATGCGCGGGCTGAGAGGAAAATAAATTGAAACAGTCAAGTTAGTAATCCTTGGCTAAGATGGTGAGTTTTGAAAATTTCCTGTAACTCTAGATATTCTTAACATATCGAATCATAGTGTCATTACCCCAGTGCATGTTTTTGTAGGGGATATTATTTAGATGGAGAGTCAAGAATAAATAAATGGTAAGTTAGAGATATGGAGACATGACTTAAAACTGTACAGATTCCACCTAAGTAGGACTGTAGGAGTAATCAATTAAAACTTACCAATCATAGCTTGGAGAATATATAACACGAGACTGAATTTTGGGTGGTAAAGCCATGAAAGGAAACTTAATGTGCAGTGATGGGAGTGTTAAGATGGATTAGTGCTTACACAGGACATAACTAATAATTATTAGAAAAAAACACGGGTAGCTCCCACTGTAGAGAAAATGGTAGATTCTTGTTTCGAGTGGTTTTGGACATGTGCGGAGAAAAGTGTTATCAATGGCTGATTATAGCATCCAGCCAAAACCTCCATATAAATGTGGTGCATGGCGGAAAAATAGGTATTGTGGCCTATGGAAGCAGACATTGAATATGCCACGAAACCGTCATGTTATAAGGTGTTGTGTCCATTAGGAATACTTTTTAGATAACTTTTAAAGTTTGTCTTTTTTTGGGATAAAAAAGTTTCTTTAAATGTAGTAGTATCTTTACTCTAAAAATCAAATCTTTTAATATTTGAAGTTAGCTTTTATTTATCATACGATATTATATAATTTTTGGTGATAATTATTTTATTTTACTATTAGAAAAATTAAATTTATTGATAGCGCACCAATAATGAACCGGTTATGTATACCCTCCACATACTTAATACTTCAAGGGTTGATTATCTGAACCACGTATTGAAACGAATTGCGAAACCAGGTGACTATGAAAGGGACATTGGTAAAAAAAAAATTAGTCCAAATCATAAAATAAGATTTAGAGGTATTCATGGTGACATTTGATGCATATGGCTGACTCCTGCTAATGTAATATGGCTTGAAGGTGGTGTTTGTTGTGTTCCCTCCCAAAAAATATTTGGACTGTCTAGGTTTTGGTTGCATTACTTGGATTAGTTGTTATTTTATGTTTTAACTTCATGATCAATAATCTTTTTAATATTGGTTGTGTATTTGAGAGCAGGTAATATGCTGTTTGGAAGGGGCAAGAATTGGCATACAGTATGAGACATCTTTTGCTGGTAATTTGGAATTAAATTGTTCATGACTTTGCAAATTCATGATGTGATATTATGAATGACACTGACAGAGGCTGGATATTTCTCTACACGCCTCTTCCATTTCCCATTTGTTAATGATAATTTCTGTTCATTTATTGCCAGGTGAACCTTGTGAGTTTTACCACTGTGTACTGGAGAGCAAGTCATTTCTTGAAAAGATGACTGTCCTTGAGCACACACTTCCATATTTCTTGCCTATACATGAAATAGAAAATGATCTCCTTTCATCCAATGCTATGGTAAAATCAGCTATATATGTTACCATGGACCATGTTTATTTGAATTTTTTTCTAAGCATCGTTTCTATTGGTTGGCATTCAGAAATTCATAGATCACGTTGGAGATCTATTGCAGGCATACGTGGATAGACGGGAACAGGTAGACTACCCATGTATGTAATCATTAGAGATATATGTTCTTTTTTGGTATTAAGCATATTGCCATCATGATCCTTAATGGACTTGTATGTTACACATGGAGCAAAAAATTTACACTAAAACAACCATACATGTTTTAATTGTTCAAACACATAGCCTAAATGTGGCAACAAAAGAATAATATGTTAGAACACGTTTAACGCTAGTACCTCTGATTATGGGTTGCAGTTCATCTGCCAATGCCATTTAAGTACACTGATTGTGGAAGATATTAAACTTGGTGCTGTTACTTGGGCATCACTTGGTTTTCTTGGTATGTAAACTATTAGATGGTATATGATCATCTTGAATATTTTTCTACTTTGGAAATTCTTCCCTTACTCTCCTAACTCCCGAACAAAGTCTAAAACTCAGTTCTATATTCTAAGTTGGGGTATGGCTGGCATGCATAAGAACTTTATAGTGTCCCTTTTTCTCTATTGATTTTATCATTTGGCCCTGTACTTTTGAGAGTAAATATCAACTACCGCTATCTGTAATGCGCGAAGTTACAGGCTATGCTAGATCACAGTTTGCCTATTAAATCTAAATTTATCAATTGAATATTTGGAAATTCCTGAGAAATAATTTGGATGGCAAAGAATCTAGTACGTATATTATTTTGTTACAAATGACATTTAACTTTTTGCGTCTTACAAATATCATGCAGGTCAGACTTGTAAAGGAACTTTATGGAAATCAAATTGGAGAGCTGTATCATAGCCTCCCTCATCACATGATTGAGTTTGTATTGGAAGATTTTGATTGGTTAGTGGGTTAAAGTCATATAATTTTTTCTTTAATTATGTAATTGTAAACATTGAAGTTTTTCTCTCCTTCCTTCAAATGTTAGTACAATGAAATCATTTGGTATAATACACTCTTTCTGATTCTCATGACTTAAATTTTTGTCCCTTTATTTTCTTCCATTTTCTTATATTTTCCCTTGTTTTCTCACCTTGTAATATTGATCAAAATGTCAAGTTTTTGTAGCAAAGTGACTATCAGCCTTCGATACACGGATCTCATTTCGGTGCTTCCAACTCGAGTTTCAGCGCTAGCCTGGCCAATGTTGAAGAAAAATTCAACTACAACTTTGAACCGGATGGAAGATGGAGTCTCGGAAAGTCATCCTCTCCCAGTTCGGCTATCCTATGCAGAAGATGCCTTACGGACTATGAGTCTACCAGAAGGTGAAAACTATATTATTTTGGTTAAATTACAAGAAAACTGGGAAACTCTTTATATTCTGCATGTGTGCCTATACTTAGATCAGACTATTTGTTTTGAATGTCTAATGAATAAGCACCGGTAGTCGTATACTTTAGGAATACTAACGATCAATCTAGAACATCTCTAAGTTTATTTAATTCTGACGCTCTTCCTCAAGCTAGAGCATACATGTCTATGCCCCAAGCTTGTTACAAATAGATTCAACCCGAGGTCCTCTATGAGATTTAGTAAATATGTCATCTAATTGATCATTTGAACTAACAAAATTAGTTATAGTTTTTCTTGAAAGAACCTTATCTCTCACAAAGTGACTGTCAATATGCTATGTTAGCTTGGTTGTCACATATTAGTCTCATTGCCTTGACGTCTCCTGATTTGAGCTGTTAGAGTAATTAATTGTTTTAGCCATGTGAGTTCACCAGTTGCTGCCATAGCATGATATTCTGCTTGTGCACTAGACGTTGCAACTATATTATGTTTTTTGCTCCTTCATAAGATCAAATTTCCTCCAATGAGGATACAATACCTGGAAGTGAATCTTCTATCTGCTGGTGAACTTGCCTAATTAACATCAGAATAACCCACATTTTGGGCGTTATCCTTGTTTTCATAAAGTAATCCTTTACCTGGCACACTCTTAATATACTTAAAAATGCGAATCACAGCAATCCAATGATTATCGCATCGACCATTTAGAAATTGGTTGACCACATTGACAACAAAAGTAATGTTTAGTATGATCACTGTGAGGTAATTAAGTTTTGAAAGGTTCAACTGGTACACGGGAAGAAGGTAAGAATTCTCTAGGAATTCAGAGTATGCAATAAACTAGCTAATTTGAGAAAGTCACTCTTCAATTACAACTGAGTTTCAAAAACTAACTCCCTTCCCTCTAATTATTAGTTATAATTCTTACAATCAGAGTTAGTTATTCTTCTCTAGGAATTCTGTTTTAATAGTAGTTTCATGTTGGGATCCATAAGAGTGTAGTGTACATAGACTAGCAAGTAGAGGCAAATGGTTGGTGAAGAATGCATAAAGAAGACATAGTAATCAACATCACATCTAGTCATGCGACACTCTTGGAACACAATTCTAAACATGCCAAACCAAACTCACGATGTAGGAAGAAACTTTTGATGTCTAGTTGATGGAGCGACCATTGATGAATATAAGCTAAAGCAAGAAATAGGCGGATAGAGACGATCTTGGCAATTGGAGAGAAGGTATCTCCATAGTCAAGGCTAAATATTTGTGTGTATTCTTTCTCTACGAGCCAAGCTTTTTGGCGGTCAATTTTTCCATCAGACCTAACTTTAACTGTATTAACCCTTCGACAACCCACTATAGTTTTTCCATCTAGTAAGGGAATCAAATCCCAAATATCATTGGATTGCAAAACAACCATATCATCTACCATAGGCCTGTCGCCATCCTGGGTCAGACATAACTTCATCTGTAGTTTTGGGAATAGACAAGGATGTAGATATTGATGATAACCCAAATGAGTTTTGAGGAACAGTTGGTGCGGCCTCTGTTGATAGGTGCAAACGGTAGGTGTGAGGACAGAGACACACATGGTAGAATGGGAAGGGTATGACCTCTGGAGAGAAGGATTGTGATTGACTAGAGTTATTGGACTCTTCAGGAGTAGAATGAAAAAAAGGACGAGTCTGGAAGAAGTTGACATCGGCAAAGACAATGTACTGCCGAAGATTTGGGGGATAACATCTATAACCTTTCTATAGAAGAGAAGGAATAGACACTTGAGGGATTTTGCAACTAGTTTATCTTTATCTGTAGTAGTATCATGAACAAAACACGTGCACCCGAAGTCGCAGTATGGTAGAGAATAAAGATGTTGGGAGAACAAAATGGAATGTGGTACCTAGTTGTTTCATATGAGTGTTGATTCTTTCTCATAGCAACATGTATATTATTGTGAAGGAGCATAAGTGCCGATTTTCCACACAGCATCCATTTAAAACAAATACATTGAATGTCTAATGAATAAATACTAATCTAGACATTGAATGCCTAATGAATAAACCCTAATCTAGTATTAAGTTGTATGCTCTAAGAATACTTGCAATTAATTTATTAGAATATCTACATGTTTATTTAATTCTACAAAAATATGTCTTCTTTTTTTGCTTTTTGTCGTCAATGGTTATTATCCAAATAGTACTTGAACGAAATTAAACTATTGAGAAATCAACGAATGCATTAAATGATGTAAATTCCATTAAATGTTTTTCTATATTAATGATAACCCGTAGAAAATCATTTTTTGTAAGTAAGTTTATCAAAGGCCTACAAGCCCGCATCCATGTTCACTTGATTCTGATATGTGTCTCTATTGCTCTACTTTAAAGCGCCCTACTGATTTTATATGATGTTTCCTGTCCCAGCTTATGCAGAGTTTATATTGAATCTTCCACAAGCGCTTCAGCAGATGTACCATTAAAGAACTTAGGGCTTTGCCCTTTCAACAGTCTAGATTCTCTTGTAAAAAAAATTCTTGGAAGAATGTTACTAGGTTGAGGAAAAATAACTTCAGAAGTTATAGTACCTATTCAAATTGGTAATATAGGTTGAGGATTTGTTTTTCTGTAATGTCATATGCCAAATATTGTCCTCTGTTATTCCTTCAAAACCCTCTAGTGGTGTCTTGTATCATTTGTACAACAGGGCTAGGTTGACTTCTATTGATATTGAGACTGTATAATTCATCTCTCCTCCACGATCTTTATACAACTAATTTGGATTTATAATATAAGTTCTGTCTTCTTAATTCATAAGCAAAAGAATGACTAGTAAATCGCTGGGTGAGACAGTGAGTTGTGTAACATCTTCCCAGCATACTACACATCTAGAATTTGAAATATAACTTAATGTTTCAAGAATTACACTGCTGTTCACAAAAACAGATGGTTTTCGAAAAGTATTTTTATAATGTGATATAGGATCAACTCCACTAGGGAAAATTAAGGCAATTTGATTTATGCAAAAATTAGATTTGGTGGATTTGCTCAAGGTGAAAAGCAAGTTACATTTTGAAGAATTTGGGAAATCTTGTTTACAAGATTGTTGAAGGTAAATTGAAGCCAAGGAAGTTGATTCATGGGTTCAGGAAACAATCTTTTTATTTATTTTAAACATTCACTCGAAAACATGGTAATTAATAGTGTCATCTATGGGGAGACACACATTATATGCCTTACCGGTGGATCAATAAAAAAAGGTGACAACTTCTCTACCCACCCAAAAAAGATGGGTAATGTACCTTCAACCAATCATATAATGCCATTTAATTTTATCATCTTTAAATATTTATTAAATGATACACTTTTTGGTTGTTTTCAATGCATTTTACACTAGAGGTAACTCTACCCAACTTTTTGTGTTGGGTAGATAAGAATTCACCATAATGTACATGGCGTAACCACGAGGATTGTGTTAATGATGTTTCTTCTCACCTAGTCTACCGACTTCACTGATCTCTTTATGGCTTGAAACAATCTCCTTGTGTTTGGTTTGGCATGTTTAGAATTGTGTTCCAAGAGTATCGCATGACTAGATGTGATGTTGATTACTATGTCTTCTTTATGCATTCTTCACCAACCATTTGCCTCTACTTGCTAGTCTATGTACACTACACTCTTATGGATCCCAACATGAAACTACTATTGGGTCATGGGAGCCACCATAAGACTTAATAAATGGTCCAGAAAAAAAATACCGTAAGACTTAATAAATGGTCCAGATTTTAAAATAAAAAATGAGAACAGTATATACACTCTCACATCTAATCATGTCTCTAAAAATTAATGCTCTCAAACTTTTAACCATGATAGACTAGATAGGGAAAGAGCTTAATTTTTAACATCAAACACACCTCAGACAAAATGGACTAAGATATAAACCACACAATTCAAAGTTATAATAAGGTTTTTAATTTTTGCAAAATAATAGTAATATTTAGGGGTGTGTTTGTTTCAAGTTATGAAATAACATTCTTTGGAATCATATTTCTAAGGTTCTTATTCCTAGGAATAATATTCCTATCTATGTGTTTGGTTAAAAAAATATTTCCTAGGAATGTTTACATATTTCATTTAATTTTAAAATTATAAAAAAATCAAAATAAATATTAATGTGAATACTAGTGAGAAGTTGTAGTTAGTTAACTTTATTCCCATGAGAATGTTGGATTCCCACCCTTTATACATGAGAATAAATATAAGAAAAATCATATGTAAAATAATTCCTGGGAATAAAAAGTACCTGGAAATAATTTTAAAAAACTTGAAACAAACATGGGATTATTGTATTTCCCATGTCATATTCTCGAGAATATATTTTCTATCCATGAAACAAATACATCCTAGGTGTTCTAAAAGTCTTTGCAGTTGTACCTTTTCAAGTTTTTATTTTTGATTTCATTCGCAAGTGTTTAAATGAGGATTTTTTTTTTTTATTTCAACCAAGACGTCACCCCCACACTTCTCCTTACTCCCCTTGAACTAACTTCACATAAACAAGCCTGATAATCCATGAGTGGAATACTTCCATGCAATAAGAATAGAGAATTTCTTTAAAGACCCCCTCTCTTCTTGATCATCCTTGTTGAAATTCTCCAAATGTTCTTTTAATTCGAAAATGCACTTCCGAAGTTGGAAAAAAGAGTGATTTCGGAAGTACATTTCCGAAATCACTTTTTTTTAACGTAAAAAAAATTTTCGAAAATACATATATGAAATGTTGATTTCGGAAATGCATTTCCGAAATAATGCGCGTTTGGCTGTTTAAACAAAACAGCCTCCCCCCATTTCCATTTACCCTAAATCTTTCAATTTCCAAATTTCTTCTCAATCATTTGCATAATCACCAAAGGCAAATTCAAAGACCATCAAAGGCTACTCCAAAGGCTCTTAAACTACTTCTAAAGCACCTCCAACAACATCTCAAATTTGTAAGTTTTCAAAACTTTCAATTTAGAATTTAAATTGATATTAGGGGTGTTAGAAATTAGTATAATGTAGTACATTTTAGTTATTATATGTCACTGGATGTGTTAGGGGTGTTAGAAAGTAGTAAAAATTTCATTTTGAAGCATTAGGGCAAGGATTTGAAGTTATGCAAATATGGAGTTCGCAAGGGGATTTTGGAAGTGCATTTCCGAAAACACCTCCCTGACCAGTTTCGGAAGTGCACTTCCGAATTTTAGCCAGAGTTGTTTTTTTATTTTATTATTTTCTTGACTGTTTCGCATTCTAATGGCTTTCAATTTTTTCAGGAAAATGGCAGGCAACCCAGCTAGACTCAGACAGGGGAGAGAGACACAGACAGCGGCGACTAGACGCAAGCGGGCGACGCACCTGGAATCGACGCAGGGACAGGGTAAAGTACGAGTACCTGTGCAGATGGACGAGGCTGGTTCCTCATCTGAATCGAGGAGTCGGGTGGTTCGGGTGTCTACTTCCCGTCAGGAGGAGGTACGGGAGGAGGAGGAGGTGAGATACCAGGAGGCGGAGGAGGAGATACCTGATGCTGATCCTCCACACGGGGAGGAGGAGGAGGAGGAGGGGGCTACCCGGGAGGGCCTAGGGACACTTCCGTGATGATTTCCTACCACAAGCACGTCGCTCGACGTGTCTGGGAGGGAGAGGTATTTTTTATAATTTATCCGACTTTATTATTTAACAGTTTTTTATTTAGATTTTTATTTCACATTTTCTTCACGGTCTAATTAACAATCTTGTTTGTTTTTGTTGTTACAGGAAAGGGCGACGATAAAAATGGTGAACCACGCGCAGAAGATTTTTGATCTGTTTAAACCAGAGGCGCAATGTTTTAATGATGTGGTGACTGCTTCCGGGATCAGTGGGTTGTGCATGACCGAGTACACCACTATCAGCCACGACATGCAAGGGGCATTCGTGGAGCGGTGACATAGGGAGACGTCTTCTTTCCACTTACCGGTTGGGGAGATGACGATCACCTTGCACGATGTTCATTGTCTGCTCCACCTGCCGATCAGAGGGAGACTACTGCACCATTCCCGGATACAGAGGATTGAGGCGATCGAGTGGATGGTCGATTATTTGGGTATGGACCCAAACATGGCTGACTATGACTGCCGGACGACGAATGGGGCCCATATCCGGTTCTCCAGCTTGAGAGAGCTATATGAGAACCACTTGGTGGCGGCGGCCGAGTCCGAGCAGGAGGGGGACGAGCTTTTTACGGAGTATCACCGTGCCTGCGCTCTCTGGTGCTGGTTCATGTTCTTGGTAGGCACTGTAGTCTTTGTGGACAAGAGTGCAACCTACGTTGACGTGACTTATCTCTGCTACTTCATGGACCAGACTACCATTCACCAGTGGAACTGGGGGTCAGCTATCCTGGTATACCTATACCAAAAGCTAAATGAAGCCTCCAACTGGAGGACCAAGCAGTTGACTGGATCTTCCATACTCTTGACGGTATGTTTCCTTTTAATTGTTACACATTTATTTATGGTTCATATTTATTTTTAATACATTATCGTGTTTGTCTTTCAGGGCTGGATCATCTCCTACTTCCCTCGCATCCACGGCTTCGCCATTGATCCTGCGTACGATGACGCTTTGCCCAGGGCCGCCCGATACGTTCTCCAAAGGGGGAACATCGCAGTGGGACCATATCGCGGGTACCTCGACCGCAAAACTCACGATGACATTCGTTGGACGCCATTTAATGACTACACTGTTGTTGTCCCATTTGACCGCATCACGTTATACTCTGGCTGGTTGGCATGCGGGGCCAACACCATGGTGAGGTATCTGCCGGAGTGGTGCATGCGGCAGTTTAGACGTGTGCAGATGATACCGAGGTCACCCTTTGAGGATACTCCCGACACAGTTACCCGAGTGGAGCTCACTGCCATATTTGAGGTCTGGGCGCATCATTTGGTCCGGAGGAGTATCGTCGCATGCAGGCACCCAGAAGTGGCATTGTGTAGAGGGGTACGTGACATGGTTCTATCGGGTGTCACATCCTCTGATGACACCCGACGCTCCCAACGCTCCTAGGCCAACATATGAGGAGATCTTGGAGAACCACAGGCTGAGGATGACCATGCCATTGATCTTCTTCCGATATGCCAGCGGATAGAGATGCTTGGGTGGGATGCATTGGATCGAGGTATCATTGCGCACGGAGGTCTAGAGGCGGTTGCAGTCGTGGAGAGGATGGTCGACGACGCGGGCGGTGCGACGACATATACCAGGCAGAGGAGGTCCCAGGGCGTTAGGGTTAGGCATACTCAGTAGGGGGTGCTGGTTTGTTTTTCTTTGACTTTATTGTATTCGGCTTGTATTTCTTGACATTTACATACACTTTCGTACACTATTAGTAGTATATATAATATTAGTATTTTATATAAATATGTCGCTTATTTTATTCAAGTTATATTTTATTCATATCAAACACTATTTACTACGAGCGTTGTTGTTGTTTAATTTTTCATACAGGACTAAAAAACAAAAAGTGTAAGAAAAACAAAATAAAAAATAAATTTTGCATATTTCGGAGATGTATCTCCGAAATAACCCAAAAATGTGAAAAAGGTGTTTTCGGAAATGCATCTTCGAAAACACCCCTATTTGATGATTTCGGAAATGCATTTCTAAATTCTAAAAAAATCTGGAAAAAAAAGAGAATTTCTTTCTTCACCTCCCTATGGGGCTGACCCCAGCGAAAAGCCCTAAATATCTCTACTTCGGAAATGTATTTTTGAAATAATTTTTTTTTCAAATTTTTACAGAATTCGGAAATGCATTTCCGAAATCCCATTTTTTGGGATTTCGGAAGTACACTTCCGAAAAAACGCACAAGTTTTGAAGTATAAAATTATTTTGAAATGGTGGTTTAAAATTAAGATCTTCAAAGATTTATACTATTTATTAGTTAATAAAGACAAATATATCGATTTTAATTATAGGGAACAACCATTTCCAATTTTGGACCGATCAAATAAAACATCTTATAAATGGAATAAGTACATTCCGTTTAGAATAAAAAAAGATATGTTAATAATTTTGGAAATTTGTTATATTGAATTAATAATGATACACAAAATTAGAATGAATTTATTATATTAGAATGACCCAAAAACTGCCATATTCAGTTCATTTTATTTCTATCAATTAATAATTTTTTTTTATTTTGATACTTTGTTTCTTTATTCTTTTGAATCTATCAACTATTATTTTTAGTATATTAAAAAAAATATAAATTTTGATTCCTCTAAATTATTTGCTACTATTTTAATTTTAATTTTTTTTGCAAAGTTTCACGTGGTGCACTTGTGTATTTCAAATGATTTTTTTATGACATTTCATCAATACAAATTTAAATTATTAGTATTAGTTTAATAATTTTCCTATTTAATTTTTAAATTTTATTAATTTATTTATAAATTTGAGTTAAGTTTTAATTGTTAAAATTAAAATTTTAATTGTATTTTTTTATAAATTTTATTGCTTTTAGATATTTTATAATTAACGTAATAATTTTAATTAAAGTTAAAATTATATTTTGTAATTAACTATTAAACTATTTATATTTATAATTTAGCTATTTTATAATTAAAGTAATAACTTTTAGATAATCTCAATAATTTATTTAAATAGTTACAATTTTATAAATAATTTATTTTATAATTCAACTATTTACTTAGTTAATAATAGTTAAAAAATTAATTAATAAAGATTAAAGTTATAAATAATTAAATTAGTAAAATAATAATATTTTAAAGTTTTATCAATGGTATATAAAATACTCACGATACTTGTATATTCAGTATATTAAAATATATATAATTTTTTTTATTAATTTATATGTTCTAATGATTATTTAATGACATATCGTTGATAAAATATATATTAAAAAAATAAATAATGATTAAAAAATAAACAATTAAATTAAGAGAATAATAATATTTTAAAGTTTTATCAAAATGGAAAGAATTAATATTTGAAAAGAAAAGATTGAATAATTATTTTTACTAATTTAAAGTTTTTTTTGTATAGAATTAAAGTACCAAAATGAAAAGAATTAACATAAATATAATTGAATTCAGCAGTTTACTTTTTTTAAAGAACACTTAATCTAATCTTGGAAATTAATCAATTAATTTTATCAGACAATTATATAATCAATTAATTTTAATCTAATCTTGGTAATTATATAATTTTAATTAATACAAATTAATTATATTATTAAAACAATTGATTCACCTTGATTTTTGTTTTCTGTATCAGACAATATTTCGGAAGTGTACTTCCGAAATATTCCAGGGGATGAATTTGAAAGTGCATCTCCGAATTCAACTTTTTTTTTTATTGGAAAAAAAGAGTGTTTTCGGAAATGCATCTTCAAAAACACATTTTTTTTTCTTCCATAAAAATAAAGTGCAGTACAAGGGCGTGATGGTGGCCAAGTGTTTTCATGAAGTTGAAGGTTTTGACTACACAAATACTTTCTCTCCAATAGTCAAACTTGTTAGTGTCAGAAGAGTGCTTAATTTATCCATATCTTAAAATGAGCAAATACAATAACTGGATGTCAATAATGCATTTGTAAATGGTTTTCTAAATGAGGAAGCGTGCATATATGGTTCAACCCCTGATTTTGAAAATGAAGCCCTAGTTTGCCAGCTCAATAAGGCGCTATATGAAATTAAACAAACCCCAATAGCCTGGTTTGATAGGCTTAAAAGTGCTCTTTTGTCCTTAAAATTCAGACTCCATCTCACTATACCTCTGTGATGGTCTATGTTGTTGATGATATAATCATTACTGGAACATCCAAAGCATTCATTCAACAACTTATCACCAATTTAAATCTCCCTTTTTTACTCAAAGACTGCGGTCACCTAGAATACTTTCTTGGCATTGAAGTTCACCATCTCTCTAATGGGTCATTGCTGCTATCTTAGAGAAAGTACATTAGGGCACAATGACTGACCTACTCGTCATAAAGATATAGTTGCAGGTAGAGAGTTAAAGAGTGAGGTAATGAGAGGGTCAAAGAAACCGACTACACGTTTTTTTTGTTGATAAATTATCAAACACTTGTTTCCCACTATGTTGAAGTAACTAAACATCTTTCTCATCCTCTTATTCTTTTTAGACTAGACATGAAATAGAGGCATGTAAAAGAGACCAAAAGATTGCATTCATTCATTATTGAACAACATTACTCAAGGTCGAACTTTTGAGTTTTGTTCAGCTAAAAAATATAGAGCTTTATGTGACCTTAACGTCACTAACATTTCCAAAACTAAGACGCAAAGTAAATCCTATCAACCATGTTATTTGGTACCTAAGAGAATAGTATCTCCTCTAGCTACTGGCATATAGGAGTAACCATTCAAACTTTCACAAAAGGACCCTTCAACCTAATCTAAAGACAGAAGATTAACTTTAGTCTTCACCACTGTATTTCTTGTTTTTGCTTCTTGAACATCACATAACCCTGTTCTTCTTGAAGGTTGCCCAAGCTCCTTAAACAGTATAATGTTGTTGCATAGTGTCAATGTCAAGTCCCTTAAGCTTCACGACTGATTCAACGTGACCCTTAAGAGTATGAAGCTCCCTAAGCCTGTGAACAAATTTAAGAATCACTTATAAATAATTTATTCTATCATCCTCAACGTTCAAATCACTTATTGAATCCTTTCAGGCACAGACTAACGAACTTACCGTGCAACCTCAGCGCGTCTCTTGGCTTGCTCAGCAATCTCAGAAAGCTCCCTGTAGCTATTCTTGTCATTGAAAAGGTTGGTTGTTTCAGGTGACTGAAGACCATGGAGAGTCCTCTGAGCAGTTGCCCACTGTGCTTCTCTCTCTTCTTTGCCGTAGTCTTTCTTTGTTGTGAAAGCAGTCTGTAGTTAGAAAACATAAAATAGAATTTGAATCTTTAAATCTCTTGATCAAGATCAATAATGCAACTAATAGTAATATAACACAGCCTCAAATATAGACTCGTTGCCTAAATGATAGAAATTAAGAAAATTATTATAGTATGAAATTTCTTATTGTTTTACAAGTTTACTCTTCATGAAAGAAAATTAGTGTATGTTTTCATCATAGTAGCTATTACGGGTCGTAGAAAAAGATGTAACATAATTAGGAGTATATTGGTAAAAAAATAATTAATACACTTGAAAGTAATTACCTTGTTCTCCAAAAGATTATCCCAAGCTTTGCCACTTAGAACATAGCGGATTATGAATTTGAGTATATCAAGAGGGAAATATGTCACTAGACTGTACACCCAGATTACACCAGCCCAACCCCATCCCATTCCCTGAATTCTCGCAAAGCCCCAATTGGCATATACTGCTATAAAAGTTGCCACCTGTAAACCATGAAACAAGTTATTGTAATTAATCAATAAATTGTGTTACCAGATGATACAGAAGCTCCTAGATTCTAATTTATACTCACTTTACCCTTGTATTATGCCAATAACTATTTCTTTCTAAAGCCACTGAATAATCGACTTCATTCCATTTCCACATTAGTGTTTCAAAATCTTATTTTAGTTATTAGTTAGAGATGCAGTGTACATCTTTTTAGTGGTGGTTGTGAAGAGGAAACGAGGAACAAAGGTGATCATTGACAGCTAGTTTTTGACAACAATGACACTGCTTCGATAATAAAATCATAAGAGACAGAAGCAAGTTTATATACAAAGTTGATGATAGGAAAGTAAGAGGTTGAAGATTACCAGCTGAGCAATCATAAAAGCACCCAATAGGAGAAGACCAGGTCTTTCCAAAAAGGACCAGCTACGGGACCTGGTGACAAAAATTAGAGCCTGGCTTATAATACTGACTTGTAGGTAGAGGGCCGCCATCATTTCTTCAGGGTTGTTTCTGATAGACCTCACACCGAACTTGTCCTGCAATAATGGAAAATGTGTTCATGGTTCTTAAATTTTTTGCTACTAGATGATAGTATTGAAGGAACCACGAAATATAAATTATTACCGAGAAGAAGTCGGTATCCTTCATGAGCCAGAAAAATACTACTGTCATTAGTGCCATGTAGCTACCTAGCACAACACCAGTAGCAAATATCTCTTTCAATTTCCAACTGTCTGGAAGTGGAGATGGTTTCACTCTATCCTTGGATATTGTCATAATGGTACCTATTGGCATTAGGGTGAAGGAAGTTAAATTAACATTCTTCACAGATAATTGAAGGAAACTACAAAGGTCAATAAAAAAAATTTCTCACCATCATTTAGTATGGCGATAATCAACACCATGAAGGGTGCAAAATCAAACTTCCAGATCAACGCAATGAACATGAAACCAAACTGGCAAATGAAGAATAAATCACATGAATTGTATGAACCATGTATGTAAGTATGGAAAAGAAGTTGACATTTTCTAACAAAATTAAACTTTTTGCACTTACCACAATACGAATGGTGATTGACACAGCATAGATCTGCAACAATCAATATTCTGTGTTTAGAACGCTAAATATTTTTAAATGAAATTAAGCAATAAAATCAAGCAAGGAAGAAAACTAACAGTATAGTTCTTCATCCTTTGAAAAATTGCCCTGCTCGTGAGCACTGCACTTATAATTACACTCAGACCAGGTTCAGTAAGGACAATATCAGAAGCACCTCTAGCAGCATCTGTAGCGTCAGCAACAGCGATTCCGATATCTGCTCTCTTTAACGCAGGAGCATCGTTGACACCATCACCTGTCATTCCACATATATGTTTCCTCTCTTGCAGCCTTTTTACGATTTCATATTTGTGTTCTGCCATGTCACAGGAGGGGATAAAAACAATTAGCATGTTTTCAAAATGTAATTGTATAGTTAACAGAAGAAGGAGTTCTACGATGTTTGAAATAATTGAAAACAATGTGATTGATGATGTTATCATCATCATCACAATGAAGGACCTACCAGGAAATACTCCAGCAAATCCATCAGCCTTCTCAATCAACTCATCAACTGGAAGAGCTGCAACAGCAGCATCCTTGCTTTGACCGAGTAATGACGAAGATGGATACATGTTTGTTCCCATCCCAAGCCTCCGGCCAGTTTCCTTGGCAATGGCAAGCTGATCACCTAGAGAATGTGAAATCCAAAACAATGTTTAAGCTGCATGATTCATTTATGATATGAAATATGAACTACAAGAAAGTAAGAACCTCAAATCTTACCAGTAATCATCTTAACGTTCACACCAAGGTTCAGAGCTCTTGTGATGGTTTCAGCACTATCATGCCTAGGAGGATCAAATAATGGTAAAAGACCAACAAATTGCCATGGTGCACCAGGGCTATCTTTATTTTTCTCAGGTACTTCCTGTTATAAACAGATCATTTAACAGTAGCAATATAATTAGGATATTCAAATAAGTCGAATAAACTATAAATGCTAACAGTTATATCAAATTTCTAGACCTGTCTAGCAACACCCAAAGAACGGAGTCCACGCTCCGCGAACTTGTCAATTACGGAATGAGCTTTCTTCCTGACATCCTCTTTGCAGTTGCAGAGGTTCAAAATCTAATCCAGGGAAAAATATCAATCAGTATCTCCATGATCATAATCATATGATGCCAATATGGTGGCACCGCTTCCATCAAAACAAATATTTTACCTGCTCAGGAGCACCTTTGCTTGACCGATGCCAATTTCCATCAGAGTCAATGTAGGTTAAAGCAGTTCTCTTGTCTACTGGGTTGAATGGGAAAAAATGAATCTCCCTGACACCAGCTCGTGCCTGTGCAATTCAAGACTAGAAGTTAAATTTTCTTTTATCTTTAGCCTAAAATTCATTATCAGAAAGATAAACTACTGGGGTCTAGCACGGGTAGTTGATGTGCAGTTCAATTCCTACTGATAAAAAAAACTAAAAAAAAGATAGTGCATTTAGGCATATTTACTTACCTCCTTTGGATCAGCAAGCATACCAACAATTGCAGCATCTATTGCATCCTGATTCTCAGTCCTAGAAGCCCTTGCTGCAAGAAGGATAACATAATCCTTCTCTACATTCTTAGCAAAAACCTCAATCAAGTTTTTATCAACAGACAGCTTATTTAAGGTCAGAGTCCCAGTTTTGTCACTGCAGAGAACATCCATTCCTGCCATTTCCTCAATAGCTGTCATTCTCTTTGTAATTGCACCTTGTTGAGAAAGCCTGTGAGAACCAATAGCCATAGTAACAGACAAAACAGTAGGCATGGCAATTGGAATTCCACCGATCAATAGAACCAAAAGATTGTCAATTCCATCTCTATACTTGCGGTGTTGAATCGGATACATGACAACGAGCTCAATCAGTATTCCAACAGCAATTGAGCAAATGCAGAAATTACCAATTGCTGTGAGGACTTTCTGAAAGTGACCAACTTGATTGGTGTTGTCAACAAGGTGAGCAGCTTTACCGAAAAATGTATGCACTCCGGTAGCAATAACAACTGCTTCAATCTCACCTTTCTTAACAGTTGATCCAGAAAAGACTTCATCCGAGGGATTCTTCGTAGCCGGAAGAGATTCTCCAGTTAAAGCCGACTGATCAACACTCAAAGCATCACCCTCAAGAAGACGAGCATCCGCAGGAATGATATCTCCTAATTTAATGCTGATTATGTCACCAGGGACTAAAATTGCAGCATCTTCTTCAGACCAGCGACCATCTCTGAGAACCTACAATTTTTGTTACAAGAAAAGTAAATTAACATCAATTAATAAAGAAAATAAACATATAGATCCCCAAACACCAAGTAAATATCCAAGTTGGTTCTTGAAATTGTAGGGTTCTATCAATCTCATCCGCGTATTATCAATATTTCAAAACTATCCGTAGAATTGCAAAATGTTAATCAAGTCCCTCCCTCTCTCCGGGGGATCAGCTATCGAATAAATCCTTAAAATCAATCAGTCACTTTCAAATTCATCCCATATATTATCAACTTAATTTCATTCCAGTCACAACAAATACCAACCTAGGCACAAATAACTTTACAATTTCAAAAATCATTTTAGAATATCAATAACATGATGAATTAGATTGATCTAATCTTACAATTTCAAGAACAAATTTGGAGTAAACAGTCATTTTGTCATATAAAAGTTTGATTCACTGACATTATAATCTCTCAAAACTAACAAAAACACATTCAAGAATCAAAATGATTAACAAAAAACACATTTAAGTATGTTTATACACAGCAATGACCTCTGTAGCACCAACACAACACTCGCACTTGTAATTACATTAAATTTATTTTTTTTCAAATTATTATTGACGTCGGCGTGTCAGTGCCATGTCCGGTTTCCGTGGTCCATGCTTCATAGAAGGACAATTTTCTCACATATTTAAGTATCAAAATCTATGAAGCATCGACACAGACACGGATACTAGACACAAATCCGAAATTGACAAAGACATATCAACATCGGTAATAATTTGAAAAAAATAAATAAATTGAACGTAATCAAAATTGTCGGTATCGTGTCGTCGACACGAACACCGACACATTTTTTTCAAAGATGTCAGTGCTACAAAGATCAAAATAACTATTTACTCACCAATCAATGCATGCAAACAAAGTTAAAAAAAAAAAAAAAAACAGAAATAGCAATAGATTTTAGAAATAATTATACCCTTGTTTTGGGGGCCAAACCAGCCATGAGAGCAGCAGCAGCATTACCAGCATTATTCTCTTCAATAAAACTGATAGTTGAATTAATAACCAACAGAGAAATAATCCCAACAAAATCTTGCCAATCCGGAGGTCTTCCACTTCCATTAGCCAAAGCAATCGCCATAATAGCAGCAGCTTCCATAACCCATGACAAAGGATTCCACATAAACCCTAAAAACTTCAAAAACTTGCTCTCCTTTTTCTCTTCCAATTTGTTCGGACCAAAAACTTGAAGCCGATTCGCTCCTTCGTCGGACGATAAACCTTCTTTCGAACATTTCAGCTGCTCAAACACTTCCTCCACCGGAATCCGTTCCTGAAAACGTTTCAATTGAAAATCATGAATTCAAATTCAACAAAATTCAAAATAAAATAGAGAAAGTTTGATACACGCGCGCAACAAGGCGCGTGAAAAGAAGTGTAGAAAGTTAGTTAGCGTAGTAGTTACTTAAAACGGAATTTATATTGACGCGGCAAAACATAAACAAGCTGATATATGAATAGTAATCTCATCAAATTTTCGTGACTAGTTTAATAATCAACAAAATAAAATCCAAATATTAGCATGCTGATTCATATGGAGATTGAAGATTGTTGATGAAAGTTGAAATCAGGTGTTAACAATTTCTATGTATCAGTCTATACAGAGTTTTGTTCCGATTTTAACTGTGTCTGCGTCTGCGTCCGATACTCAGATTAGTCAGTCGAAAGATCAGATACCGAATTTTCATTAAAAAAAGAATGAACATACCAGATCAACGTTCTCGTTCTTGATTTCTTCAAGACTGATACCTCCCATGTTGAAACACCGTTCAAGATCAATGAAATGAAGTGTGTTGCAGAATCATGAAACTAAATGCAGAGTTTATATGAAAAATAATTTGAAGAAAGAGTGATGCAGCGGTTAGTTAGAGTGACTGGAAGGTGTATATATACTCCAAATGATACATGTATGCAATGCAATTCATGCAATGTATGTACATATATCCATGTCATGCATTAGTATAAAGTAATAACCGGTGAAGGTAAGGTACCAAAGTTTTGTTGGTGAGAAGAATTGAGAATCAATGAGGTGTGTGGTTTATGGGTTTTTGTTTTGAAAGTGGTGGGGTTCCACATACACATGTGCATGGATACTTTTTTGATGCATATATGAGTTATTGTGATATAGAAATTGGGATTCTCTTCTATTGCGTATTCTTTCTTTCTTTTCTATTTTCTTTACTATACTTGTAAAACTTAAATTTCTTTTTTTATTTTTTACATTATAATTATTTTTCTTGTCTTTCTTACGTACCAAATTTTTATACTACCTTATCTTACTATTATTATGTATGTTTTGCTTATTTATTGCTAAGGTTATAGATTTATAGTGTTAGATAATTAAACGATTTAATTAGTATAGAGTCAATGTATGGTCACATTAGTCATACACGTGTCCCTTTTTGTTGCAAATATTTCAATAATCATAGTTGATAAAAAGAGTATGGTACATGAACATTCTCTTATTTGTATAAACTCATTTGATATTAACGGATTCATTCAGCTAATAGAAAAATACTCTACTAAACATTAAGCTATTAAAATGTGATGTTTGAGATATTATTCATCATTGTATTTAAAGAGAAAAGTGATTAGATTATGTTCTATATCTTCAAGCTATTGATATTATTATATGTCTTAGATTTTATTTAGTTTATAAAATATATATCTTAGGATCGAAGTAAAATACTAATTGTAAAGTTTAACTATATGGTTAAATAAGTTTAAAGTTATTTTAAATGTATGTATTTTTATTTTTAGTCCCTCTAAAAATATTCGTCAAAGAATTATTTCTCTAAAGTTAGAAATTTTAACTTTTAGTCCCTCATAATAAAATCGTTGCTAATTCGATCTCTAAATGGTAAACTGTTGTTAAAAATTATCGTTAATTCAGTCGTTAAATTGTAGAAACCGTCGCTAAATTGCATGAGATACCAAAAATTAACATTTCTAACTTTAAAGGGACTATTATTTAATGATTTTTTTTATAAAAACAAAAAAAAAAATGAAAATGTTTAATTTTAAAGGAACTTTAAACACATTTCTCTTTTACGTATGATCGGAATTAAATTGCATTTCCTTTTTAAACATTTATTTAATGTTTGTGTTTTTAATATAAATGGATGTAAAAACCCTAAAACAAATTACTATTTCTAATCATTATATTGGTTTTCATGTTTTTAATATTTTTTTAATATGAAGGACTAGATGGAGTATGTAATATTTTTTCTTTGATAAATGAAAATGAAGATATATGCAAAGTGTAAAAAATATACTATTTCAATGTAACAAGTTTTGGGGCATATAACAGCTTGTTGTGATACTTTTTTTTTTTCATATACATTATTCATGCTATGTTAGAGCTTTTCATATGCATGCATGGCCAAGTTGTAATTTGTCTGAGGAGGGTTAATAATGTAAATAAAACTGATGATTATGAATATTCGAATTGGCTTTACCATACAACACAAACTGCGTTATATTTTCCTTGACTTTGATTCTTATTGTGATATTGAAGCAAGTAACAAAGTTAGGTCCATTATTATACTTTTCTTATACTATTCAATTTCTTCATAAAAATCACACGTATAAAAGTTCTGTCCACAAATTTAGAACTTGATATTCCTTCATTACAATGACCCTAGAATATTGGCAGCAATTTGATGGTGACATTTCATGTTACCTTTAAATCGGAAAAAATGAATACATGTTAGAGATGATTAAGGTGAGTATGGAAACCGAGGAAATAATAGAAGATGATAACAAGTTGATGGTGGGTTAAAAAAACAGAGAAAATTGTGTTGACTAATAATTTTTTGTTTTATTTTCTATGTATGTAATAAACTAGGAATTACTAATATATTATCTTTGTGGTGGAAAGAAGAGTGATGTGATAAAATAAAATTGTATTGTTTGGATTAATTAAAATCAGAATAAAATGATCTATTTTCTCATTTATTGTTTCATCATAATATAATATTAACACCATATAATACAATTTTTAGTCCACTTTATTTTTCTACTTCTTTACATAGCATTCTGCATGCGTCACCACCTCCTCCTCCGAGGAATCATTAAAATATTGCATCCTCAATTAGGAGTGGTAAAACGGGTCGTGGCCCGCACACATGTCATAAAATGACGAGTTCTGATCTGCCATCCACCCCGCTAAATCCTGCCGCATGCCAATGCTCGGCCCGCTAAAACCCGATGTCCGTCAAAGTCCTCCTTGCCTATTCGTTCAGTTTATCGCGCCTTCAGTCCGCCAATTTTTAAGTTAATTCTAGTAATTCCAATTTTTGATGGTTTAATTTATGCATTTATTTGTGAATATATGCAACACTTTTTTAAAGTAAAATTTGTCAAAAGATGCTTTATTATTCTAAAAAATAAGTGAAAATATATTTGAAAGGTAAAAAAGAGTCTATTAATCAATTAAAAAATAATAAAAAACCAGGCAGGCAAGCTCGCCGCCCGTCAATCCGCCACCTTGGTGGGGTGAACTTGATATTTAGGCCCATTTCGACTTGGCGGGCTTGCCTGCCCCGCTCTTTTTTTGACGGGCTTAAGGCGGGACGGGGCGGGGCAGACGACCTGTTTTGCCACCCCTACCCCAATCCCATTATTAAATGCTCCTGTGAACATTTTTTGGTTGGGGTGGATGACCTTGAGTGTCACCTCATTGAAGTAGACGAGATATTCCCTCGGTTATTCAGAAAGGCCTTGGCAAATGTTCAAAAGGCTAGTGGTAGTCGGGTTTCTGTGCATTGTTGTTGCAAACCAATGGAACAATTTTTTCACCAAGTCTTGGTAGTGATACCACCTTATTGTTGTATCTTTGAAAGTTTCAGAGAAAAGTTTTCATTTCAAGGAATTAGAAGCTTCAATAATTTTCATTTGCGTGTTAATGGAGGTGACATGTTCATATGAGTCTTTGCGCTCATCAAACTTGGCTAGCAAGCGTGCCTTGAAATTCTCTGGCACTGGTGCCCCTATATCTCATCCGATAGAGGCCAGGGGTCTAGGATTTCCATCTCTTTTGGAGGTTCAGTCTTCTGTTGGCGTTGTTGGATATGAGGGGATTATCCTCCAAAGTTTGATTTTGGTGGTGTAAGTCGTCCATGGTATCGCGCATTTCTCCGTGGCATTATCCTTATTGTCAGACTTATTGTTGACCGAAGTTTCTACCTTCTTGTTCACCATGATAGACAAAGGGGTTAAATAATGGATATCAATCTAGTTGAATGTTGTAATGGTGGCCCAATTCATTTTTATCGAGCCCCGTGGTGAGTGTCAATGGTACTTGTTAAAAGTACAAGGTGTGAAAACCCCTTATATAATAGGATCGTCTGAAGTGTTTAAAGTTGTTGTGGTGTTAGAGAAAACTTTAAGATTGAGGTATTTATAGATTTTTTTGGCCTGGATCTTAAGCTTCAATAGGATAATACCCCCTTTTAAGAGCGTGGAATATGAACACTCAACTTTCATATTATTTAAGAGAACATGGTTTCTCCTTATTAACTTCCTCCCTCGTACTGTGATGGATACACATCTCCTCCATATTTTCATAGAAGATGAGTGATATAAGAAACAACTAAATAACGAATGTCCATTTCAATAAATGGACGACTATGAATCTAGTGAACCTTCATAGCAATATACCAATAAATATATATTAAAAAGACCAAATAAACTATTTTATTTATATGATCTGACGGTATGTTTGTTTATTAAAAAGTGTAATACGGATATATTTGAAGCATCGAAGAAATTTTAGTGGAAATTAAAAAGTTATAATTAAAGTTAAGAAAAAATGTTTAATTATTTTTAAGCTAGGATACTAGTTGATCAAAATTAAGCAGTTGCATGGTTCCATGTTAAAAATGGTGAATGGGAAGCTTTCATTTCACTTTTGCCAAAAGGTAAAGATAAGGTCTCATCTAAAAATAGAATATAGTTCTCAAGCAAACAATGGTTAACATTGAATGAAAATGGCATAATATCAAAACTTTTAATACATTAACAATAAAAATGTCACATTTGTCTCCTAATACTTTCAAAGAGATCCTTAATTATTGGATCCTAACATTACCTCCCCATAAGCAAGTTCGTTCATGCTCTTTCTCTTTTTGACCTACCAAAACAAATTAACAATAGCCCATGAGTATAAAGTTGAGTAAAAAGAGAATTTGAAAAGATAGGAGATGCCATTAGAATAACTATTATTGCTGTACCTAAAAATTAGTTTTTGTTTATTGTCTAGTGATGAGAAGCAAGTGGAGCAAAGATTCTATAGAAGAGCCTTACATAAGGCATATATGGCATGGATTGGGTTTGCAAAAATCATTGAAGTGAATAGTGGAAGTGCTTCATCTTTCACTCTCAAAGGCAAGGAATAATTTAAAGCAATGTTTGTTTTTCAAGCATTAATTTGACATATAAAATCACCACATAGTTGGTTTATGTTATTACTTAGAGGAGTATGTAGACTTTCCAACTTCAAGTGGTGAAGGCATTTTCACTTTTGTGTTTACTTTGAATAACTAGTGAATACAAATCTAATCTACACTCACGTACTATTTTGTCCTTCATTTCTAAAAAGCCAACAATATAATTCTAATGCATAAATCAAAATCGTGTGATTAAAATAAGATGGGGCTACCTTCAAATTTATTGTGATTAAGTCATGGTTATTTTAACTATTTTCAAATACTTTTTTTTTAAAACAAAAAATTATATTTTAAATTATTATAATTTAATTTTTTTAATAACTTTTTTTTCTAATAATTTGAGAAAATTTCTTTAGCCACCTCCCTATGGGGGTCACCCCCAGCGAAAATCCCAAAATACCCCTGCTTCGGAAATGAACTTCCGAAGCGCTTTTTTTTTAAAAAAAATTTTCATAATTCGGAAGTGCATCTCCGAAAACACCTCATGGGGGGTGTCTTCGGAGATGAACTTCCGAAAACACCTCATGGGGGGTGAATTCGGAAGTTCATTTCCGAATTATGCAGAAACTGTGTTTTTTTTTATGTTTTATCTAAAACAGTCTCGCATTTTAATTAAACGTAAACGCCAAATAAAATAAGCAATAGATAAACTGAAAATACTAATATGATAAATAAAAAAAATACTAATCCGATGAAAATAATATATACAAACCGAAACAAATAAAAATAGTGTGCTAAAGATACAATCCGAAAACAAAATATAAATAAACCCGACCACTACTGGGTGTGCCTAACCCTCTCACCCTGGGCCCTCCTCTGCCGCCTGTACCCCGCCGCACGGCCCGCATCAGTGACGATCATCTCCATCACGGCGACTGCATCTGGACCGCCCGGTTGAACGACACCTCGATCCAACGCGTCCCGCCCAAGCATCTCTATCCGCTGGCAGATCGGCAGGAGATCAATGGCGTGGTCATCCTCGGCCTGCTGGTTCTCCAGGATCTCCTCATGTGCTGGCCTAGGAGCGCCGGGAACGTCGGGTCTCAGCAGAGGATGGAACACCCGGTAGAACCATGTGACGTACCCCTCCTCACTGTGTCAGTCCTGTGTGACCCGAGTGAGACGGTACTCCTGCGGTACTGTAATACCCCGTATTAATTAAATGCTCTAATGTATTAACTGACACTGAGGTTTTATCAATTGATACGATAGAGATACTTTTGGACATTAAGTTAGTAGTGTTAACTTAAAGATATTTTCCTTATATCCTTTCCTTTTGTTTTCTTCTTCATTCTACACCAAAAAGCCAAAGATAGAGAGAAGAAGTAGAGAGAAGGAAGAGCAAAGGAGAAAGAGGAGAAAAGCTTGGATCTTCACCATTTCTTCGCCGAATCAACTCATCTTCGACATCAACGACTCTTAATCGAGGTGGGTTCTAGTTAGAAACTTATAGCTTTGATTGTGGATGAGAAATCATAAGTTTTGATTTAGGGTTTTGTATAGAGAAATTCTAGGTTTTGGACAAATTCATCAATGTTCATGAGCAAAGTGATTATAATCCATGAATAGATCACCTATAGTTTGTATCCATGCTTTAATCTGATTTGGAACAGGTTTAGATGGTTTTGAACCATGGGAGTTGTGGCTGAAACAGAACTCAGAACTGGATTTTCGCGCGCTTCGCGGCGCGAACGGGGCTGCGCGGCGCGAACTATGCAGGTTTTTAGGGGTTTTGCTTCTGTCTTCAGTACGCGGCGCGTACTGGGTGTCGCGGCGCGAACAGTTTGGAAAATCTTTAGAGTTTGCTACTGCCAGAGGGTTCGCGGCGCGTAGATTAGTTAGCGGCGCGAACAGTGTTAGAAATTATAGTGGTTTGCTTCTGCCATAGGGTTCGCGGCGCGACCTAGTTGTTGCGCGGCGCGAACTGAAGCTTCCTTAACCAAATTTTCTTAGATCAATGAACATTGTTTTAATCGTAACCTTCTAACCGTAAAACTGTTCTAACCGTCGTTCGAAGCAGTAATAGGCTAGGAGTGTGTCCTTTATAGTGGTGTAGATTTTGGAACCATGAGGACGTTGTGCTCTTGGTATGATGCTTATGTACTCTATGTTTATTGTTTGAGTTCTATTGCAGGTGGATTGGTAATACCTTGTTATATGTGTTTATATCAAGAGGGTTAAATAACTACATTGTTATGTGAATAAAACATAAGTGAGGAAAACTAGGAATTGTTAGGTTGTGTAGCTTAACAAAGAAACCTAGGATGAAACATTATATGGACATACGTGTTGGAATCTTATGAGGAAAGGCTAACAGGCCTAGTGGTTTGCGGAAGCGATCACCATTGTTGATGTATTAATCGGAACCGTAGTATTTTCTTTACTCTTTATTTTTCCTTTGAATGCTAACAGGCATTCACCGTGCAGAAAGGCACATAATCTTGGCAGGTTTGATTCCCGCTTTTGTGTACGAATGGAACCTACGGGTAGAGACTTGTGATGGTGTACGGGCCATGTGAAGTGACGATTCATGGGGAAAGGCTCATGAGTCCGAATCCATTTCGTATGTCAAGATTTTTCCAAAGGATTCATGACTCGTGCCACCTCCTAGACGTAGAAGGGGACGGGAATATGGGGATGCCTTGGTATTGGTTTCCGATTAATAATCTTGTGTTGAGTTGTTGAACTCTAAGTATGATTCCATATAATGTTAGTGTGTGAACTCAAGGTCTAGTTCCTTGTCTTGATTTGAGAGTGATAGGCTAGAACCGTGTAAAGCCGAGAGGATCCATAGGATAGGGAACTCACTGGGATTTTATATCTCACCCCATTATATATTGATTTCAGGTACTACAGGTTCCGCGAAGGGTAAGGAGAAAGAAGTTTGATTCCCTTATTCCTTGTTCTTATTTTTGGATATGGCGAAGCTTCCGTTGTGGAGTTCTTTTGAGATCATTGTCTGATCTAGTTCTTAGCTTTTTATTTTGAACATCTTGTATGTATTATGCCATTGTGTAGAACTTTAGTAATTGGGCATTAATATGTATAATGTGTTGTCTAGGAACTTATTGGTATTTCAGTACCAAATACTTGGATTCATGTATACTTATATGATTTGATGCATGTATTTATATATGGGTGTTACAGTTGGTATCAGAGCAGGTCGTATCCTCGACCTAGCCATGAGATATTATAAGTGTTTCTTTTTGTCCAAGATGTGTTGTGTTCCCATGAGTTTTGTTGTGTTATGACTATGGCATTGAGCCTGATCAACTTAATCCCATTTTGATAACCTCCAGGAACATGGCGGACGGACGCAGGACTCGTGGTCGACCCCCCACACGACCTCCACAAGTGAATACACCGGATGGCGGTGCGAATGTTCCATGGCCCCAGTTCATGCAACAGATGCAACAGCAGCAGAATCAGTTCATGCTGCAGATGATGCAACAGATGAATGGCGGTCATAATGCTCCAGTGGTTGTGCCCGAAGCTGTAGGTGGGACTTATAGAGATTTCATTCGCATGAATCCTCCGGAATTTCATGGTGGATTAGATCCTATAAAGGCGCATGAGTGGGTGGCCAATGTAGAAGGAATCTTTGAGATCGTGCATTGTAGTGAAGAGGACAAGGTAGTGTTTGCTTCTCATTCGCTGAAAGGACCAGCTATGAGGTGGT
The DNA here is from genome assembly GCF_029867415.1 of Vicia villosa. Classification (NCBI taxonomy): domain Eukaryota; kingdom Viridiplantae; phylum Streptophyta; class Magnoliopsida; order Fabales; family Fabaceae; genus Vicia; species Vicia villosa. Next base: position 20,191,213 of record NC_081182.1, on the reverse strand, counting down.
GGAAGGGTGCTTCTGCTTTGATGCTTACCCAGGGAGTACCTAAGGAATGGGAGAATTTCAAGACCACTTTTATGGAGAAATACTTTCCTAGTTCACTGAGGACTAAGAAGGAGTTGGAGTTCCAGCAGTTAAGGCAGGACAATATGTCAGTAGCTACTTATGCTGAGAAGTTTGAAATTTTGGCTGCTTACTCTAGGCAGGCCGCGTATGCTCCTGATGAGGGTTGGAAGGTGGACCAGTTTCTGTTTGGTTTAAGGGCTGATATCTCACATAGTGTGTCCCAGAGGGAGTTCACTACTTATACGGAGTTGTTGCGACAATGTTATGTGGCCGAGACTAGTTTGAAGAAAGTTCAAGCTGAGGAAGATTTGAAGAAGAAGAATCAATATGAAAGAGGAAGGCCAAGCCAACAATTTCGACCTAGGCCACAAGCTTTCAAAGGAAAGCAAGTGCAAGGTTCTCGGTCTAGTGCACCTCCGGTGTGTCGTAGTTGTGGTAAGAATCACCTTGGAAGATGTGCCTTTGAAGGGGCGAAATGTTTCCATTGTCATCAAGAAGGGCATATGGCTAGGAATTGTCCTCAGAATAGGAATCAAGTTCAAGGAAGGGGTACTGGTAGAGTTTATACCTTGGATGCTAAGAAGACCAAGGGTGATAACTCTTTGATTGCGGGTACGTGTTTCATTAATGGGCATTCTTGTTTTGTTCTATTTGATTGTGGAGCAACACACTCTTTTGTGTCATTACAATGTATGAAGCGACTTGGGTTGCAAGCTACTCCTTTATTTCCTCCTATGGCGGTTACTACTGCTATGGATGAAATGGTAGAGACACCGTTGGTGTGTGAGAATTGTGTGTTATCTGTGGGTGGTAGGAATTTCCAGATTGATCTTGTTTGCTTACCACTTAAGAAGGTAGACGTTGTATTGGGAATGGATTGGCTTTCTGCTAATTCGGTGTTCATTGGGTGTGAGGAGAAGTTAATCATTATTCCAACTGAAGAAGCTACTCCGAAGGATGTGTTGACTACTATACTAGAAGGTACGGTAGGTATGATTAATTTCTTGTTTGAGAAAGAGAAGTCTGTTCTGTTGGTTCTCACTAAGGAGACGGGTGACAAGTTAGAGGTTTCACAAATTGCTGTCGTTAGAGAATTTTCCGATGTTTTTCCCGAGGATGTCACTTCTCTTCCTCCGGAAAGGGAAGTGGAATTCTCTATTGACCTGGTACCGGGAACGGCTCCTATATCCGTTTCTCCGTATCGGATGGCACCACTTGAATTAAGAGAATTGAAGGGGCAATTGGAAGAACTGATGGCTAAACATTTTGTGCGACCTAGTGTCTCACCGTGGGGAGCTCCAGTGTTGTTAGTAAAGAAGAAGGATGGTGGGATGAGACTATGTATTGATTACCGTCGGTTGAATAAGGCCACCATCAAGAACAAATACCCTTTGCCTAGGATAAACGACTTGTTAGATCAATTGAAAGGAGCCTGTGTGTTCTCGAAGATTGATTTGCGGTCAGGTTATCACCAAATCCGTGTGAAGAGCTCAGATGTGCCAAAGACTGCATTTAGAACCCGTTATGGTCATTACGAATTCTTGGTGATGCCTTTCGGTGTTACGGATGCTCCAGCTGTTTTCATGGATTATATGAATCGGTTATTTCAGCCTTACTTAGATCAATTTGTGGTAGTCTTTATCGATGACATTCTTATTTATTCTCGTACTCCACAAGAGCACGAAGAACACCTGAGGATTGTTCTGTCGGTACTGCAAGAGAATCAATTGTTTGCTAAGTTAAGTAAGTGTGAGTTTTGGATGACAGAGGTAAGATTTCTTGGTCATGTTATATCTCAAGGAGGTGTGGCAGTGGACCCGACGAAAAATCGAAGCGGTAATTAATTGGGAGAGACCGAGCAATGTCTCAGAAGTCCGAAGTTTCTTGGGCTTAGCCGGCTACTACAGAAGATTTATAAAAGGGTTTTCTCAATTGGCTTTACCAATGACTAGACTTACTCGGAAGGAGTGTCCTTATGATTGGGATTCGGGGTGTGAACAGAGCTTCATGGGCTTGAAGGAAAGATTGACGACTGCTCCTGTTTTGATCGTTCCTGACCCAAATAAGTCCTATGAAGTATTTTGCGATGCTTCCAAGAAAGGATTAGGAGGAGTATTGATGCAGGATGGTCAGGTGGTAGCATACACATCTCGACAGTTAAAGGTTCACGAAGAGAATTATCCAACTCATGATTTAGAATTGGCTGCGGTTGTTTTTACCCTAAAGGTGTGGCGTCATTACTTGTATGGAGTTCATTTTGAAATGTTCAGCGACCACAAGAGTTTAAAGTACCTATTCGACCAGAAGGAGTTGAATATGCGTCAGAGGCGGTGGATGGAATACTTAAAGGATTATGATTTTGACTTGAAGTATCATCCAGGCAAAGCAAATAAAGTGGCGGATGCTTTGAGTCGGAAGGTGTTAAAGAGGGCCGAATTGATGATGTCAGAGTATGCATTATTGGAGAAATTTCGAGATCTCAACCTTCAATTTGTTTGGACCCAAAATGGAGTATTGATGGGAAACTTGAATGTTAATTCTACTTTGAGAAACGACATCCAACAAGCACAAGCGTCTGATACTAAGTTACAAGAGGTGTTGGTTCAACCAGGTTTTACTCGAGCTACAGATGGGGTGATTATGTTTAATCAGAGGATTTGTGTTCCGGACGATGCGTTATTGAAAAGAAGGATTTTGGATGAAGCTCACAAGGGTGCTTTCACGATACATCCGGGTTCTTCAAAAATGTACCAAGATTTGAAAGGGGATTATTGGTGGTCCGGAATGAAAAGAGATGTCGCAGTGTACGTATCAGAGTGTGCGGTGTGCCAACAAGTAAAGATTGAACATCAAAGGCCGGGTGGATTGTTACAACCACTAGAGATTCCAATATGGAAGTGGGATAGTATTTCAATGGATTTTGCGGTTAGTTTACCTCGTACTCAAGGTGGATATGATTCTATTTGGGTGATTGTAGATCGGTTGACGAAATCTGCACATTTCTTAGCCGTGAAGACTACTTACAAGGCAAGTCATCTTGCACGGTTGTTTATCGCAGAGATTGTGAAGTTGCACGGTGTACCCTCTAGTATTGTGTCGGATAGAGATCCAAAGTTTACTTCAAGGTTTTGGAGAGCTTTTCAGCAAGCGATGGGATCTAAATTATGTTTGAGCACGTCGAACCACCCTCAAACAGATGGTCAGACGGAACGGACGATACAAACCTTGGAGGATATGTTAAGAGCGTGTGTGCTTGAAAGTAGAGGAAATTGGAAGGAGCTTTTACCATTGATTGAATTTGCTTACAATAACAGTTATCATGCGAGTATCGGTATGGCACCTTATGAGGCATTATATGGGAGAAAATGTAGAACACCGTTGTGTTGGTCAGAAATTGGTGATGATAGAATTTTGGGACCCGAAATTATTCAAGAGACCACGGACAAGATTAGAATGATTCGTGAGAAGGTTAAACAAGCACAGGATCGTCAGAAGAGTTATGCGGATAACCGCAGGAGGCCTTTGGAGTTTATGGAAGGTGACCATGTATTTTTGAAAGTTACTCCGAGGTTGAGGTTGAAAGGACCGTTTAAGTCAAGGAAGTTAAGTCCGAGATACGTGGGACCGTATGAGGTTCTAGAGAGGATTGGTGAAGTAGCTTACCGTTTAGCCTTACCACCTTCTCTATCAGAAATGCATGATGTTTTCCACGTGTCTCAACTGAGGAAGTTTATTCCCGATCCTCTCCAGCCGGTGTTACCAAATGCAATTGAGATAGAATCAGATTTGACTTTTGAACCCTTACCGAGCCGTATCGTAGGAAGAGAGACTAAAGTGTTACGCAACAAGGAGATTCCTCTTGTCAAGGTTCAGTGGGATGTGACGCATCCGGGCGATGCTACATGGGAACTTGAATCGGAAATGCGGGATGCTTACCCTCACCTTTTCAGGTAATTCTTAAATTCGAGGACGAATTTCTATTTAAGTGGGGGAGGATGTAATACCCCGTATTAATTAAATGCTCTAATGTATTAACTGACACTGAGGTTTTATCAATTGATACGATAGAGATACTTTTGGACATTAAGTTAGTAGTGTTAACTTAAAGATATTTTCCTTATATCCTTTCCTTTTGTTTTCTTCTTCATTCTACACCAAAAAGCCAAAGATAGAGAGAAGAAGTAGAGAGAAGGAAGAGCAAAGGAGAAAGAGGAGAAAAGCTTGGATCTTCACCATTTCTTCGCCGAATCAACTCATCTTCGACATCAACGACTCTTAATCGAGGTGGGTTCTAGTTAGAAACTTATAGCTTTGATTGTGGATGAGAAATCATAAGTTTTGATTTAGGGTTTTGTATAGAGAAATTCTAGGTTTTGGACAAATTCATCAATGTTCATGAGCAAAGTGATTATAATCCATGAATAGATCACCTATAGTTTGTATCCATGCTTTAATCTGATTTGGAACAGGTTTAGATGGTTTTGAACCATGGGAGTTGTGGCTGAAACAGAACTCAGAACTGGATTTTCGCGCGCTTCGCGGCGCGAACGGGGCTGCGCGGCGCGAACTATGCAGGTTTTTAGGGGTTTTGCTTCTGTCTTCAGTACGCGGCGCGTACTGGGTGTCGCGGCGCGAACAGTTTGGAAAATCTTTAGAGTTTGCTACTGCCAGAGGGTTCGCGGCGCGTAGATTAGTTAGCGGCGCGAACAGTGTTAGAAATTATAGTGGTTTGCTTCTGCCATAGGGTTCGCGGCGCGACCTAGTTGTTGCGCGGCGCGAACTGAAGCTTCCTTAACCAAATTTTCTTAGATCAATGAACATTGTTTTAATCGTAACCTTCTAACCGTAAAACTGTTCTAACCGTCGTTCGAAGCAGTAATAGGCTAGGAGTGTGTCCTTTATAGTGGTGTAGATTTTGGAACCATGAGGACGTTGTGCTCTTGGTATGATGCTTATGTACTCTATGTTTATTGTTTGAGTTCTATTGCAGGTGGATTGGTAATACCTTGTTATATGTGTTTATATCAAGAGGGTTAAATAACTACATTGTTATGTGAATAAAACATAAGTGAGGAAAACTAGGAATTGTTAGGTTGTGTAGCTTAACAAAGAAACCTAGGATGAAACATTATATGGACATACGTGTTGGAATCTTATGAGGAAAGGCTAACAGGCCTAGTGGTTTGCGGAAGCGATCACCATTGTTGATGTATTAATCGGAACCGTAGTATTTTCTTTACTCTTTATTTTTCCTTTGAATGCTAACAGGCATTCACCGTGCAGAAAGGCACATAATCTTGGCAGGTTTGATTCCCGCTTTTGTGTACGAATGGAACCTACGGGTAGAGACTTGTGATGGTGTACGGGCCATGTGAAGTGACGATTCATGGGGAAAGGCTCATGAGTCCGAATCCATTTCGTATGTCAAGATTTTTCCAAAGGATTCATGACTCGTGCCACCTCCTAGACGTAGAAGGGGACGGGAATATGGGGATGCCTTGGTATTGGTTTCCGATTAATAATCTTGTGTTGAGTTGTTGAACTCTAAGTATGATTCCATATAATGTTAGTGTGTGAACTCAAGGTCTAGTTCCTTGTCTTGATTTGAGAGTGATAGGCTAGAACCGTGTAAAGCCGAGAGGATCCATAGGATAGGGAACTCACTGGGATTTTATATCTCACCCCATTATATATTGATTTCAGGTACTACAGGTTCCGCGAAGGGTAAGGAGAAAGAAGTTTGATTCCCTTATTCCTTGTTCTTATTTTTGGATATGGCGAAGCTTCCGTTGTGGAGTTCTTTTGAGATCATTGTCTGATCTAGTTCTTAGCTTTTTATTTTGAACATCTTGTATGTATTATGCCATTGTGTAGAACTTTAGTAATTGGGCATTAATATGTATAATGTGTTGTCTAGGAACTTATTGGTATTTCAGTACCAAATACTTGGATTCATGTATACTTATATGATTTGATGCATGTATTTATATATGGGTGTTACAGGTACCACATGATGCTGCCAGTCCTCCCATATGGCAGTGAGCTGCACTCGGGTCACTGTGTCGGGAGCTGCCTCAAAGGGTGACCTGGGTATCCGCTGCACGAATCCGAACTGACGCATGCACCGCTCAGGGAGATACCGGACCATGATGCCGGTCCCGCATGCCAACCAGCCTGAATATAGAGCAATGCCGTCAAAGGGGACAATCTGAGCGTAGTCGACGAACGGCCTCCAGGTGACGTCGTCGTGCATCGTGCGGTCCAAGTACAGACGGTATGGTCCCACCGCATCGTTCCCCCTCTGGAGAGCGTATCTGGCGGCCCTGGGCATGGCGTCCACGTACGCAGGATTGATGTGAAAGTCGTGGATGCGGGAGAAGTAGGAGATGATCCAGCTCTGAAACAGAAACACGATAATGTATTAAAAATAAATACGAAACATAAATAAATAAATAAATACGATAATGTATTAAAATAAAACGTATCGTAAGCAGTGTGCAGGATCCGACCAACTGTCTCGTCCTCCAGTTGGAGGCCTCATTCAGCTTCTGGTAGAGATATGCCAGAGTAGCTGCCCTCCAGTTCCACTGGTGAACGGTATCCAGGTCCATGAAGTAGCGGAGGTAGGTCACGTCGACGTACCTGACACTCTTATCCACAAAGCATGCAGCGCCTACCACATGCATGTACCAGCACCGGAGAGCGCAGCCGCAGTGATACTCTGTGAATAGCTCGTCACCCTCACCCCCAGCCTCGGCAGCCGCGTCCAGGTGGTGCTCAAAATAAGTGCTCAGTGTGGTGAACCGGACATGAGGCCCAGATGTCGTGACGCACTCAAAGTGAGCAACCTCGTGCTCCATGCCCAAATAGAACGTCATCCACTCAATGGCCTCGACCCTCTGGATCCGGGAGTGGTGCAACAGTGGCCCCCTAATAGGCAGGTGGAGAAGACACTGCACGTCGTGCAAGGTGATCGTCATCTCCCCAATCGGCAGGTGGAAAGAGGACGTCTCCTTGTGCCAGCGCTCCACAAATGCCCCCTGCATGCCGGTGCTGATGGTGGTGTAACCCATCATGCGGAGCCCGCAAAGCCCTGAACCTCGCACATGGTCGTTAAACCACTCAGCTGTTGGTTTAAACAGACTAAATATCTTCCGAGCGTGGTTCACCATTTTCAACGGCTCTCGCTCCTGTTGAAAAAAAAAACAAATAAACGACATATATTAAATAAGCGACATATATTAAATAAGCGACAAATAAACGGTTAAACTATAAAAAATGGTGACAATTAAACGGTTAAATTAAAAAAATACCTCTCCCTCCCAGATCCGCCGAGCGACGTGATCGTGGTAGTGAATCAACACAGAGGTGTCAAAGGGCCCTCCCGGATAGCTGTCCTCCTGCTCATCCTCCTCCCCGGCTGGAGGGTCAACATCCGGTACCCCCTCTGGCTCGTGGTAAGTCACTGCTGCCGCCACCTCCTCCTCCTCCTCTCGCTAGCGGGAAGAAGATGCCCGAGCCAGCCGACTCCTAGATCCTGAACCAGATGTACCCTCTCCCACATCCACGGGAATTCACACACGGCGTCCTCGGCCCTGCCCCCGTCCCTGGGTCGACGCCAGCTGCGCCGCCGCCCGCTCGCGTCTAGCCGACGCAGTCTGGGACTCTCTCCCCTGTCTGATGCGTGCTGGTTGGTTGTCTGACATGTTCCTGTAAACAATCGAAATCGATTAATATGCGAGGCAAATGAAAAAACTAAAAAAAAATGAACTTCTGGTACAGTTCGGAAGTTCATTTTTGAAAACTGGGATGGAGGTGTTTTCGGAAATGAACTTCCGAAACACCCCTGCGCAGACCTTCAATACAGCCTCCAATGGCAGACCCAAAAAACCTAAACCAAAACTACTTTTATGCCTACTAAACATCCTAATATCAGTACTAACCTATCTTAATGTGATTTTTTCAGTTTCTAAACACCCTATTAGAGTTTATTCAAATAGATCTAAAACTTGAAAAAATAATGATAAACTTACCAATTAGTGTTTGATGATGAGTTTGGTTGAGTTTGGAAGAAGAGTTTGGCTACTTCACACTTGCTTTTGCAGATTTTTTGCAGAGAGTTTGAGTTTGGAAGTGTTTGATGATGATTAGGGTAAATGATTAGGGGGAGGGGGCTGTTTTGCTTAATCTGCAAAACGCGCATTATTTCGGAAGTTCATTTCCGAAATGCTGTTTTCGGAAATGAACTTCCGAAATAAGACAATTTTTTCAAAAAAAAGGCGGTTTCGGAGATGCATCTCCGAAAACACCTTTTTCTTGCATTTCGAAAATGCATTTCCGAAGTTAGGGGTGGTTTGGGTTTTTCACCAGAGGTGACCAAGAAGACATGGGGGTTGATAAAGAAATTTTCTAATTTGATACAGGAGAATTATAAATTTAGTAATGAAATTTAATTCATATTTTTTAGAAAAAGAATTTAAATTCCTTTGATAACCGAGATAAAAGGATCATTATTTTAGTTAATATAAATCAGTCAGATCGTTCTCTAATTTACATATTTAATTCATGAGAATTAATTGAAATGAAAATGATTGAGTGACGAATTAAATTGATTAATCGTCTTTAGTTTAAAGGAATAATTTTATTTTTTGAGTTAAATGAAGAAATTAACATAAAAATCAAAGTTAACATTAATTAAAAGACAACTTCTTCATTTAACTCATAAAAAAATAAAACTATTCATCGAAGTTAACATCATTAAAATAAAGTATTAATATTTTATTCAAATTTTAATTTTGTTTAAGGGTAATTTTATCTTTTAAAAATAATTGCATTATTCCCTCTTTTCTATTTTTCTTATTTTTCTTTACTACCAAACATTATATCAAATCTTCTCTATTTCTTATTCCTTTCTCTCTTTTCTCACTCTTTCTTTGCAACTTTTCCACTAAACCACCATACACATCTTTAAAGTTGTTGTGAATTCAATGCCAAGAACAAAGTATAAAACAAGGGATGAATAAAGGACAGGGAAGAAGAGGAACACAAGAATTGGTTATAACTGTTATTCTTTCACTTTCTTAAAACAAGATTACAAGTTTACAAGAATAACAAATAACCTCTCTCACCCTAAATCAGGATTTGCAGCTTAGCAATGATGAGAGACTAGTATGCTATTTATAATAAAACCTAACATACTAACTAATGGGCTTTTTCAGCAAGGCCCATTACACAAGTCAACTTAATAAACAAGCTAACTTAACAAATTAGGGTTTAAACACTAAAACCTAATTTAACATGCTAACAACCCTAGCATCTTCGACATATGCATGCTAGACCCATCTTCGACTACAACATGCACACTTTGACACCAGCATGTGAACAATCCTTCGACTTCATGCTTAACTCTGTCGAACTGTCGAACCAAGAAACTACCCTTCGACAATACTAGAGTTCGATCCAATATCTCACAAATCTCCACCTTGGACCTAACTCTACAACGTCAAGGAACAAACTAGCTTTCTTCATGCAGCTTTATCAACTGCATACAGTGGAAAAACTTGCAACTCGGCAAGGTCTTCGTGATCATATCAGCAGCATTGTCTTCAGTCGAAACCTTCAGCACTTGGACTTCTCCACGCTCGATTACTCCTATGACAAAATGCAGCCTCACATCAATGTGCTTAGTTCGCTCATGATAGGTTGAATTCTTCGACAGGTGTATTGCACTTTGACTATCACATTTAACAGTGATACCTCGACCTTGAAGTTTCAGCTCCTTCGCAAAACCTTCAAGCCACAATGCTTCTTTCACAGCTTCAGTTAGGGCAATATACTCCGCTTCAGTGGTTGATAGAGCAACAACCTTCTGAAGTGTTGCTTTCCAACTAATTGCAGTGCCAAACATAGTGAAAACATATCCAGAAATAGATTTTCTGGAATCCATACAATCTGCATAATCAGAGTCGACATATCCTTCTATTACTGCTTTACTATCTTCACCCAAGGCTCCACCATAAATTAGAACTATATTCAGAGACCCATTTATGTACCTTAAAATCCACTTCAATGCTTGCCAGTGAGCCTTTCCAGGGTTCGCCATGTACCTGCTTACAAGACTTACTGCATATGCTATGTCGGGTCTAGTACAGACCATAGCATACATCAAAGAACCAACTATATTAGCATATGGGATGCTATTCATATAGGCTCTTTCAACATCAGTACTGGGACACTGATCAATACTCAGCTTGAATTGAGGGTTTGTTGGAGTCACAACTGGCTTCGAATTCGACATACCAAACTTTTCGAGAATCTTTCGTAGATATGCCTCTTGAGATAAGCATAACTTCGACTTCTTTCTATCTCTTTGAATGTCAATTCCAAGAATCCTGGAAGCAACTCCCAGATCCTTCATATCGAACTCCTTATTGAGTTCAGCCTTCACCCTCGTCACATCTTCAGCATTGTTGCTTGCTATGAGAATATCATCCACATAAAGCAACAAAATAACAAATGAATTACCAGGTCGAAATCTGAAGTAAACGCAGTGGTCGAACTGACTTCTAATGAAACTTATGGGTGCCATGAACTTGTCGAATCTCCTATTCCACAATCGAGGAGATTGTTTCAGCCCATACAAAGATCTCTTTAACTTGCACACACAATCTTCCTTCCCCTTTTCGACATACCCTTCAGGTTGCCTCATCAAGATCGTTTCATCTAGATCACCATACAAGAACGCATTCTTCACATCCATCTGTTCCAGTTCAAGATCGAACTGTGCCACCATGGCAAGCAACATTCGAATGGACCTGTGCTTCACAACAGGAGAAAACACATCATTGAAGTCGACACCTTCTTTCTGAGTGAAACCCCTTGCAACTAACCTTGCCTTGTATCTTTTCGACGTCACTCCTTCAATTCCTTCCTTAACTTTGAAAATCCATTTACAGCTGACTAACCTTGCCCCAGCAGGTTTCTTGATCAGTTCCCAAGTATGATTATCATGAAGAGATTTCATCTCATCATCCATGGCCTTTAGCCATTTAGTCTTATTTCGACTTCTCATAACTTCCTTATAGTCTCTAGGTTCTTCGTCTAGAACCTCACTTGCAGAGATTAAGGCATAAGCTATAAGATCTGCATATCCAAGTCTCTGAGGTGGCTTGATGACTCTTCTCGACCTATCTCTCGATAATAGGTAGTCATCGTCAGTTTCCTCAACTTCAGCATCTTCTGCTTCTTCTTCGACTTCATCTGGGATATGCAATTCAACATCAACATGCTCCACCTCAACAGGAATCTCTACCTGTTCCAGCTCTTCGTCAGATGTTTCTGTACTTCGACCAACATCATCAGTTTTCTTAAAAGCCATTTCAGCTTCATTGAAAACTATATCTCGACTGGTGATACACCTCCTGTGACCTGGCTCTAGGCACCATAGCCTATAAGCTTTGACTCCTTCTGGGTATCCCATGAACATGCATTTCAGAGCTCTAGGTTCGACCTTGTCTTGCCTAATGTGAGCATAGGCTACGCAGCCAAATACTCTCAGTTTGTCGAGATCTGGTGGATGTCCCGACCAAACTTCTTCAGGTGTCTTCATATCTAACGCTGTCGAAGGACATCTGTTTATCAGATATGTTGCTGTCGAAACAGCCTCAGCCCAGAACACCTTCGTTAACCCCGCACTAGTCAACATGCATCTGACTCTCTCCAAAATAGTTCGATTAAACCTTTCAGCCAAACCATTTTGATGTGGAGTACCTGCAGTAGTTCTATGCCTTGCAATACCAGAGGCAGCACAAAAACTGTCGAATGCCTCATTGCAAAATTCAAGGCCATTGTCGGTTCTCAACCTCTTGACCGTTCTGCCAGTCTGATTTTCAACCAGAGTCTTCCAACTTTTGAAATTCTCAAAAGTTTCATCCTTAGTCTTCTGGATGAATACCCATAATTTTCTGGAATAATCATCTACTATGGATAGAAAATACCTTGCTCCTGAATGTGATGGACACCTTGCAGGCCCCCAAAGATCAGCATGGATGTAATCAAGGGATCCATGTGTTCTTTGTCTGCCTTTGTTGAACTTCACTCTGCAAGATTTTCCAAGTACACAGGGTTCACAAAACTTCAGCTTTTCGACTTTGTCTCCACCAAGCAGATTTTGTTTCCCTAATTCGACCAGACCCCTTTCACTGACATGGCCCAATCTCATGTGCCAGATTTCTGTTTTCGACAAAGGTTTCGTGGATGCAACATTTGTCGAACCACTTACAACTTCAGCCTCAAGGGTATACAAGCCTTGTTTCTTCACGCCTCTCAAGACTTCCTTCGAACCCTTCATGACTCTTAGGATACTTTTCTCTCCTTGGAAAACATATCCTTTCTTGTCGAATTCACCAAGAGAAAGCAGATTTCTCTTCAAATCAGGAACATACCTGACTTCAGTCAACAACCTTATTGACTCATCATGGAGCTTGAATCTCACAGATCCAACACCTGCAATCTTGCAAGCCTTGTTGTTTCCCAGCAATACTGATCCACCATCTTGATCACATAATTCCTCGAACAAGTCTTTGTTTGGAGTCATGTGCCAAGTGCAACCTGAATCCATAATCCACTCCTTCTTAGAGTCACTGCTTGAAACCACAAGAACATCAGATGATTCGAAATCATCTTGAACAATGGCAGCGTTGCCACTATCCTTACCTCCATGATATTTTAGGAGTTCAGGGCACACCTTTCTTGTGTGACCCTCCTTCTTACAATGGTAGCATCGAATGCCAGATGCTTCGCCACTGTAAGACTTCGACTGGCTTTTGCCTTTCTTCTTGTCGAACTTACCATCCTTTCGTAAGAGTTTTCCTTTAACGGCCAAACCTTCGCCAACAGTCGAAGGTTTATGCTCCTTTCGTTCATTCAAGTCCTTAGAGTACAAGGCTGATTGAACTTCTTCAAACGTCAGGGACTCCCTTCCATACAAGAGAGTTTCTTTGAAGTGAGCATGTGATCGAGGCAAAGAACACAATAGTAACAGCGCTTGATCTTCATCATCGATCTTCACATCAATATTTTCAAGATCAAGAATCGGCTTGTTGAACATATCCAACTGCTCAGCCAATACTTTGTCTTCAATCATCTTGAATGAATACAAAGCTTGCTTCAGGTAGAGTCGATTTACCCGCGATTTGGTCATATACAAACTTTCAAGTTTCACCCATAACCCTGATGTCGTCGTCTCCTTTGATACCTGCCGGAGAACCTTATCACCAAGGCTCAACAAAATTGTGTTGTGTGCTTTCTCGATCATATTCGTCTTCTCCGCTGCCGTCAATTCTGCATTCATGGCTGTCTCTCCCTTCAACGCTTCCAAACAACCCTGCTGAACCAGTAGGGCTTTCATCTTCAAGCGCCACAGACCGAAATCATTCACTCCGGTGAACTTTTCAATCTCATACTTTGTTGAAGGCATCTTCTCCACGCTCACCGCACCAATTTGTTGTGAATTCAATGCCAAGAACAAAGTATAAAACAAGGGATGAATAAAGGACAAGGAAGAAGAGGAACACAAGAATTGGTTATAACCGCTATTCTTTCACTTTCTCTTAAAACAAGATTACAAGTTTACAAGAATAACAAATAACCTCTCTCACCCTAAATCAGGATTTGCAGCTTAGCAATGATGAGAGACTAGTATGCTATTTATAATAAAACCTAACATACTAACTAATGGGCTTTTTCAGCAAGGCCCATTACACAAGCCAACTTAATAAACAAGCTAACTTAACAAATTAAGGTTTAAACACTAAAACCTAATTTAACATGCTAACAACCCTAGCATCTTCGACATCTGCATGCTAGACCCATCTTCGACTACAGCATGCACACTTCGACACCAGCATGTGAACAATCCTTCGACTTCATGCTTAACTCTGTCGAACCAAAAAACTACCCTTCGACAATACTAGAGTTCGATCCAATATCTCACAAAAGTAAATCATAAAATTGAAGAAACTTGTATGATAATGAATAGGTTAGAAATAATTTATATTCAATAGGTACTGTTAAAGTCAAAAGCTTCTGAGGCTGATAGTTAAAAAAAATTCTAAAAGTTATTCTTAGTTGTCAGCATAATTTAACATACTTTTGATTGTGCCTACGTGAGAGTTTAATTTTTGTATATTTAAACAAATTTGTTACTGTAGAATCACAACGGAATTTTCACAATTAAAAATTTATTACGTTTTTTCTCTTATCTTTTTTCTTTCATCTTCATCTTCATCATCATCTTCAACTATAATCCACCATAATTAAAAAAAAAAATCTAAAGGTTGTCTTTTGTCTTTTAAATTAATTACCGTACTACTTTATTCTAGTTTGAGTAATACCGATGAATTTTCACTTTATTCTAAGGAAGTTGTGGAATTTTCACTTTATTCAATTAGTATCGTCAATTGTCATATTCATGGGTATCACTCAAACTAGAATAAAGTGAAAATTCCACAACTTCACTATTTTTTTAGAAAATTTCTTTGTCCATCTCACTATCTGGCTGACCCCAGCGAAAATCCAAATTTATCCCTGCTTCGGAGATGCATCTCCGAAGTTTTTTTTTAGATTTTTCCAGATTTCGGAAATGCATCTCCGAAAAAATTGGAATTTTAATTAATTCGGAGATGCATCTCCGAAAACACAAAAAAAATTGAAATTTTAATTAATTCCCATATGCATATCTGAATTAATCAAAATCCCAAAATATTAAAAATTTTGGGATGTTAATCAATAGAAGGGATCAAGCTTAATAAAATATTTCTTTTTTCATATGACCAATAATTCCTTTTATAACTATCTAATCAATTCTATATATTAACAAAACATTATTTTTCTCTCACATGAATAATCAATTCCAGATAATGTCAAATAAATAAATAAATAACACATAAGTCTACTTTTACAAAAATAAATTTAATTATTTTTTTAATTATAAATAACACTACTAAAATTTGATCAACTAACGTACTTTTTATATTACTACTAAAAATTTACTATCATATTGATGTTAATGAAAAAAAAAATTCTTTTTTTAATTCTTAAACAAATTTCTCATTATTTTCTTCAATTTTATTTAAATTAAAGAATAAAATTAATATTTATATGTATAATTATACTAGAGATTCACTTAAATTTTAATTCTATTCACTTAACAAAGTACTATTTACATTTACTACTATAATTTCGATCAAATTGATTTTATATGAAATAAAAAGTTTCTTTTAATTTTTTTTAAATATTCTCATTTTTTTTTAATTTTATTAAAATTAAATTCTATTCTATTCAATTAAAATAAAGTATCAAATAATTTATTTGTAAATAAAATAATAGTGCATAAAAAATTGTTGAAAAAATTTAATTATAAATAATAACTACAAAATATTTTAATTTAAAACAAGATGTTAATAATTATTATTTTATTTTAATGATAATGATATATATTTAATAATATTTTTTAATTAATACAATTACTTATACTATTAATTGTATTGATTCTCTTTTATTTTAATTTTTTAATAATTATTGAATTTTTTCGGAAATGCATATCCGAAACATTTCAAGACCAAAAATTTAAATATTTCGGATATGCATCTCCGAAGACACCCCCTCTCCAAAAAAAAAAAAAGATGATTTCGGAAATGCATCTCCGAAACACTTTTTTTTGTGTTTTCGGAAGTGCACTTCCGAAATCAACTTTTTTTCTAGAAAAAAGTGATTTCGGAGATGCATTTCCGAAATATAAGGGCATTATGAGAATTTCGTCGGGAGTGACCAAGAAGATTAAGGGCCAATAAAGAAATTTCCTTTTTTTTATTTTCACATTTTTTGGTCATGTTTGTCTAAATAATTGGTTTTGTTTTGCACGTAATTGTGTGCACTTTATGAAAAATATATTTGTTGTTGAATAATTTTGTAGTTAGCTTTATCACGAGAAAATAGTGATAGTACATGTTTTTAAAAACTAAAAAGGCAATTTAGATAATGAAATTCGTGAGTTAGAGAGTATTAGTCACAAGACAATTCAGCAAAATTGAAAAATATAATAAAATAGATATATTTGATGTTGGATTATAGAAAAAATGTCCAAGCAGCATAAAAAGAATTCAAAAAGACCATTTGCTTGTGAATGAAGACATCACTTTTTGTTATATGCTATTGCTATCCCATAAGAATCTTATCAAATCATGCATGTTGTTTCTTTGACACCGAAAGAGACACAAATAGTGGCAACATACATTCTTACACAACTCAAACCCTTTGTGATACTACATATTAATATTATTTTCAAAAAATATTTTTAAAAAAATAAATACTTTTTAAAATAAATAATATAAATAATAAGTTATTGTTGATATTTATAAATAAATACTTTTTAAGAAAAAATTAAAAAATTATTTTTTATTCTATAAAGGTGCAAAAGTTTTCAGTTGATTTCCCTAAAAATTATTTTTAAGTTAAAAGAAAATATTTGTTTCTTCCACGTCTTTTATATATGCTATAATTCAAAACTAATAATTTTATTATTATTTTTATGAGTTTAAAGATAGTGCACTGTCAGTGTAAATCAGTTTTACACATACAACCAATCAAAATGCTTTAATTTGTCATGTAATTACAATTTTTTAAAATTAAAAATTGGCTTTATTCTGATGCATGTCTCTCATTGATTGACAGTGTAAAAATAGTTTACACTTTCAGTGCATTTCTTTTTTTCCCTATTTTTATTATTATTCAACCCCCTTATTAACAAATAAATACTTAATTGCATATTGAAACTCGTGCATCTTCAATCAAATGACTCGCACATAGTTATTAATTGAATTATCTAATTGAATAAAAATATTATATTGTTCTCTTCGATCCTATATATTACTAATAAAAGATTATGTATATATTAATTATTCAATAAATAAAAAGTAATTATCTGTTATTTAAGAAGATGGAGGATTATAAAGAAGATTAGGAAGTATTAGTTAAATGTTTGAATATGGAAGTTGTATTTGAGTTGAATTTTTGTTCTTGATGGTGGTGGGGATAAAAGCTGAAGAGTACTTTTTCATAGTGGCCTCTTGAATTGGGTATCTAATTGATCATAATCTGAATTAACCGCACACATGAAAATGACTTGCAATTCTTTTTTGTTTTCTTATTTTCTTATGTCAATTAATTACCATCCATTGTTTGAAATTTCATTGATCCCAAGTTAGATTAGATGGTGAGTGTTATAGTTCCTTCTATTTGTCTTGCTCCTCCATTGTTTATTCTTGTGAATTGTTAAATTCTTGGTATTAGTTTGCTAGTACTTTGATTGTAGGTGAACTCACTTGTAGCATTACTTCATCTAACATTAGAGAACCTTATTTGAGATTTGATTTTTTTTTTCTTTTTTTCATATTGGATGAGATACATGATCTCCATTAAGATGAGAGAGGAAGAAATTAAAATGACAGTAGATTACATCAAACATATTTATAGGCACTCATAAATTAATAGCTATTTAGTATTTTTAATTCAAAAAATGGATAGAAATTCAAACTTTTTCAAAAACTCTGAAAAATGAAATTTACAATAGCAAAAGGAGTAATTTTTAAGTATGAAGATCCCGCAAAAAAAAGGGCAAAACGTATGAAGGTATTATAGTAAAAATATTAATAAGGTGGGGTGCTTGTTAAAATTCTCTAGTTAGTTGGACTTGGATATCATATCAATCGATAGAATTGATTGGATTCGGTTGATAAAATATGACATGTCAAAATATCGAAACTGACCGAATATATTATTATTATTATTATAAGTTTTATCTTTATGGATATAGATTTATGTTGGACCTCAAACTCAGACATTTAGTCCAAATTAAAATTAATATTAATATGGATGTTTCATTATTAGAGTTAGTGGATGGTTATCATTTTTTTTAAAATTTCTCTTTGGATCTTGTCGCCTTCTCTCATGTCCATGAAGAATGTCAAAAATATTTCTTATTTTTAGAGATACATCTCTGAACATATTTTTTTTCTTCATTTTTTTAAAAATTTAGTTCGAAAATGCATCTCTGAATTTTTTTTAAGGTTTATTTTAAATGCAACACTAATGGCTCCTCTTTAATCCAACAAGGTATTGCATTGGTGAATGCATCGGTTACTTTGCGGTCAACCTTGTCCAGAACTCCCTCTATGTTGAGCTATGGGGCAACATTCTTGCCATTAAAAATCCTCATGAGAGGAGCTGGAACTCACTTTGGTTAGAGACTGACTCTAAGATTGCTACCTTAGTCTTCAAGAACCCGCAAATGGTGCCTTGGCAGCTTTAGAACAGATGGTGCAACAATATTTTTATCATACACTCGGTGCACTTTATGATCAGTCACACACTTTTAGATAAGTCAATATATATGCAAATACTGTTACTAAACTAGGACTCTCTCTTACTCACTTCACTTGATGGGACACTTCTTCCTTGATCATTAGGAAAGAATTTGTTTTGAATAGATTAGGAATAGCCAACTTTAAATTTTTCAACTTCGTTTGAATTTCGCTTTGGTTTCTTGAGGGTTACGCTAAGCCCCTCTTTTTATATATCCTTTCTTCTTTTATATATCCACATCTCATATCATATTATTAATTCATTCAGTTGGAAGTTTTAATTCATTTTGTACATAAATAACTTTAAAAACAAAAACTGACACGTTTTGATTGTTATACGTATATACAATTTGTTGCCCTATAAGTTTAAGTTCATTGTACATATATAACTTTACAAAGGTATAATGAAACAGTTTTAGTTCACTGTAAAACTGTTTCATTTAAAAAAGATATAATGAAACAGTTTTTTTTTTGTAAAAATATATTCAATATGAGAGTACACCCTTATATCCAAAGTTCACACACATACTAATTGTTGTTAATTTATTGAAAATATTAAATGCTGAGAGTACACCCTTATCCTCTCTATTTCATTTAGGGTTAAGTTTCTGGTTCCTTAACGAAAAACTCAATTCTCAATGAAAAGGGGAAACTGAGAGAATTGTCCCCATTTGATTTGAGACCCTCTTCAGTTTTTCAAAATCCCATATGTTGAGAATATTTTAATTCTGCGGTATACATTGAAAATGATAAAGAAAAAAAAAACATTTGAAAATAATGATAAACTTTTGTTAAACTTTAACGGTGAGATTTATAACTACATAATATGCGGTTAATAATCAACTCCCTGGTAGCCTGAATCCCATATCAATAGCCTAGTTTGATAGTGTTCTTGTAAGATGCAACGCCAACAAGGATATACAGAGCACTAACCAAAATAATGCAAAATGTAAAACTAGATTAACTATTCATGTTGAATGTAAAACCGCTCGCCGTTAATGAGGACGGCATCATAAAAAACTTGTACAAATTCACGTCTAGAATAAACCAAAATCAGCTTTCAATCATTGGTTCAGGACCAGATGGCTCTGTGCGAGACTTGTTTGCTTGATGAACAGAGTTGAACAGAGTGTCCTTTATTACCTGCGTCCAACAAATTCACAATTGTTTAGCTGACTAGAAATTATTTTTACTAATTACTCTTTTCCTGAGAGGAGGATGGTTGGCAATCACCTGTGACATTAAGCCATGCACTTGCTCCACCGTAATCTTCGCACTATCCCGAGTGATCTTAGCAAGTGGGGATTCCTCCTGTAAATCCATTAAACTTTGATGTCAGGCAGAAAAATTGAGGTGCGATGAAGGAAGATAATGTTGACATCAATATTGTGTCATATTCACGGGTGATGGCTCAGAAAGTTAATAATGACAAAATAACATCAAATAGGTAACTGTTTAATATCCATTTGTATGGTTTGAGATTGATTCTATGCCAAAGGTATAGGCTTCGTATCCATCATCATAGAAGGACAAAATCCACCAAAATTTTAAGCACATTTCAGAAGATTTGTTCTAGACTAAGGAACATTTATCTATATTAGTTCTTAGAGGAAAATGGAAAATGACAAGGCTGCATACAATAGTGTCGTGACTCGGAGCATAAACTACTCAAACATCAAAAGATTATGTTATTTCGATTGTGATATTGCACTGTATGGTCAGTGCAAACAAACAGGCTCTTTCTTTTATGAAACTTACAAAAGAATAAGAATATGAAACAAATATGATGCCAAGGGATGAATGCATGAGTAGGCATAACATACTAGTAGATAAGGTTTTTTAATTAGACAAATAAATTGATCAAGTAAATCTAAAATGCCGTGAGGAGAGCAACAAGCAACATTACAAATTAAAGCGGCAGAAATTAAGAGAAATAAAACAGATCAGGCAATATAAACGATTAAGGGCGTCTCCAAATGACTCGGTCACAGATAATACGGGGTCATTCAGAAAGCAGGGAACAGCATAAGCAGAATTTTTTAGCATTGTTTTAAATATTTGTTTGAAGTAGATGTGAAAATTAGAACTGTTACAAATTTTAAATTTGTCCTTCTAAATTATGGACTATGAGATGAAATATAAACAAAACAGAGAATATTCTGGAAAGATAAAAAAAATCCTTAGGTGCAGAAGCAACAATTAGTCATACAACTACAACCCCAAACATCTGGGTCCTAATCTTGTGCTGTCAGAACTGATTGATGAAAGACAACAGGCACACAATTTTAGGTTATTGGATGATCAATTGCCAAAAATGATTTGAATAAATGTGATTTTGTAAATTGATTAGATTAAAATTTAGTTTGAAATGAAGTAATTTATGTCCGGATGTTTTTACTCTTAATATATATTTGATGGAAAAAGCTACTTGCTATGAATCTTCACTCAAACAGAGGCTCAAATGAAAATTTAATCTTGGTTCAAAGAAATAAAATATTTATATTTTTCCCAAAAACCGCCTTAAAGGGAATGACGCTAATTTTTAAGGGTTCAAAAGTAAATCCAAGCATGCTATATACTGGCTGAGTTGGCAAATGTCCAACATCCAGTTGAAGCACTCACGAATCTGCAACTAGTTGCACACATATCTATCACTTTTAAACTCCATTATCCCATAAGAAATGTCTAATGAATTCATTCCTGGTTGTGCACAAGGTGATTCTAGATGCTCTACACTATTGGTATATTACCTACCAACCAAACCCAGAGAAACCTGATATGTTATGCTCTTCTTCAAGTGAAAACTAAAAAGAACTAGTTAGTGGTTACTAAATGATGATGATTCTTAAAGTTCTACAAATTGCAAGGAAGGCTTCAAAAAATCTTGAAACAAGCCAATGGTATCTAACACAACATTCAATCATATGATGAAAAGGCCAGAACTAATCCAAATCAGTTAAAAGGGAACCATATGAGAAAAAAGAAAAAACCCTAAATCCTAACCCTTAGCAATATTGATGTACATTGTAAAATGAGGTTCAGAAATATTGATACAGGGTAAATTCAACGTATCCTTCTTTCACACTCCTAGTATTGTTAAATATTAGTCATGGCGAGACCATGGCACATGTGGGTGGCAGTTTTGGCTCTTCGCCATGGCAAAATTTGTGAAGCATGGCGCCATATGCAGATATGGCAGCACCATATGTTGGGCTTTGTCAGATTTTTGGCTCTTAGCATCAACAACAATGCATTCTCTCCTCGCGGTAAAAATGTATGATGTGGTGCATTGATCATATACACCCATGTCCAACTCATAGAAACGGGCTCAAAACCTCATCAATAATAACAAAAAGAAGAAACATCCTCAATACTTCAATGACTACATATGCACCTAAATATATGCCTAGAGCATGAATGAATACTATAGTCACAAAAATCCAGAAAGATTTTGATCATAAAAGATTATTGCATCCTAGCCTTCAAACGAACAAGTGAAACACTTGATTAATCAAGCTGAAACTCTCAATACAGAAATTGCAATAATTAGACTAAGTGCATTGCATTTGATTTAAGGAGAAACAATAACTCACTTCTTTCTTTCTAGGTGAAGGTGCTACTAGTGGCCCGAAACGTGAGTGTGCCAATTGATTCTCTGCTTGTTCTAGCTTTTCAGCTGCAACAAAAGAAATAACCCGATTAAGATATTCATAATTACAGATTATAATCACAAAATATAACTAAAGAATGGCACTGAAGAGTACCTAAATCTGAGATTTGTCCAGCTACATAGTCTCCATTGCCCAATAAAGGAGAAGATGAGAGTGTATTCACCCAATATTTGTTCCACAGAAGATCCAAAAGGTGTGAATCAAGACTAGACTTAAAGTAAGTGATATCCAAAGAATAATACTGAAAGAAAAAAACCACACAAATGTAGTTGAAACAAAAACACAACAAAAAAGGGTTTAGGGTTTAGGGTTTGAAATGGGAGGAAATTAGAAAAGAAATAAGAGAAACCTGTTTACAATGAACACCAAAATCTTCAATCTTATTAAGCGGTATAGTTTGATACTCCGAAATAGGATCATCCGCTGGCTTATAACCTTCCGGGTAAGTCCTAAAAGCTCCAATCTCAACTTTTCCAGCAGAAACAGTCCTGGTCGGATCAATCACAACCGCCAAAAACGGCTCCTGAAATTGCTGATTCAACATCTGCGTCGAAACATCAATCCCAGAAAGCCAACAACCATAGCCAGGATGAGAATGATACCACCCCACAACATTCTCCAACCTGCCAGCCTACACACAAACACACAAAAACCAACTAATTAGGGCAAATTCAAAATATTAATCAGCATTAGGGTTAGGGTTTAAGTGAAAATCCATAATTGTAATTAGGGTTAATGTTAGGGTTAGGGTTTCAATGAACCTGTTTATTGGTCTGAGAATAATCAACCATGTATTCATAAGCATCAGCTTGAGCATTGACACGAGTTTCAGTCCCTTCAACCGGCAACGCGAAAGCATCCATAACGATAATCGAATCAGCATCAGTTTTACCTTGCATGAGACCCATGACCTCGATGGTTCCACCGGAGCGCGCGTGAACAACCATCTTGAGTAGCGCGAGTGCGGAGATCTTGACGCGCTTGAAGTAGTGAGGGTCGTTCGCCCATGGCTTATCGCGTTGAAACTCGCTCTGTCCCGCTTCGTCGTAGTGAAAGATTGAATCGTCGGCGGCGGGAGTTTCCATGGGGATTATGTTGTTCTCTAACTCCCATGTTTGTTGTGCGATCGCCGATGACGAAGATAGTTCCATTATTGGTCTCTCCGGCGTTATCTCCGCCGTGGATGGTTTCTCTCCGGTGAGTGAGGGGAAGTGGGAAGGACACTACTCCAGAGGGAGAGACTACTGAAGTGACGGTCCAGTCGAGAGGAAAGAGTGAAATAAAATTACTATTCTCACGTTGTTCATATAGGTTTTTACTCTTTTATAATTTTCAAATTTTTTTAATAATATCTACAATTATTTTATCATGAATAAATATTAATGATGATATAGTATAAGTAATTAGAAAAATGTTAGTGATATATTTCTTAATTAATAGGTTTAGGGCAGTTTGTTTTAGTTTTTTTAAAAATTAATGTTTTAGTTATGTTTGTGTATAAGTTTCTTTAAAAAAAATGTTATTGGAAAAAGCAAAGTAAAGTTTAAATGGAATAAATTATTTTTATGAGATTTTGCTGAATAATAGAATTGTTTCTCCTATTTGTTTCATGTACATAACAATGTACATAATATGTAAACAAAGATATTGAATTATGATTGATTCTCTAAAAATAATAATTTAATTTGTTTATAAATGTATTCTTATATTCTATTTCATCTACGTGATTGAAACGATAAGACTATCTCAAAAATTATCGAACATTTGTAGTGGAAGGTCATTTGTAAAATTATCAGCTATTTTGGTAATACAAAGGAACAACATGTCACACTTATACCTGGCTACAAGAAAGATTTTTTGTGTATAAAATGAATATTTATCTCAATGTGTTTAGTGTGTTGGTATTCAATAGAATTATTTCATAAGTAAAACATTGGTGTTAACATGATTTACTAAAGTGGTTTTTGTGACAAAATACTAAAGTTATAAAAGTAAGTTTCTTAGCCAATAAGATTCAAAAATAGTGGTAGTAAGAATATGATATTTCGCTTCAGCATAGAACACGACAAAGCTGATTGGCGTTTAAGAAAATAAAATTTTTCCGAGTTAAACACAATAACTAGATGTTGACCTTTTGGTGTCCATACATCCTCCCTGATCATCATCGATATAAGTGGTGAGTTTATCGTCCAAGGAGGGAGAGAGTGCATATTGTGTGTAATGGTACCTTTAATATACTAAATAATTCACTTTGAGGCATATGTTTGTTGCATTTTTTGATCATGCATAAGGAGACATACATGTTGAATGACATAAGAGATAGTTGATCCTGTGAAGGTTAAATATTGCCATGCTCCAACAAGACTGCAATACTCAGTGGCATCGTAATACGGGTTGCTTGAGGATCCATTTAGCATTTGCTTTTGTGTTCACTGGTGTAGATGATAGCTTGCAAGAAGACATGAAATCTCGCTCAATATTTTCTTCAACATTTTTATGTTGTGAGAGAAAATGCCTCTAGACTATCATGTAACGTATATACCCAGAAAATAACTTGGTGGATCCAAAACTTTCTTAAAAAATTTAGAGCTTAGTTTAGGCATGATGGATTGGTGAAGAGTGTATGGCGACGTGATAAAAATGATATCATCTGCATAGAGGGGAATGTGAGTTGTGTCATTTCCATAATGATAAATAAATAGGGAATGGTCTGAGACTGATAAAACTTCATTGTAGGAACAGATTCAATAAAATATTGGTATCATACACGAAGTGCTTATTTAAGATCATATAAAGAATTTAGAAGCACAAATAATCATAATGTTGAGAATCACAAAAACCAGGAGGTTAGTACATGTATATGGTTTCAATGAGATTCTCATGCAAGAAGACATTTTTTACATATAACTGATAAATAGATTGTGATGGGCAATGCTTAGTATCATCCATATAATAGTTGGTTTAACTATCGACCAAAAGTTTTTAAACAATATACACCAGTTTGTTGGACAATGCCATTTCCTACTAGCTAGGATTTGTATCTCTCAAAGAATCCAGTGGTTTTCTTCTTATGCCTGGAAAATAAATAAACTTTGAATAATATTTGCATTAGAGGGACGTGACATTAACTTTCACCATTTTATTTTCAATAAAAGAATCATCTTTGAATTTCATGGCCATTTTCCATATTTGATCATGTAATTCATTAATGGAATTAGTAAGCAATGGAGAAATGGTGGTTGGGCCAAATGTGTGGATATTGAAAAGTTGTCTAGGTTTAAAGATGACATTTTGTGCTCGGCTTGTCACTTGAGGAGAGTATAATGGAATGGCTAGATAATTATGAGGTGCATGTATGTGGGGGAGAATATGACGTGTTGGTAAAACTTGTATCTTAGGATTTTTAGAAGAAATCAGTGTTGGTTATTAGTTTAGTGCATGTGGTGATGGTTGTGATGTTGTCATGGTAACAAGTTGAAAGGTTCTAGGTAATGTTTATAGGAGTGTATACATGGTGTTGTCAAGTATGATAGGGGAGGTAGGATTAGGGTTATCAATGTTGCGAGGTGTTGTAGATTGATTATTATGTGGAGGTCGTGTAGGTTAAGGTTAGGGATAGTGGAAAGGTGTATCACTTAGGGGTGATCAAAACCAAACCAACCCAATAGAAAACCGCAAACCAAACCAAACCAAACCGAAACTGCAAAAAACCGCATTTGGTTCGGATTAGTTTGGGTCAGTTTTTACAAAACCGCACGGTTCGGTTCGGTTTGCGGTTTGTATTTTGTAAACCAAATCAAACCGCACTATGTTACAACCTAAATTTTACTAACTCACATCCAACCCAAACTTAAACTTATTATACATTAGCATTATGATTACGAACAATTTTTTTATCCTTACACATATAATTTCAGTCCCGATCTTCTAAAATCTCTAATAACATTATCGCACATTCTTTGCCACATATAGGGGTGGAAATAGGCTGGGCCGAGCTAGGCTTTGCCAAGCCTGAGCCTGGCCTGTCAAAATAACCGAAACCTAAGTCTGGCCTGTAGCCTGTCGTAGGCTTATTTTTTAGGCCTGAGCCTGGCCTTTTAGAAGGCCTAGTTAGCCTGTTAGCCTACATAAAAGCCTATTTGTTTTAGACATATGTAAATAAGCAATTAAAATAGTGTTTAAATAGACTAACTTATTTTCACTTACCTATTAGCATAAGTTCTAGGAGACTATTTGTTTAAGAAAACTTATGAAAACAATGTTCATCTGGTGTTTTCATCTTTTTTTCACAAGTTCTTCAAGACAACCAAGTTTTATTTATGTATTTTAATTCAAAGTACAAAACATAACATAATGATCATAAAAAAGTATTCATATTTATTTAAATAGGCCGGCCTGATAGGCTTCAAACGCTTTTTTTAGGGCATGAGGCCTAGCCTTTTTAACTAAATAGACTTATAAAGAAGTCTAGGCCTTTTCTATTTAAAAATAATGTGTGGCCTGGCCTGAGCCTATATAGGCTGGCCTGTAGGCCCCTGTTATCGGCCCGGCCTATTTCCACCCCTAGCCACATACATCTTCCCTCTTCTTCTATAATCTCTACTCTCTTATATTCTTTCTTTTTCACCTTCTCATTTTTATGTAAAAGTTCCGTATTTCAGTTTCGTTTTTATCGCATATCTTCTTCTCTAATCTCTCAACACTTTTTTTCTTTTTCACTTTCACTAATCTTTCTTCTCTTCTATTTTTTTGTTTCGTTATAATAATTTTTATATTGTTTTATGCTATTATTTTATGTTTAATATTCCACTTTTGTCTAATTTAATTTTTACATATTAAATGGAAAATTGTTGTCAAAATATGACGAGTTTTGTTGTTATTTGATAGTGTATGAATGTATAAATACAAAATTATGTTATCATCTATATGTGTATGTATGGCTCAATAAAATAT
The DNA here is from genome assembly GCF_029867415.1 of Vicia villosa. NCBI lineage: Eukaryota > Viridiplantae > Streptophyta > Magnoliopsida > Fabales > Fabaceae > Vicia > Vicia villosa. The sequence goes on along the minus strand of NC_081182.1, from coordinate 20,164,110 downwards.
TTGTAAAAAACCGAACCATCCGAACCGAACCAAACCGCATTAGTTTGGTTTGGTTTGGTTCGGATTTTTTTTAAAAGCCAACCGAACCAAACCAAACCGCACTATTTTTTCTCTTGCGGTTTGGATGATTTTTTTCGTCAAAACCGCCCAAATCACACCGCGAGCACCCCTAGTATCACTTGTATCCAATAAATCAAAGTGTGAAGATATTCGGGCATTTGAAAGAGAAAAATGAAACGTATTTTCATCTAAACATGCCCATAATAATTTATAACAATTATATCATTTATGATTAGATGGATATTCGAAAGAGACACATAGTGTTAATCTAGATTGAAACTTATTTCTTGTAAATGGACGAGATTATAGGAAAGCATTGGCACTCAAAAAATTTAAGATGTAGATATGGTGTATCACTTTTTAAAAGAACTTTAGTTGGTATTTGATGAGAGTGCTTATTTGGAAGAATGTTTAAAAGGTAAGTATCCATTTGGAGGACATGGTGCCCAAAGGTGGGTGGGTGGTAATGATTCATGACCTAGTGTCCTAAGGCCTGAGTTGTGAGAAAATATTATAGGACATATAAGCATAACTTCTTAAACATATCGTGCGGGTATAGTTGTATGACGCGTTAGCACGAGATCTAAAGTTACTAGAGTTCTAAATTTCGTCACCGAGAAGGCCACTTTTGATTGAAAATGGGAGTTAAAGATCATTCATCAAATGAGTCATCCTTTCCAATTATAATGTTATTTTTCTCTTTCTTTATCTATTTTTCCATTATTTTTCTTAAAATAATTGGCTAGTTTCATTAAGTTAGACACTTTTAGATGAATTTGTCCTAGATTTGTGAGGTGCGTAATTTGCTAATCGTAAATAATGTAATCGTAACCAATATTATTGGGAGTCTATTTATATTGCAAAAGATGATGTATACTTAGTTTTGACAAAAGTATTTTAACTCATTTAAACCTTTATCATTTGAGACTTATCCCAAGAGATTGGAGTATTATAATCTAACAAAGAGTGTTGCGTAGCAAGAGATTTCACATAATTATTTTGTTAAAATAATCGTGATATCTTGAAAGATCATTATAAGTTCATGCGAGATTACCACCCAAAGATGGACAAAAGATTCGAAGAGGGCATAATCTCTTTTCTCATTTGAATTTCTACACGTTCAATTTTCCCTTTTGCAATTTTACTTGTTATATTCCAAACCATTTAATACACATCGCATACCCCCTTTTATGTTAAGTTATTTATTTTTCTAACTATAAGTATAATTTCCTTTATCGTGAAAAATTATAACAATCCATGAGAAGACCGTAAAAATTATACTCATTTTCTTGTAGCTTTTGTTGACACAAACTATATACTACAATGCAAAGTTTTCGCACTTAACAAGAACCACCAATAAGTCCTTCAGCAATATATTTATTTTCTCATTATCCACATGGACCGACGAGACTGGTGATGGCGGTGTGTTGTAATCCCCCTATGGGTTTAAACGGGGCAAGGGAGCTTCTTCGTCGAGCAAAGAAACTACTAGAGGCATGACATTTCGATCTACAAGGGAGATGTCAGGAATGTTATGATCACCGACGCTAGCGGGGAGGAACCAATGTTCCCTGATATGATGATGATTTTGTGAGCCTGTTTTTAGGTTAGTGGTTAATTCAGACGATCTTATTGGCTAGAGATTAATGGGGTATGTTTGCCAGCTACGAAATTCTCTTTTATTTGTTCACCGTTATAAAGTTGATTAATGTGCAGAAATATTGATGAACGATTTCAACACACGGTATCAACGATCTTAGAAAGACCTAAGAGGCTCATGAACGAGATAGCAAACTCAATTTTGTTGGTGAACCCTAGTGTGTATTTGGTATCTTGGTGCTCTGGTCCGATGTTGGGGAAGGAGGTACTTCCAAACACTCCAAAGTTCAAGTCAATGTTGATCAAAAGAGAGATATTTGTGTATTTGAATTATTGAGCCTTCGTTCAACTTTATAGTGGAGTTCTAGAGTTTTATAGACCTAAAATCTTTTATTTGTGGATATTTCTTAGAATGAATAGATATCATAAAGTCTTGTCCCCATATTTGTTCAAATGAATAGATATCATAAAGTCTTTTCCCCATACCATTAGAAGTTTCTGACCCTAATGATTTACCTTAATATGAGGTATACTCTTAGGGTATGTCCAACTTAGATTTTGTAATGCTAGAACCTTCTTGTAGATAACTATCTTAAAATGGTAACATCATTTGGTCTGACGTTATTGAAATAACATTATTGTTAACAATCATTTGATCCAACCGTTCATGAATGTTTCCTTTTACTAGTTCTTAAATATTTTGCTTTAAATAGAATCATAATATTTTGATCTTGAGGCGAGAATCAATTATATTTTATTATGCTCAAAAAGAAAAAGTAGCAACAAAGTGATAGTACTCGTAGTAATATAATAGACACCACTAAGTTTTGTTTAGTTCCATTTTATTATTTTTAAATAATTTAAATAATAACATTTTATTATCTTCAATCACAATTAGGGATGTCAATAGACGAGTAGAGCCAACAAAACAAGCCTGTCCGAAAGGCTGAAAAAAAAATTTAATGAGAGAATTTTACTTACCACCCCAAATATTGTACCTAACACCACTAATTTTTTTATTCAAAAAATACCCTTGATAGATACTATTTACTCTTAAAAATTTACATTTGTAAAAAAAAAAAAATTATTGGTGTAGGGTGAAAATCAAAATGCCCCTGATACAATTTCTTTATCAAACTTTCCTTACCTCTAATCTCCAGATTACCATAACTCCTTCTCTTAAAGATCCAGAGTTAACACTAAAAAGAACTCTCCATTCTATTGGCCAAAAGTTTGGATCTCTCAGATGTCCTTTTGGAGAGGGAAAAGAGAAAATTATAAATGATACAAAAAATTCAACAGACAAGTAAACCTCTCTAGATCAGGAGGGGATCCTAATTATTAAGACAACCCTTTGGACAAATATGATTGAATGATAATATAAAACTAAAAAATAATAATACAATTAAATCAAGCGACCATTAGCCATAATACACAAATACAAACAACCTTACACATTATTATCATCACACACAAACAAGCATCCTTACATATTATTATCATTTATACCTTCTGTCGCCCCGGTGAAGGTGCATCTTCTAACCGCCCATGCCTGCATCTTTGTTGGCTTGTGATGGAGGAGCCTCATGGAGCCTAACTGTCAAAGGCCAGTTCTACCATTCAGGTTGCACATGTTTGTGCATGCAGATCCATGTCAATTAGTTAAACAGGAAAAGAAAAACTTACATGTCTCTACTTAAACCATTTTTACAGATAATACATTCAATTTCCCAAGCTTGATTTCCGCTGACGTAGTCACCAAACAAAGAACAAGAAGCAACTGAACTAAAAATACTGCCTAAGTTGATGTAGACTCATTTGTGAACATTATTAACCTCGACAAATGGCCTGCATAATCCCTATTCTCAAGCTAACAGTGACTTACAATTTAACATACAAATTACAACTGGCATCATTTGACACCTTTGCTACCCCTTCTGTTGTATCTGGTCAATCTTTTACCCTTTTGTTTAGCAATACTAGTTGGTGTGGCTACCAAACCTGATTCTGAACCTGCCTGAGAAATGTTCTGTTGAACCTCGTACTGTACACTGGAGCTGTTCTGCGACAACGAACCGGTGGCAACACCGTCATCTTTGGAAGCAACAGTACCGTCTACAATCACCTCAGGCACCTCAGTAGATCCTTGCTCAAGAACACCCTGAGCTATCCTCTCCTGACTTGAATCGACTGCACTCGGTTCGTTATTCGATGTTTTTGAGTTCTGAGTGACCTTCCGTGCATAGACACTAGCAAACAGAAAAATGGCAGAACTAATTAACTATTTTGATAGAAAGGATAAGACAGGGAGATTTTCAAGCCAAGTACTATGATAAAAGCAACAAAAAATACTTATAGCACAACTTTACATTCCATTGGTTAACTAAAACTAACCTTGTTTCAAAAAAGGTTAGCAACAAACTTTTTATTACATGTAAAGTTAACTTGGATCTTAACAATTACTGTGGCTCCCACTTCCTAATCCCTTATATGGTCAGAGCCATTTCTTATTAGGTTGAGTCCACACATTATTTTCACTCAATAGTAAAAAATATGTTGCCAACATTCCCTAAAACAAAAAGGTTTTCCGTACAGAACGATTACCAAAAAAAAAAACTAATCAAGAAAATAATGTGAACCCTGATTACCACCTACCTGGGACCTGAAGAGGGGAATCCATTTGCTAATGTAACTTCTGCTTCAACCTTCTCTTCGAATTCTGAAAGATTTCCGTCTTGTAATCTAGATTTTGAAACTGCACTCGTAAAACAGATCATTTAAGAAGCAAACTAATATTTGAAAATATTGGATAAAGTATTTAAACTAAGGAGCACAGAAAGTAGAAACAAAAATTAACAAAACCTAATGACGGGGATATAGCAAATCTGGCTACATTATTAACCTAATATACGCAAACACTTGCTTAAGAAAATGCATAACATGTTTAACCATGAAATATACATTGTATTTAATCATATTCACCCTAAAATGTGAGGACTGTGTACTAGCTAAAGTACTATGCATAAAAGGCCTGCTGTAGGAACTGCCAATAGCTAGCACCATTTGGAGGCTTTTCTGTTTGGCCAAACATAAATCCTGAACTCATAAACTACAGAAATTAAAAAAGCTGAAGCTCCTTGCATATATTGCATACTACAAGACATTGAGTGAAGTTGCTTTTTAGCTAAATGCAGGACTAACCCTCCAGCAAATCTCAAAACATTGGGAAATCTCAGAGCCTTCCAAGTTCCAATGGTCAGGCAGTGCAAAAGTTCATGAAAGTTTAAGGGTTCTTTTTACTAGATATTCAGCTAGAACCATTACAAAAGCTGCATATACAGCATGATTTTAGTTTAGCTTCAGTTTTACTATTACTTGAAATGATATCGCTGATTTACTGGGTCATGAAACAAAACACTTAGCATGCAGTGGGGTCCATACTCCATAGTGCCACACTAAACACTTCTCACTAATTCGCAATAGCAACAATCATGACTACATAAATTGCAAGTAGCTCATAACATCAACCGGGTGCAGTCTCTAACCACAGGAGGCCAAAGGAAATAAAAACCCCTACCTTCCTTAGCTTCTTCAACTGGGTCTGATTGATGCGTAGACTCATTTGTGTCATTGATGCCATTAACATCCCTATTACATTAAAGAAAATGCTAAAATTAGTAGACAAATAATATAACCAAACAGGGCCAGATATCCTCCACAAAAGCCAAATCAGACCTTTGTACATGGGACTCTTGGTACCATACACAAACATAGGATTAAACTCATCATAATGTAGTTAAATTACTGTAATTTGTATCAGTCATTTAGTCTAGCTAATTTTTCAGTTTGTGAGCCAAACAAAAACGACATGACAATAATAAAATAAAGGAAGCTTTGGGGTGGAGTTGTCAGGGTAGTGATAAATTTCAGAGTAGCACCAAATGAAAGGTTTATGAAGGGAAACTAAAAATTTCTCATTAACCTAAAGAAATTGTCAAAAACATGATTAATGATATGACAATAATAAAATACGGGGAGCATTGGGGGGGGGGGGGGGGGGGGGGGGGGGGGGGGTTGTCAGGGTAGTGATAAGTTTCAAATAGAGTAGCGACGAACAAAAGGTGTGTGGTGTAGGGGAACAAAAAAACATTCTCATCTACCTAAAGAATTGTCAAAAATGTGATCAATGAGTCAAATTATAATATTATAGGAGATAAAGAACCTCAAATGCAATTTTACTCCATTAGTCAAACAAGAAAATGTCGATGATTTTTTTGTTGAGAAACTGACCTGTGTATATTATCCGAGGACCCGTCTCTTAGTACTGTAGTTACTTCTTTGCAGTCATCTTGGGTACCTATGTAAGTTAATTATAAGCCAAGTAAGACTTTTACTAAGAGACAAGGGAATTAATCTGATGTGAGTAAACAAGCATTCTAGTCACATTGGGCCAACAGAAAGAACAATGGAGTTATCCATGCAATTAGTTAAATCATACTTCTCAGCTTTTAATTTAAATAATAACAGTGTCACAGTCAAATTGCCCAATTATAGTTGTTCTGAGTACTACACAAGCTAAGCAGTGATAATTAACAAAATGTTTTTGCTTCTAAAATATATTTGACAAACAAATTAAGCATCTTTAATTCTTTAAGCCAATATCAGTCCTAAAAATTTCTTTGTGGAGGGTGTTTCAGCGCAGTTGTGAGCGAATTAAAAAAATTGTACCTTTGGTTTTCTGAACAGCTACAAATCCCTAAACAAATGGGATAAAAAACATGTTAGACACAAAATAGGTTAATCTTAAACAAGCCTGGATGTATTATAAGGAGAGGGAGAGGGGACCCTAAAGACGTGCTTGTTATATAAACTACAGTTCATATGAGCACCTGATTCTGTTCAGGAATAATATTAGATGCATCAGGCAATACAGATTCAGGTTGGCGCCTATCCAGTTTACTCTGCAAATCTGAAAGACATACCCAAAAAAAAAAGTTAAACATCCAATAGGTTGTGTTGTTAGAATAAATAGTCAAGAAAAAAAAAAGTGTGTGAAACATTCAAGAGGTTATATAGGTAATAAGAATAAATAAATAAATAAATAGGTCCTTATATTAAAAAGTTTGACTATCGGAATAAACCAAAAAGATTCCTGTAGTAGCAGGATCGTACCTGGAGAGGTATGAGAATCCAATCCCCTGGTTAAGTTTGCAGATGTATCTACTAAGTTTGTAAAACTACGTACTTTATCTCCCAAACTAGTTCCAATATTTTCAATTGCAGATGAGTTGACATTACTTTTATTCTCTACAGCATATGCAGACCAATCAAGTTTTGAGGAAGGAAGTGTTCTAAGCATCTCCTCTGTTGCCCTGGATCTAACTCTTCTTATCTCATCCTGAATACTCCATGACCCGGTGGCAGAGGAATCCCTTTTATACTGCATTTGAGTATCAGCAAATATGAAACAACTAATAACAAAAATTGAAAAACGTAACTCAATCACCCCTAATGATGACCGAGGTATGACTGATAGGGAAGTGCATGTAACTTTCTTGACAAATGACATTTCAGAGCATTCAAAATTCTACTAAGACATCATGTAATTTATTTTCTACAACCGAACTATGTTATTTTCTAAAGTTCAAGCATAGACAATACTTTCTTGAGTATCAGCAAATATGAAACAACTAATAAGAAAATTTGAGAAATGTAACTCAATCACCCCTAATGACGACCGAGGTGTGACTGTTAGGGGCAGTGCATGTGTTTCTTGACAAATGACATTTCAGAGCATTCAAACTTTTACTAAGACATTATGTAATTTTTTTTTTTTCAACCGAGCTATGTTGTCTTCTAAAGTTGAAGCATAGACAATACTTTCCAAAATTTCTTTGATAGGCATTATATTAGAGATATTACACTTGGGAAGGGAGGGATAATGAACGGGGAGTTGTAACAGAATAACATACTAACAATAGTAAGTAAAGGAGAGAATAGAGTAATAGAAAATATAATAGAAGTACATAAAACATTAGAGTAGATGGCGAAAAAAGGTATTAGCTGGGAGAGATAGAGTCACTCAAACTTACCTAGTGTACTGTTGTCTTCTTAAAGCTCACATTAGACAAGAGAAGTTACTGAGATCAATAGAAATATTCTTTTTGTTTTCAATATCATTTGATCTGTAAATTGTATCATTCTATGCGTACCTTTAAAACCTCATTTGTACCTTGCTAGACGATTTTGGCAATAAGAATTATTGAAGTCGTAGGGTTTTAGATAAGGAAGTAAAGAAGAGAAAGAATACATAACTTTTTAATAATATTATGTATGTATATATAAAAACTTGGTACTATTCCTTATTTTTATTAACACTAGACCTCTAATCCTAATTAAAATTTAAAAGATAATCTTAACAGGCCTAAATGCAAAATAACTCTTGTAAAATCAAACCTTAAAATATTAGCCTTTCCCTCAGTTAACATGCTTGAACCATGATATCCCCACATACATTATTAACATTTTTCGAATTCAGTTTCTATATTTTCCGTAGTCAACCAAAAGAAATAGTGGTCAACATTTTTTAAAATAAAGAAGATCCTTTCCATGATCTATATATTGTTCTCTCTACCTTGTATTCATTTGCCTTGTACTCTATCACAATTCGTTTGCAAAATTTAAACTTCATGAATTTCAATTATAATAAAGTTTCTGGTTTACCTATTCTTCATACAGCAATGTCTGTTTAAAACGTAAGGACCATTCTCTAATTATATTTCCAGTAACGAATTCGATAAGATAAAGGAAAAGTCCAGTTTGAAGGCAAAAATAGCTCATAAGAAAATAAGAATTAAAATGATGTATGTATTATTTCAAATTCAAAATAAATAACACATTGAATGACACCTTATTCAAGGAAGCCGTAGAATTGCCACCAAATAGATGTGGTGTTTCTTCTTTAAAAAGCTGAATTCCGGACAGTGCTGAAGGCTTAGTATGGTCTACAGAAGGAGATGACCATGGAGGGCGTGCACGCATATATGACTTAGCCACATCAACGGGTGATCCTTCATCTTCAGGAGCCTGCATAACAGCCAGGTATATAAATAAAAACAAACAATTAACATCAAATCATATTGCCAAGATATATACTTAAATGAAGAAGGAAGAAAAGGGGAGGAGATAGCATATACAATTTACAAAAATCACTATATGTTTCCCCATAAATTCAGAGAGAGAGATAGAGAGTCACTAACTTGTGGTAATGCAATCAAATTCAAACTATGACTTCCATAACCTAAATCAGAACTTGAACCTACTCCAGACTTCTTTTCCAGCAGCCATTTCTTTGCCTCCATAACAGCAGCGCTACAGAGTTCAGGTGAGCCTATATCCAAGAAAAAAAAAATTGAAAATCCATGACGAGATAAAAGTACGAAGTTAAAATTGTGTTCTGAATATAGAGAATACCACTTGCAAGAGTCGTGTTGGATATATCCTTTGGTCTCGTAACCGCATCGTCTTTTGAAGGAGAATCCACAACTCTTGATCTTATTATTTTAATCAACCTATCACCTTCTTCCCTGATCAAATATTACATTAATTGAGAATCTTATTTCGAAGTTCGAACAACAAGAGGAAACAGTTCATGCAGCCTTAAACTCCTACAGTGTGAACCACATGATAAAAGCAAATCCATTCCCTATAATTCACACATAACATATTGCTCAAGGTCTGCAAATTCAGTATAGACCCATGATATGTGCTGTTGTACGTGGTTAAAATCACAAGAGCTGTATGCGGTTGTAGGAAATTTGCTGTCAGTGTCAAGTCTTGTAATAATTTTAAAACTTAGCCAATGACAGTCTTCTCTTAAAATAAGGGGTAGTAGGCCTAACTCAACCAAACCCCAAAAAACAGCACAATAGGTCAGGATCACCCAAGCCTTACAAGAGATACTTTGGCCATATCGCTAGTCCATATGGGATCTCAAAAGACTCTCGTGCCTATGACTGGACATATGCAGCAAGGACAGTAGCAACTAGCCTAATAACAATGCCTCCTTGTGGCTATGACTACACATATGCAACACGGCCGTGGACAAAATGCGGGTGGCTCAGTAACAGGGATCTAAACACAGCCTCTGCCGCCTAAGGCAAGACATCTAGAGTGTGTGAACAAATACGATTGCCACAATAGCATTGGTGTTAAATGGTAGCCCGAGCGGAACGGTTTGGAGAATTTTATGCCAATCACCAATCCATATGCAATTAGTGAAGGAAGGTCTGCCATGGCGGTCATAGCCCAAAATAGGATGCTTATATGGTGGAATTTTGGCCTTAAGCCATCCACTAATTTATAACAGCACCAGATAACATTAAGATAAACTCTAATACCATCTTAGGAATTAACCTAGGCCTAACTCAACTTTAAAAGCTAGCTCAAGCCTAACAAAAGAGTACTGCTAATTTTAAATTCAACACTACAAAAACTATTAGACGCCCCTAAAACCACGATGGTGTCATTTTTATCTAACTGCTGGTTAGTGTTAGCGTTGATGAAGTTACATTTTTTACAAAAGAGGCAGATCAAGCATGATTTCAACGAAAATATAAGACAAGGTAGCAAAAAAGTATGAAACATAAAAGGAAAGATCCAGTGTTAAATTTAAAATCAATATAAATTCTTCAGTACCTTGAGAATGACTCCTGCATAAGTAGCTGCTCAATGGTATGCTTGCTTTGGCTATTTGCAGCTAATGGCTGGATCTCCTTCCCGGATAAATTAATAGGTTCTGATGTCCCACCCTTTCAACAGATATGCCAGTGTCAAATGTAAAATATAGATGGAACCAAACATAACACGACCGATCAAGACTGCCTGTTACTGAATGGAAACATAATCTACAGTACTATCACAACTCACAAGCCAATACATTTCTAAAAAATTTAATTTAATGATGACTCAGATCCGTCTCCTATTTTAAAGGAATAGGTTGAAAAAATGAAATCTTATAAAATTACCAAAGTAGAACAACAGCGTGTCATGTAAGGAAAAATGAAGAATTATGTCTGTTTATGCAATATCCATGTAAGTGCCTAAGCCGGATAATTAACATGCACATAATATCAAACAATGAAAAACAGTTCAACGTCCTAAGCAAAGAACAAAGCAAAGCAAACTCACCAAAAACAATTAAAAAAAAAAACTATACAAAATCTACTAGTTTCTACTTCTTAGCATTAGAAAAACAAGCATTTTTCCTCTAAAGCACACAACACAACCCACCTCGTTTAATGCAACTTCATCTTCAAAATGGCTGTAACTTACATCATCAAGATCACCAACTTCCTCTGCAAAATCAAAAATCCAACAGGTTTTTCAGGAGGGAATACCACAGCTCTATCCGATACGAAAAGATACTAATATTCTCTTAAAAAAATCAAAGAAAGTGTAACCATGTCATAAAACACATAATAAATTAGTCTAATTTGTCTCTTTCAAATCCAATTAAGCACTTCAGAACGTCCTAATTGCAAGATAACTCAACTATTAGATCTACCAAAAGTCCAAAACTAAGAAAAACTACCATACAACTAAAGTAAAGTAAACATACAGAATTTCAGTACACTCGAGTCCATATAGTAAAAATAAAAAAAATACCAAACCCTAGTATTGCAGGTACAAAATTCCATGGTAAAAGAAGAGCATAATTCTAAGAATTACCAGCGTTCGTGTCAGCATACGAAGAAGAAGACGACGAAGAAGTAGCCGACGAGGAAGAACCTGGTGAAGATTCAAGATCCAAAACAGAGGACAAAATCTTCCCGGCACCGGAAGCAATGAAACGAGTAGGAGAGAGAACGAAACGCGAAAGCCAATTAGGGCTTTGAGGCTGAGGCTGTTGCTGATGCTGAGACGGTGATGGAACGGGTCGGGTGTACGGAGTACGGTTCCTCGCGGCGGCGGTACGGCGGAGACGAACCATTTTGCCTCCCGATTGAGATCCGGAAATGGAAGTCATGGCGATAGGAACGAAGCACACGCGCGAAAGTGCACACACACGTGGGAAATGAAATTGAGTTTCGAATCTGATTTTAGTTTCAAGGTTTTAATTCTACTACTCTTCGCTTTCGCTTCCGAACCTCACTTCCAACAAACACTGCGAGTGTTTATTGTTCTAGCGGTTATCTTCAGTTTATTGAGTTTTTTTTATTATTATAGAAAATTAAATTGTTTTTGTCCAAAAAAAGTTCTATTTTGTCATTTTTTTTAAAAATTGTATCCAGCTGTTGTTTCCGTTGAAGATAAGAAAGAATAATATGTTTCCTTTAAAAATAAAATAAAAAAGACTAATAAACTCTTTTTAAAATGTAGATATTATTCCTATTGTATTAAGATTATTCTTATAGTAAATAATTTAAGAAAAAATTTTGCTATAAAAAATTTTTAAACCGTGAAAAATTAGTTATTTTATACTGTCAACTAATTATGATATAATTAAGATATGTATATAGTTAAATCATATTTTTAATTTTAAAAAATATTAAAATATTTGATATGACATGATTTAATATTATAATTTTATTAGATGATACTGTAAAACTAGTTTACATAGATAATGTAGTATTTTTAATCTCATATAATTTAGGGTTAAGAATGTTTTTAGTCCATATAAAAAAATGACATATTTTAATTCCTACAAAAATTTTATGCATTAAGTTTTAACCCCTGCTATTTTTTAAAATTTTAGAAATTGTTTAATTATTCTTAATCTTTTAAATTTTTTTATAATTTTTTCATACGTGTTTAGAATACTATAAATTATTTCTTTACCAAATTATAGAATTTTTTAAAATGAGAAAAATTAAATATGAACTTTTTAAAATTTTAAAGATAATTATTAAAGTAATGCAGACATCGACTTAGAAATCAAATTTTGAGTTTCTATTTTTTCGAAGAATTTTTTATAGTGTTCTAAACTTGTCTGTGAAATAATCATTCAAAAATTCACATCGATTTAATAATAGAGACTAAAATTATATACATAATAATTTTGTGAGGGTCAAAACATATTATTTTTTAATAAGGACTAAAAATAAAATTTCATAATTTTATAAGAACCAAAAACATATTTAACCCTGTAATTTAAATTTTTTTAGTTGAAAACTTAAATAATATCATAAGAATCATTAAATTATAAATAAAACAATTTTATAAGAAAAAAATAATTGAAAGAAAAAGATACTTCGCCCGACTTAAATATTTCTTTTATATAATTGAAAGAAAAATAATACAGGCAGAGAAAAAAACTAATGTGTAAAGAAAAAATATTTTTAATATTTTTTTAAAATTATTATAAATAAAAAAGGATCTTAAATTTTACTCCCTTTGTTTTTTTTCTCTTCACCACCGGTATACTCCGGTTCAGAGGTCGCATCAAGTGGGTCACTCCGTTTTTTTTCATCACCGCCGGTATAGTCCGGTTTGGAAGTCAGTTCTGACATCAAGTAAGTCCAACTCCCTCCTGATTGCAGTTGTGGAGGATCGAACCATGGTCCTCCCTACCAAGTCTAGCATCAATAATTTACATCTATTTAACTCCACTAATAGTTAAATTACTTCACTCACTATAATATGTCAATAAGAATTTCTCCCTGTTCCAGCTCTTCTTTAGATATCTCTATACTTCGACCAACATCATCATTTTTCTTGAAAATCCATCTCGGCTTCATTGAAAACTACATCTCGACTAGAGATACATCTCACGTGACATGGCTCTAGGCAACATAGCCTATAAGCTTTGACTTCTTTAGGGTATCCCATGAACATGCATCTTAGAGCTCTACGTTCGACCTTGTCTTGCCTAATGTGAGCATATGCTACGCAACCAAATACTCTAAGTTAGTCGAGATTCGGTGGATGTCCCGACCAAACTTCTTCAGGTGTCTTCATATCTTACGCATTCGAAGAACATCTGTTTATCAGATATATTGTTCTCGAAACAACCTGTGTCCAAAACACCTTTTTTAACCCAACGCTAGCAAACATGCATCTAACTCTTTCCAAAATGGTTCAATTAAACCTTTCAGCCAAACCATTTTGTTGGGGAGTACCTGCAGTAGTTTTGTGCCTTGCAATACCAAAGGCTGCACAAAAACAATTGAACGCATCATTGCAAAATTCAAGCCCATTGTCGGTTCTCAACTTCTTTACCTTTATGCCAGTCTGAATTTTCGACCAGAGTCTTCCAACTTTTGAAATTCTCAAAAGTTTCATCCTTAGTATTCTGAATAAATACCCATATCTTTATGAAATAATCATCAACTATGGATAGAAAATACCTTACTCCTGAATGTGATGGACACCTCGCAAGCCCCCAAAGATCTGCAAGTATGTAATCAAGGGAACCATGTGTTCTTTGTTTGCCTTTATTGAATTCCAATCTGCAAGATTTTTCAGTAAACTGGGTTCACAAAATTTTAGCTTTTTGACTTTGTCTCCACCAAGTAGATTTTATTTCCCCAATTCGACCAGACACCTTTCACTGACATGGCTTAATCTCATGCGCCAAATTTATGTCTTCGACAAAGGTTTTGTCGATGCAACATCTGCACAATCACTTACAACTTCAACCCCAAGGGTATATAAGCCTTGTTTCTTCACACCTCTCAAGACTTCCTTAAACCCCTTCATAACTCTTAGGATACTTTTATCTCCTTAAAAAATATATCATTTCCTGTCGAAAACCAAGAGAAGTCAAATTTCTCTTCAAATCAAGTACATACCTGACTTTAGTAAACAACCTTATTGACTCATCATAAATCTTGAATCTCACAGATCCAACACCTATAATCTTGCAAGCTTTATTGTTTCACAACAATACAAATCCACCATCTTGATCACATAGTTTCTCGAACAAGTATTTGTTTGGAGTCATGTGTCAAGTGCAACTTGAATCCATAATCCACTTTTTACTTGAGTATCTGCTTGAAACCACAAGAACATCAGATGAGTCAAAATCATCTTGAATAATGACAACGTTGAATTATCCTTACCTTCATGATCTTTAAGATGTTTAGGGCAAACTTTTCTTGTATGACCCTCCTTACAATGATAACATCGAATATCAGATGCATGACCGCTATAAGACTTCTGCTAACTTTTACCCTTCTTCTTGTCGAACTTGACATCTCTCTTTGTGAAATTTTCCTTAACCGACAGGCCTTCGCAAGTTCAAGATGGCTTGTGCTCCTTTTGTTTGTTCAAATTCTTAAAATACAAGTCTGATTGAACTTATTCAAAGTTCAGGGACTCTCTTCCACATAGGAGAGTTTCTTGAAATGAGCATGTGACACGAGAAAAGCACACAACAAAAACAGCGCTTGATCTTCATCATCAATCTTGACATCGATATTTTCAAGATTAAGAATCAGCTTGTTGAACATATTCAACTGCTCAGCCAATACTTTGTCTTCACTCATATTGAATAAATACAAAACTTGCTTAAGGTAGGGTCGATTTAACAACGACTTGGTCATATATGCTTGATTGATATAATCCCAAAATATTGAGTACTGGATCCAATTTTATTGTTTTATTTCATGTGTTGGTAGCTGTTAACAACTTACTCATGTCTCATATGAATAAGTGTTTGATGTGAATGATTAATGGTGTTACCACTTCATCAATGTCCATTTTTTTCTATCTATCAAAATGTAATGGAAACCTCAAATTTGATGGCTAGATGTTGCTCTAAAGACTAAATTAGTGAATGGACAACGACTACTCTGCCCTTTAACCTTCTTTTATTTATTTCTTGGTTTTATTTGATTTCATTGTTGAAACGTCACATTTAAATAAAGTGTCCACAATTGTGAAATAACCATGTAGATGTTAATGGTTAGAAGAAATAAGTAATTTAATGCCATAAAATTAAAATGTTGAATGTTTGGATCATCCTATCATGATTAAAATGATTGTTTAAAGTTTAGTGGTGAAACACATGCACACTAATTTTAGAAACATAATGAAATATGGTTAGAATTCACACACAGACATATCAAATATCCATATGGAATTTTATTGTACTTGTTTGACTTTAAATTTTTACTTTGTAAGATTCCAATCCAAATCTCACAAGGACTTTGTTTCAAAATTAGGTGTCAGTTTCTTCTCTAGCTTCATGTTTGTTTCCTCCCACAAGTTACCCTATATATGATGTTCTGTATAGAGAAATTACTTTTTTTTAAAGAATTTATAGGAACATATTCTAAAAGAATACACTACAAGAAAATTGGCAAATTGCGACGGTTGATTTTGGCAAGTTACGACGGTTTGAACCGCCACAATCTTCAAGGCGCGACGGTTGCATAACTGTCGCAGAAATGTGTGTCGGCAGGGGTTATTGCGACAGTTGCTAAAACTGTCACCCCAACTGTCGGTGAAATCGCGACGGTTAAGAAAATGTCGTAATTTGCTAGTAACGACGGTTATATACAGTCGTGAATATGAGGCTAAATTATTTTTTCAATTCAATTTGCAACGGTTTCAAACCGTCGTGAGTTTGAAATTCTGGCATTAAAAACTATCATAATTTGATTTATAATATTCTATTTTTTAAATAATATTCTTTATTATTAGATTGTTTTACTTAATTTATTATAATCTCAATTTTTTTATTTATAGTATTATATTTTTCTTTAAAGATTAATATTTTATTCTGTATGCCAAAAAATCATAATGCCAAAAAATCATAATGTCAAAAAATACTAGTTTCATAATCATGTAGTACAATATACCGAAAAAATATCAAATTCTAATGTTATAATAACAAATTCTAATGATATAATAATAAGCATTATAATGCCCAAAATACATAGAAAAATTCTTGATGACCCATTTTCTTCAATCCAATCAATCCTTCTTGATGACCCATAATCTTCAATCCGGTGGCTAGTTTCAGAAAAACATCTACAATCAACGTGATTTTAATCCCTGAAAAAGTATTAAAATAATATACTCTTTAGAATAATACTATTGATCTTAAACTTTAAGTGTATCAAAAATAATTATTTCATCCCCAATTTTTTAGTATTATTATAAAAAACAAAATAAAAAACTAAACTCTAACTTTATTCCAACTCTTAATATCATCTATTCACAAGCATGAACTTTAACACTAATCACTTGTACCAACATGCTACTCACTAAGAAGTACTAAATTGTTGATCTAACCAACTACATGTAGAAAACCATTCTTTGACACAATCAGACACACACAAAAATCTCAAATTCAAGGTTTAATAAGTAAAAAACTTAGTATTTCATTAAGAATCTAAAACAACTTTTTGAGAGAATAAATAAAGAGTAAGAAATATGCGAAAGAGATGTTAAGATTTGTATCAAAAACCCGGTGTATTTATCTTATAAGCTTAGCAACAAGCATCATAATTCACAAAGCAATGCAATTCACTAAATGATATTAAGCAAAAGTAGGGAAAACAAAAACAACCATGCGATAAAAACAAATTTGATTTGTGAAATTTCAGACTGAGTGACATACCTCTCGCTGCTTCCAATAAACAATGAGCAACTGCAACAATTTCTTAGCTAGACACCCGCTAACACAGCCTTTGATGCTGCCATCGCAGAAGAGCCTGGATCCATAGGCTTCATTTATTCTAGCTTCTCCCTTTTTGCCAATTTCCTTTTTGTATACACATGAAGATTCTATAAATATACTTCCAAACATCATGACATGATGCTTCTTTTGACAAAACAAAATCAATCAATACCTACCAATATTAGATATTTGTAGAACCATCTCAAATGCTACATTTCACATGTTTTTTTAATTTTAAAAAGACGCAATCGAACAGAGTTGCAAATAAGTTAATATTGTGAAATCTGACAGTTAAAAAATGGTTTTTAAAATATGTCAACATGCACAGTTCAGATATTGCTTGCTATCAAATTTTTGGAAACAGGGGAAAGAAACATTGAAAATGTTACAAGAGAAATAAGATACAAGTGGTGTCCAAAGCTAACCTTGTTGAGGCTCTGTCATTTCTACATTCACATGCCCTTGTAATTTTTACTTTCACACCTCTTAAGGCTTTCTTAATCTGCTTGAGTCATATCATAAATATTTCTTGGTCAGAAAATAGTGCTTCCCTTTCAAGTTTCCATGGTAAAATAAATTTCTTACCTTGATGCGATCTGCATCCGACAATGGCTTTAAGTGAACCTCTTCTCCTAATATTTGAGCTACAATGTCAATCATGGGGAGTGGTTCTATGAACACCGTGGATATCATGACATGTCTAGCAGAAAAAATAAATCAGAAGAAAAACATTGAAATGCATTTAAGGGTAAATTTTTGGTAGAGCCAGAGTTCGAAGGTTGACTGGAACACTGACCAACATTAAGTGATAATCCCATCTGAGTAGCCTTTACACTTCGATAGAAGCCCGCCAAGATTCCACGCCACCACTCAGCTTATGTGATTAACTGCCGCATTAACTGCCTCTACTAACAAGTTATGACAAATAAGTAAGACCTGCCCTTATCCATTTGTGGTAAAATACAATTTTTCTTGTAGTGAATGCATACATAAAAGTTTACCCAATAAAAACAAGAGAACAAGTAGCTTAACATTGACAAGCAAAATTTTTGGGATAAATACGTACCATTTTAAAAATATTGGTTCTTAAGGTCATTCCTTGACAACCGCACAGGAGCAGCCAATCATTTTCCAAGCTTTTCCCTTAGAATCAATCTTACACAAATGCAAGGAAAAGGCCAACAATAATTAGCACGATAAAAACAAAATAAAGCTAAGAAATAAACCATGATCCAGATAAGTATTTCAAAGCCTAACCAAGTAATAATTGACTAATAAAATGTGATAACCATAGAATTTCACAAAGGAACAATCAATCACACTTACACCATTTGCTAGTGACTTCTTGAGCACAGGTTGCAAGACAATCATGATGTTCATTGGCTCACTTGGAGTTCCAGCTGCAGAAGAAGCAATAGGCTCAACTTCTGTCCGCTACATCAATCTGAGACACTACATGGTGTATTAGTCCGAAAAGCAGAGGCTTGAAAAGATATAAAAACTCCAATTAAACTATCTTCCATTGCATCCATTAATTCCTCCTGGCTAGCTACCTCAATAGCCCAATCTTAAATCTTCAAAGCTTACACAACACTATAAATTGAAACACGGTCACCTGCAGAATGAATAACAACTCAAATATTAAATAAACAAAGGCATTCACATTCATATACTCGTGACACTCTTCCTCAGTAGTATATCATCATTAAAGCTCTAACACTTAATCAAATAAACTTTTTAGATACAAGAGTATAAAATCAACATTTTTCTGGTTGATAAAACTTAAACCCTAAATCACTTTTTTTCATAGAAATTAAACCTTCTTATTGTTCTATATTGCTACAATTGATTGATAGATAAGGAGAAAAGAGGGGTCAAATTTTAGTGAGTTTTAGGGTTTTGCAAGAAAGAGTTGAAACATTGAGAGAAACCATAAATTTCTATGAGAGAAGATATAGAGAGGAAGAAGCTAACCAAGGTCATGATAAAGACGAGGGCGGAGGACGATTTATGGATAACTGAGGACGGTGAACCGAAAGAAGGAAGGTTGTCGGTGCAAGAGGAAGAATTTGAGATTCCTGAGCAAGAAACAATATGCGTTTGAACTTTGAAAGCTTTCTCATTTTTTAATAGGTTGGTACTATAATTCTATTTTTTATTGAATATGTATTGATATTACTGTTATATTATAAAAACTACTATTATTAATATAAATAATAATAATTAGTAATTATTATTATTATAATTAAATAATAAAAGTGAAAAGGTAGGGAAGTAAAAAAATGAAAGAAAAAATGAGAAAATAAAAGAATAAAAAAGTAATGATTATGATTGGGTAAAGTAGTCGCGACAGTTTGCTCAAACAGTCGCAAGTGTGGGAAGAGGGCGGCTCTTTGGTAACAGTTGCAATTATGTTACTCAACATGCCAAAAAATCTGCGACAGTTGGGTCTAACTGTCGCAGTCCAGGAATAAGGGCAGTTTTATCGTAACTGTCGCAATTATGTTATTCAACATGCTAAAAAATATGCGACTGTTGGGTCTAACTGTCGTGACAACTGTCGCAGTCCAAGATTAATGGCAGTTTTATGGTAACTGTCGCAACCCATGTGTCGTAAAACTCATTTTTTCTTGTAGTGATAGGTTTTACTTGAGCATTGATAGATGAAAAAATGGCAAGCTCAAAATAAGATGAAAGCACAAAGAGGACCACTTGAGCATTGATAGATGAAAAAATAACAATTTTCGAATCATGTGATATGATTGATGCAAATGCAAGTATCCCTACACTATGGAGAGTATCAGTCTATTCACAAGGTACTCCATTTACTTGGTTAACCAAATATTATTGTTTCATTTCTTAGTTGACTTGTCAAAAAATTCTCCTGTACACCTAACTTGCTGACTCTCACTTAATTTTATGTCTCTTTTTTCTTTTCAATTTAGCTGGAAATGTACACAAGTTGAAGGAGGTTCTTTTTGTAACCTTGTCTAAACTTTGCATCATGGATGGTATTTCTACTTGAACAAGGTTTAATATGGTGAAGAGGGTTGGTTCTCTTTAATTCATTCAGATATATCTTAAACAGGGTTATTTTTTAGCTGAATTCCTACTGATATCTGTACAGTCAATTTTGACCTTAGAGTGTGTTTGGATGAGGTAATTAGAAATTTTAAGGGAATTTAAAATTCAAAGCAATTCAAATGATTCAATTGAAATCCATTCATTTTAAATTATTTTGTTTGGATGAAATATTAAGGTAAATCATTGTTAGATTTTTTTGGTATTTTTTTATAAAATATAAATTTTTTGGACCAAATAAAAAAATTGAAAAATAGGGACCAAATTGCAATTTTTAAAAATTTGAAGGATCAAATTGTAAATTTTAAAAATTATTAAGGACCAATTTGCAATTTTTTAAAAATATTTGGGGTTAATTTTATAATTTTGGAAAATATGAGGACCAATTTGTAAAATTTGAAGAAATAATAATAACAAATACATTCTATGAAACATGAGAGGAATTTCAAATTCTTTGGTTTTTGGTGTCATTTCAAAATGATTAAATTTAACTTAGATGAAATACTCCATAAATTTCCATCATTTTAACAATTCTTCATTTTTGTATCCAAACAATGGATTTTGGTCAAATCATTTTAAATTCCCTCAAAATATTACTTTCCCTCATTAAAATGGTCCATCCAAACACACTCTTAAGTTTAGTAAATGCTAGTTTAAGGAAGAGAATAAATTCACATCATGCTTATAAGAAATATAACTGTAACTTGATATTTATATTTAATATTTCATTCATGAAATCCTTCAGGCTGATATAAAACACGAGACCAAAATATGAGCGCATCATGTTCGGAAATTGATGCTGCTTCATTTTTTAATGAAAAACGTGAAAATTATGGCAGTTCAAACTGCCTGAATTTGCTCTGTTTTTTTTTTAAATATAGTGAAACTTGCGTCGGTTTAAACTAACATTATTTACAAACAAAAAACGCCATTATACACATAAGTTTATTATGGCGGTTTGTGCGGCGTTTAAAGTAACACCGCCATTATTTACTCAGAGGTAGCCAAATTTACGTTAAGTAAATTGTGGCGGTTTCAACCGCCACAATAACACTTTTATAACCGCCACAATTTACCTGTTTTTTTTTGTAGTGACCCATAAACCTGACGTCATCGTCTCCTTCGATACATGTCGAAGAACCTTATCGCCAAAGCTCAATAAGATGGCGCTATGGGCTTTCTCCTTCTCTGTTAACGCATTATCCATAGTTGCGACTCCCTTCAACGCTTCTAAACAACTCTATTGAACCAGTAGGGCTTTCATCTTCAAGCGCCACAGACCAAAATTATTCACACCGATGAACTTTTCAATCTCATACATTGTTGATGACATCTTCTCCACGCTCACCGCACCAATTTGTTGTGAAATCAATGCCAAGAACAAAGTATAATAGATTTCTTTTCTTGGTAAGAAACTCACAAGGGTAGGAAAGAGGGAAGCAAGAAAAACAAAATGAAATTGGTTATAAACTTTTATTCTTTAATTTCTCTTTGAAACAAGATTACAAGTGTTACAGAATAACAAATAACCTCTCTCACCCTAATTAGGATTTGTAGTGTGCAATGATGAGAGATTAGTATGCTATTTATAATAAAACTAACACACTAAACTAATGGGCTTTTACACACAGATCCGTTACACAAGCTAACTTAGGGAACAAACTAAATTAAATAACTGGGCTTAACAAGTATGCCAAATTCGACATGTTAACAAATAACAATCCTAGCATTTCGACTACTGCATACTTGAGCATACTTCGACTATAGTATTGCAGGCGTTCGACTACAACATGTGAATAAACTTCGATGACATGCTAAGATCCTATCGAATTGTCAAAGCAAGAAGCTACCCTTTGACCATACTAGAGTTTGATCTAATATCTCACAACTTTATTTTATGATAATTTGGCTTGTCCTAGAGCTCTTGTAAACCTTTGGATTGCTTGCAATGAGAGGTTTACAACCCGTGTGAGACTGCATAAGTATGGATTACTTGACATTACTCATTGTTATTTATGCAGTTCTGATGAAACACAATAACACCTGATGTTTGAATGTAAAGAAACTAAAGGTATTTGGAGGAAAATGCTAGATTGGATTCAGGTTTGCCATGATCCTTTTAGTTGGAAACATGAAATGGAATGGATCATTCAACATACAAAAGGAAAAGGATATCGTACTAAGATACTTAAGCTGGATTTTATAAAGAGTGTTTATGAGATTTTGAGGTATAGGAATGACATTAGTTTTGGGAATGTTGTACAGAAAAACAAAATTGAAGAAAAAATTATTGTTACAATAGTGTATAAAGGTTAGCTCAATAAAAACTTAAGGACACGCCTAGCTAATCTTATGCTTTAATAGTATAGGTGGTTACTTGTATTATCAGTTTTGATACTTTCGAATTGGATCCTAGCGATCGTCATGTATATATGGTTTTCTTTAATTAATCAAAGTATTTTTTGTTTTAAAATAAATCTCTTTAGTGTCAGTATTTTAAACAAAAATTTCTTATTTCCATTTTTTAAAACACAGTTAAATAAATTAAATTTTTAATTATTATGATTATTAATAAAGCAAATGTGATATAATAAAACTCAAATAACACATTACTATTTTCTTCTCATTTTTTACTTGATAAGACATAAAGAGAAATTACTTTTCTTTTTATTTTATCATGTTCTTTTATATTAAACATAATATCACATCAACTATACTCATCATATTTATTTCTTTTCACACTTTGATCTTACAACCAAATATTACATAAATGTGTGATTGGTTAAAAAGAAATTAAAATGATAAATAAACATAAGAAATAAGTTGAACAGAGATACAGAAGAAGTTGAAGAGAGAAAAAAAATCTTCTTGATTGGTTTATAAGCTTAAAAGAGATAGAGTCACAAATTTTAACAATCTCTTCCAAATATAAAAGAAGAAGAGATATTATAATTTTTGTTACTATTTAGTTTCTATTTATGTCTCTATTCGTTGGAAGAAGTTTAAAAAATTACTGTATATTAATAAGTCAGTTAAATGAAAGGAATGAATGTCCACCGAGCAACAATACATTCAATTTTTTTTAAAGAGAATTGATACTTTGACATTAAATTCAACATCTATGCCGTATAATTATACGATGTCATCTGCTTAATTATGTTGTGCACTTGGGGCACATGTTAGTTTTTTTTTTTTTTTTTATATAAATTAAAGTTTGTGCCACTTCAAAATAAAACTTTTGGGATACCGTGTATGGCTAGGTGTTAAAATTCTGGTGTAACTATAGCACCCCTCTTTTTTTAATAAACCTGCATAAAAGATAGAAAAATTACGGTCCAAAACACAATAAAAGATTAAATCACCAATGGTTGAAGTCGAACACAAATGTTTTAACCTTTTTATCTTAATCCACCACAAAAAAAAAGGTTTTAATTATTTTCACAACAAATTATTTTGTTTGTCTAAACAGGTTATTATTTTGTTTTTACCAAATTTGTCAAATACATGTCAACCAAATCATTTGAAGAAATACATTAATTTGTTTACTTTAAACATTAGCC
This sequence comes from Vicia villosa, assembly GCF_029867415.1. NCBI lineage: Eukaryota > Viridiplantae > Streptophyta > Magnoliopsida > Fabales > Fabaceae > Vicia > Vicia villosa. Next base: position 20,140,182 of record NC_081182.1, on the reverse strand, counting down.
CATATATATATATATATATATATATATATATATATATATATATATATATATATATATATATATATATATATATATATATATATATATATATATATATATATATATATATATATATATATATATATATATATATATATATATATATATATATATCAGGTCTTACGACCGACTATTTCAAGTGGATCAATTCCACCGTCTATTAGCGGGGGTTCCGTTTAAATCCAGATATTCGGCCCTGCGACCGATTAATCGAAGGGGACCAATCACACCGTCCACTAGCGGGGGTATACCAATTGATGGATTTAACTGAATAGGGTAGACACAAATTATAACATATTATAATATTATAAAGTAATCAAGAATAATTAGAATGATATACAGAATTCGAGAAATTATTGTTGGAAAGTGAATATGAGAAGATTACTATCCTCTTTGTCGTTTAGGGTTTTCACTATATGTTAATCGTCTAATGGGGTAACACTTAAATAACTAAACGGTTAAGGGCATAGATCTCTCACTGGGCTTAACTGAATGGTCCAACCATCACGGTCCATTCAGGCACAAAACTCAATCAAATAATTCATCAACCATAACATAATTAACTAATAATTAATTATTTCAATTCATATTTAATTAATTAAATAAGACCCAAGTCTCCACTAGTAGCCCACATAATTGATGAGCATGATCAAGAGTACTATTTTTCAAAATAATATTAATCCTTGCCCAATCAAGAATTTGTCTTGAACTTCTTCCAAATAGAGATTCACTCGTAGCTTGATTCATAACCTCCATTTTGATCTCTTGAATAGACACAACATTTGTTTTTTTTCTTCAATCGAATCATATCCTTCATTTCCTCCCTCTCAGGACCACCACCTAACCAATACCCTGCACAGACGAGCCTTCCTAAGAACTAACTTCCCACTAGATCCTATTCCATGATCACAAACACTAAAAAAACACAAACTTCTTTATCATAGATAAGATCCATCAGATTAATATTCTTAAGAGTGGTATTAACCCCAATACCACAACCAAACTTTCTTGCATCATTTGCATATCAAAGGCTACTATCGTTGAATAAAACTTGGTTTTTCCAATCAATATTAGACATAGAAACATTCTAATTAAGAAGAGAAAAATCTTATATGATTTGATAGATTTAATAAGCTTTTCCTCATTCTTCCATTTTATTTCTATAACTAAGAATTTTGTGTTTTGATCTTCTGCTGACATCTTAATGAAATTTTTAAATTTAGGAAATTCATGTTTTCTACTTCTAGATAAATGGGGAATGTTAAGTGTCCCTACCACCATTTTTCCCCTTTTGTTTCAAAATAAAAACATCTCCAAATGTTTGTTTCTAACTCAATATTAATTTTTTTATTGACATTTATTTATTTTTAAAAACGATCGACATTTCTCCATATTTTATTACTAATTAATATAAAAAAATTCTTTACTTTTTTAGTTTAATTGATATGCACTGTTAGTGTAAATTTTTTTTACATCATCAACGTATCTTGACTATTCAATTGTAATATTTTAAAAAAAATTAAAACTAAAATTAAACATTTTTAACTTATAACACTTGTGATTAACTGACGGCGTAAATTTTTTTAAAGATATTTCAATGTATTTCAATTAAATTCTTGTTTTTTTATATATTTTATCTTTTCACATTCTTCTTTGCTAACTTCTCTCCACAACTTATCACACATTAACACTTGGTTTGATATGTAAAAAATAGATAACAGGGAGACCAATGAGAGAGAAGTTTCAATGAAACATACGAGGAAGAAACAAATGTGAAAATGTGAAGAGAGAAAAAATGGAACCCACACCTTTTTCTTTTTCATTTTCTCATAACTGAGAAGAAAGTGAATGGAATGGAGATAACATATTTCCATTTGAGGATATATATATATATATATATATATATATATATATATATATATATATATATATATATATATATATATATATATATATATATATATATATATATATATATATATATATATATATATATATAAAAGATAAAAACACACGGGAGTGACGGACCCATGAAAGAATTTACAAAGTGTTCTTGTATAAAGTTATAAGATGAATCACCTTCATGTCACTAGGGGCCAGTTTGTTTCAGCTTTAAAAAAATGGATTTTTTCTTTGTATTTTTGAAAATAGATTTTCTAAAATCGTTTTTCAAAATATTATAAGTTTTTTTGTATTCTTTTTTTCTAAAATGAAACATTAATTTTGACATCTTATAACATAAACATACATAATTGAAGACCAAAACTTAGTCAAAATCATAATTTTTTCAAAAAGTTGTATTTCAAAAATGATTTTTATGAAAATCTATTTGAAATAGCTTCAAAATTAAGTGATTTTTTGAAATTTTGATATCCAAATTTTTTGACCATAAATAGATGAAATACCTAAAATCACATTTTAAGAATAACTATTCAAACAAAATTTTCATTTGAAGCTTTTACTAAAAATTTCTTTGTAAAAAAATTTTCCACAAAATTTGGTAACACTATAAAAATCATTTTTATTTGAAGCCAAAACAAACGGGCCCTAGATATCACCTTCTAGTGTGGTGATTTGATCTCCCACTCTTTTTTTCTCATGCAATAGTTATAGATGGTAAAATAATATATCTGAAAAGTAGGGGTGGCAAAACGGGCCCAGCCCGCAGGGAAAGTCCGTTTTACCTGTACTTTTTAGAGGGGCGGGGCAAGGTTTTAAGCCCGCTATCTTTAATGTGCCCGCCCCGCCCCATTTTTTTTTGGGCTTTTGCGGGCATTTGTTTTTTTTATAGAATTTTACTATTTTTAGGCCTAAAAAGTCGAATGCCCGCGGGCTTTCCCCGTCCCGCCCTCACTTTTTTGCGGGGCGGGGCAAGGTTTTAAACCCGCACTCTTAAAAAGTCCGCACCGCCCCGTTTTTTTGCGGGCTTTTGCGGGGCGGACATGCCCGTTTGCCACCCCTACTGAAAAGACATTTTAATTCCAAAGCAAGGCTAAGTGTATGGAGACAGTGAATAGGAAAGTTGAATATTGAATAATCATATATGGAGTGGAAATTTTTTTTTTATAAAATGGAGGGCCTAAGTCCAAAAAAAAAAAGAGAATTACACCGAATCTAAAAATAGACTACTAATCCCTAAAGAATCTGCCGCCATAAGAGGCCATAAGAAATCTGGTGGCTCCTTGTGAACGGTGAAGGTCTTGTTAATATAACTTTTTTTTGCAAGCACATCCGCACACATGTTGGTAGATCTATAGGCATGAGAGATAACAACATTCTCATGAAGATCCATGAGAATCTTAATCCTACGTAGGATAGCCACACACTCTAAAATGCTTGTCCTCCCTTCTTCAAGAGCAAGAACCACCTCCTTAGAGTCAATATTCACCTCTACCTTTCTAATACCCATAGCTAGAGTAAGGTTTAACTCTTAATAAACTCCCCAAAATTATGCAAGAATAACGCTACTTCTCCCTAAGTATTTACGGAAAAGATATCCTTGCACTAATTTTGAGATTTACACAACACAAAAATAGTAGTTTCATTTTTTTATTAATTTCTTTTACTTTGGTTTTTCTGTAATTAAGATTTTACTTTGTTGCTTTCTACGGTGTAAATATAGTGTATAAATATTGCAGCGCAAGAATAGTTGCGGGGAATCGAACCGTGGTTCTCCCTACTAAGTCCAGCGCCAATTACCACTGGACCAACTAACGATTGGTAAAATTTAACCAATTTAAAAGTAGTGTTGATTTAGATTTTTTCTGGAGTGACTTACTCAATGCTACTTGGGAGCACATAATTACTGTGTATTTTTGGTATATCTCATAGATTAAAATCTCAAATCTTTATATTCTACATTTAAATTCAAATTTTCACGTTCATTTTGTACATCCATAAATTTTTAGATTAACCATTAACTGAATTAAAACACATTTAATTAAAATTTTTGGAAAATCGGTTCAAGAATATTCATGAACTCAAGAACACAAAAATGAAAAAAAAACACAGTTCTTAACTGTTTTAAGCAAATGAATACACCATTAGAAGTGAAATTTCACCACAAACATGATTATATAATTAATTTTTCACAAATGTTCAAAATCAAAAAGCAATAAAAAAATCAAAAGGAGAAAGTCCGCTAAGTCAAAGAAAACAAAAAAAAAAATTGACTTAGTCCAAAGTTAGGGTGTCCCGTTGGACCAAAATTCGAAAGAATTAGTCCATGCAAAAAATAAGAGATTGAAAATAAATAAATTGGAGAACAATCTTGTGACTGCCACCTTAAGAATCATCGAGGCTTTTCATCAATGTTCCTCATTAATGCTTGGATCTTATCAACGTTTTTCATTGGTGCTCGGATCTTTACTAATGCTTGTGCTCATCATCGCGACTACGATAATTCTCTTGTAGATTGAATACATCCGTTGGATTAAACGAACTTAGGATTTGAGGACATCAAGGAGAATAGGGTGAGTTTATATAAAATTTGAGCCTTATATATTTTTTCTTAAACCATGAACCATGGCCACGCTACAACTTTCAAAAGTCCTAATTGAAGCTAGGTCCACTATGAAAGCATACTAAGCAATATTTATGTTAAACTGACTCCAATGTTTGTTAAAACTATTGCTAAACACCACACTTCCACGTCTTCATCTCTAATCATCCATTTCTTTTCAATAATCAATTTCGATTTCAAAACTTACATGTTCATCGCCTTAGAATTACTTTTCAAAAAGGTACAATTTTACTTACAAATCAACACTTAACATCAAGGGAATTTCACATTGGTTTAATCAAAAGTGACCCATTTTAAGACCCTCATGACTAGGGGAAAAACCTCTAAGAGAAGCCCTACAATCAAGGGCAAATCCTAATAATCAAAGGGACACATCGCGTGAAGATCCTATTGACAAGGGGCATATTCATTCTAAGACTCAATCAACTTGGGTCACATTTTAAAGCACCGTTAAGTTCGAGGCATACCTTTCGAAGGGGAATTTCTTAATCAAGTTCATATCACAACATGGTAGGACTCGGTTTCCTCTTTCGACAACTTCTCAAGAATGGGGGAAACCTTTGAAACTCAAATATTGGGGTAGTGCATATCAAGTTTATCCTATTGCATGTAGAATCCAAGTTTCATTTCAAGCAATTTCAAGTACAAACTTTTCAAAGATTCATACTTGGGGAAATCTATATCAAGTTCATCATGATGGGATTCAAGTATTCCTAAGGGTACTTCCTCCGGATCCTAGAGATTGGGGGCATACATTGCAAAATTCGAATATTGGAGCAAATAGCCACGAGGCTCGATCAAAAGAGTTAATTCAAAAAAACAGTTCATCAGGGGTAAGTCATTCCAAGAGACAATTACCCAGGGTACTTCCGAAATCATATCAAGAAGAATCTCTCCAAGGACCCTACCAGCAAATTGGGGCAGGACATTCCACAAAGGGCGAGCTCTCTGCGTACTTTCACAATCCCTAGTGGATCCTTCTCCTACATCAACAATCTGCGAGTTCAAAACGAGTATCGGGAAATCATGTCAGCATAACACCCTACTATCATGTGACAAACAACCTTGTTACACAATCAACCTCTCTGTGTCTTAACCATCCACGGCCTACCACGAGGGCATCAATCAAAAGCATATCAAATTAATTCACCTTGTCAGTCTCTAAGCAAAGGTATATCAAATTATTTCACCTTGTCAGTCTCCGAGCAAAGGTATATCAATAGTTTCACCTTGCCAGTCTCTAAGCAAAGGTATATCAATCATTTCACCCCGCAGTCTCCAAGCAGAGGTATCAAATTAATTCACCTTATCATTCTCCAAAGCAGAGGTATCAAATTTTTTCACCTTGTCAGTCTCCAAGCAAAGATATCAAATCTTTTCACCTTGTCAGTCTCTAAGCAAATGTATATCAAATTATTTCACCTTGCCAATCTCTAAGTAAAGGTGTATCATATCATTTCACCTTGTCAGTCTCCAAGCAGAGGTATATCATATCATTTCACCTTATCAATTCCCTAGTTAGTCTTGACAATAAATTTCCTAGAAGACCTCGGCAGTAGGTATCCTTAAATGAATAATAGAGTAAAAGGCTCAAAGGCTAAAAATCCAACTAAATTAAATTCAACTTCTAATTTAAACATGTAAATTGTCTAAAAACTACTTTCATGATCCTATAAAAAACTAATAATAAAAATAAAATATTTAACAGGCTTGTTATTTCTACACCAATTTTCCATACACTAGTATGTACACCATATATATATATAACATTGCAAAACATTCTTGCACGGAATCAATGTAGATTAAATTATTAAAAAACTAAAATTAGTAGAGTTTTGCTATACAATTACGGTGTAAGTGTGAAAAGCAGTGTAAGGATATCTTTTCTGAATATTTAAAGGTCCTAATAAGATTTTAACACTAAATACCACATTTGAATTTTAATGATGACATTTAACCTATCGGTTTCTAAAAATTAAACTAAATTTTAGAAGCATAAATTTGATTTCTAATTTAATATCTAAATTATTTATTTAATTATAATTCTCTATCATAAACTTTTCACTCATTCAAATTAATCTTTGAAAATTAAGCTCGTAAAAGAAATCCACATAAATATATTTTAAAAAAAATAAAGTAAGAGATAAGAGAAGAGTATATTATCTTCAATCTGAACAAATGAATTCCCCAAACACAAATCAACACTGTTACTATATTTTTTCTTCTGTGTTACAACAAAAATCAACTCATCAGAGTTAATTATCCCTTTCAATAAATATTAAACCACTTCCTCTCTAGAAATCCATCAACATCACGCTTACAAAGAAACAAAAATGGAAGCAAAAGCCATAACAACACCAACAAACCCAAACGTGGTACGAGAAGAAGCACTAGGAGCAGGTGCACCAGCAGCCCCAGTCTTAGGTGCCTCAGCCACCACAGACGCGGTGGGTGAAGCAACCTTGGCAGCAGCACCAGAAGCAAGCACTGGCGTTGACAACGCCGGAGCTGAATCAGCAACCTTAACAATAGGTTGCGTAACCTGAAGAACCGATACGACTCCAGCTTCAGTCGTAACGGTTTTAACAAGCTTAGTATCAAAAGTAGAACCAGCAACAGCGGAACTAAATGCCACCTCACCTTCATTAATAAGTGCCACGTAGATCTTAGCGGCTAAGCCGGAAGCCGGTGAGAGTGTAGCCAATTCTGCATGGCTTCCAATGGCTTCAACGAGTTTCTTCTCATCGTAGTAATCGGTTACAATGTGGGTTCCAATAACGGTTTTAATGGCGTCGAGTGATTTACCAGCGAGAGGAGCGATATCGGTGTTATCCAGGGCGAGAATTGTAACGGCTTTAGCAGCGTTGATTTGTTCAGCCAACTTGGTTTCCGTTAGGTATTTGTTGAAAGTGGAGAATTCTGGGTTTTGTCCTAGAATTTTTGTTATGTCAAAACAGTTAATTGAAGAGAAAGACAACATAAGTGCCATGCACAGAACATAGGAGTTTGTCAAACCCATGTTTGTTTTTTAATTGTTTTTCTCTTATTTAATTTGAGAAACTCCAAAACCAAGTTGGTATGTTTTGGAGTTGCTGTTGAGTTATGGGTTTGTATGTTATGTATTTATACATATGTTGTGTGAGGAATTAGAGGTCAAAATTGTAACCGAATTTGTTATCTAAAAAAGGAAGCATTTTTTTTTGGATGGTTAAGCATGATTTGTGTTAGTTAATTTTGTGTAATGTTTATTTTTGGGAGAAGTTTGAATCATGGATGGTAGTGTAGAATGGGCATGGTTTACTTTCTCTAAAATTAGGAGTTGTGATTTATGTAAACAAAAAATTAATGCCATGTTTGGTTGAATTTTGTTTTGTTTTTGAAAATTGTTTTAAAAATTAATTTTAAGAATTTTTTTAATAATAAAATGAATTAAAACTTGTTTGATCATCTTAATTTAGTTTAATTGTAATTTTAGTTTTCCAATTTTACTTTTTTTTAGTTTTGATCCCAAGTTTTTTAGATTTTTAGTTTTTACTACTAGTATCCGGCTCACTGGACCAACTAATCTGGTCCGAGACGAGTTTTGACATCAAGTGGTTCCAATTCCCTTTTAATTACAATTGCAGAAATCGAATTGTGGTCCTCCATACCAAGTCTATCGCCAAATTACTGGACCAACTAACTTTTGATTATGCCACATTTTAAACACTGAAATTTTAGTTTCTTATTTAACTTAATTTACACCGAAATTTTAGTTTCTTATTTAACTTAATTTATTTTAGTCTCTTTCTAATTTGAGACTAATTTTAATGACATGACACATATACCGATGATTTGACAGATCCTTATTAATCACTTTTATTTTTTATGTCATATTAATTATTAGGCTTAAATAGTCTTTTGATTTTAGTTCTTAAAGTTAAAATCCGTAAGTTTCTAACAGATTTTGACTTTAAGGACTAAAACCAAAAAAATTTAATATTCGGGGATTAATTCAAAAACAAAATATTTAGGGACTAAAACAAAAACACGCCAACTTACAAAGCCAAAAAACTATTCAAGCATAATTATTAATATTATTTCGTCCATATTAAATTATTTTTATTAATATCTATAATATTAGTATTAACTTAAATAATTAATCAAAATAGTTTTAAGTTATTAAAAATTGTAAACTTTTGAAACGTTCAAAAGGGGTATTCGTTTTCCTTCAAATTCCAAACCCTAAAAGAAGAATCATGTTCATCTTCAATTGTTTTTGCTTCATTATGGCTTGATTTTGAACAAAATCCATCGTTCTCCATCAACACTTGTTTTCGTCTCATCCTTCATTGATTTTTTCTTCAATCGATTTCCTCTTTGTGTTCAATTATTTTCAATCTTTAACACATTTGGTCTTCTGCTGACTCAGATTAAAAACCATTTCTGAGAGGGTCGCCACAGTCACATGCATCGCCTATTGCATCTATATTATCATCGGAGTAGTAGTAGTAAGTGACGTGGGCGGATAGCCATTCAACGGACGAAGAAGAGGTTAAAAGAATGGTGCGATTGTTTGAACAACAAACTTAAATTCCATGTAATAGCTAATTAATTGTCATAGCGAGATATGACTTAGTTTCCTGGATCTTCGGATCAGATGTACTTATTGTTTTTTGGATAAATAAGTAACGCTTTGACTCAAAAAACATGGTGTGATTGTTACCGAAGACTAGTATTTAGACCCGTGCGAGGCACGGATTAAAAATTGTTAAATAAAAAAATATTTTAGAATTATTTATAATTTACAAATAAAGTTAGTAAGCTTATAATTTATTATGAAATGTCTTTGTTATCAATAGGATACATAAAAGTTTCTTTAAATAATAGAGTATGTATTATTAATTAAAAATAATTATTTAATATAATTAATTGAATAATTTAATATTTTTTTTTAATTGAAAATAATATTAAAGAACAAAGGATTATTAAGATACTAATAAATTTATATCTCATTTCAAATACTCCATAAATAAAATGCACATAAAAGTAAAAAGTGAATTCGTGCAAAGGTAAAATATAACAGATTTAATAGATTTAAACTATTTTCTCTTTTATTTCAATGTCTAA